>NC_082731.1:29483784-29823784 GCF_030144855.1 Hypanus sabinus
TTCAAATTAGCATCTGGGCTATCACAGGCAGAATGTAATCATCACCAAAGCAAAATAAAACCTGCTCAGGTACGTTGCAGAGAAAAAATACTCTTGAAAACACCAGACAGACAATATCCACAGTGCATCAGTGGTGGAGGGAATGAAGTGGAGTGTAGCTGGGCAGACCATATACATCATCAAGAGTGCCAACTCATGAGATGCCAATGATCATGTCGACACTGCAGTAAAATAGCAAAAGCAGCAAAAAAGCTTGCTAAAGATCAGTCCCATGAGCAAGAGTTCAGATCAAATCCATATTGAAACTTCTGTTAAAAGCACGGGGTTGCTGCTGGCTGACTTTGTCCAATTATTTATCATTGAAGGCTTTTCATTGACACAAATGAGGCACTGTAATCCTCAATGAAGAACAGGGGCTGATTCAAAGGACAGTTTCAGATTGGAAAGTGGGAGAGCAGGAGGCAGTGTTGTGTGAAGAACAAATGTTATGAGGACATGGCCACAATCACTATGAGGAGACGTTGCGGGTGGATTCAAGGTGTGATGAGGCCAACTCCGTCATCAAGACTTAATTGGATCCCTGAAGAGTGGAAAACAGAGACAATGAGGCACCGTATCACAGAGGCAGAAATGAGAACCCTGAACCACACCTGGGGCACAATGGAGAAGATGGCCGAGTACAGACAGAGATGGAGGAACTTCATTACGGCTCCAAACATCAGCAGCACAACGGGCAGTAAGTAAATGAACTTCAGTCCAAATTGTCATCTGAGTTACAACACGCAGGATGAAATTGTCACTGAGGGAAACTAACTGCATATGTTGCAAATCAGAGACCAAACTCATGAAAATAGATGACAGGCAGTACCTATGGAGAGAGAACCAAAGCAATATCTCAGGTCAAAACATTTCTCCAGGCCTGAAGAAGTTAGAGATTTAATAAAGGTCAAACTAAATTTATTATCAGACTACATGTATGTCACCATATCAAACTAAATCAAGTTTAATTATTATTCAACCATACACGGATACAGCTGAATGAGACAGTGTTCCTCTGGGGCCAAAGTGCAAAACATAAGCACATTCAAAATAGTGAGAAAGAAAAAAAAATCATGCAAGAAAACGCATTTTGAGTTCAAGACCCTGAGCAAAAATTCCTGCAAATTGTTGATTCCCGGTAACCCAACCTGTCATTCCACTGATCGAACACTGAAAGGAGAGACTGGCTTCAACTGAGCATGGATGCCACGCTACACCAACCACCCTTATCTGGACTGCAGCAGCAGGCAAGCCTGCATCTTGAGTACTATTCCTCGCTAAAACTGAAGCTACACTGCTACTTTCCTGTCCGTCTCACCACCAAACAAGGGAAACAGGCTGGAGGCAACCAATGTTTAACAGGCTCTTACAATCACAAGAGAAACATTCGAGACAGTCACTCATGCTTTCACTGCACGCTGCCTTTGTGCCCCAGTGTCTTTGAGTAGCAGGCAACAGCACAGTCTGCATCCAGGTCAGCTCCACTGAACCTAATCCAGCTCCTCCGATCCACTGGCCTGCTCCTTCTCCCACCCACCGACCGGACTCTCCTTCCCCAAACTACTGGTCGGTTCCTATGGCACCCTGGCTGGCTACTCTGAAAAACAAGCAGCTCCCGAGTGTGATAGACCTGCTGTACCCATAGTTTATGGAGTCCAGTATAATCATATACAATCCTGAGATTCATTTTCATGCAGACATACTTAATAAATCTATACTATAATAGCCATAATAGAATAAATGAAAGACTGTACCAACTTGGGCATTCAACCAGTGTGCAAAAGCCAACACACTGTGCAAATACAAAAAGAAAGAAGTAACAATAATAAACAACCAGTAAATATCGAGAACATGAGATGAAGAGTCCTTGAAAGTGAGTCCATAGGTTGCGGGAACATTCAATGATGGGGCAAGAGGTTGAGTGAATTTATCCCCTGGTTGAGGGGTAATAACTGCTCCTGAACCTGACGGTGTGAGTCCTGAGGCTTCTGTATGTTCTTCCTGATGGAAGCAGTGAGAAGAGAGCATGTCCTGGATGGTGGGAGCTTTCCTGTGACAACATTTCATGCAGATGAATTCATTTGTGGGGAGACTTCACCCGTCATGGTTTGGACTGTATCCACTACTGTTTGTAGGATTTTCCATTCAAGGACGTTGGTGTTTCCATACCAGGCTGTGATGCAGCCAGTCTGTGTGGATTTAATAGTTGAAAACTAAATACAGCAGCAGAAAGAAATCCATCTCACTCTGATCTCCACTCTCCATGGAGAAGAAAAGACAATGTGAATAAATTCATACTGACGCTGTTGCTCCAATTCCCTGAACAAAATCTGCTTAGCAGAAATAAACAATTCTCCAGAGAAACTGATTACATTCTATGTTTCTGTGATAAAGTTTATTGATGCATCAAGTAAACAATGAACTTGGAAATGCTTTTCCACACCAGACCTTTTTAATGTCTCTCCGCAGTCCTTTACATAATTTGGACGGGGTCACCTCCTGTGATTGTTTTCCAAAGCAACACTTACAATTGATTTCCTTCTCTGGCCCTGTAAAGATGGAGTCATAGATACAACAATGGAAAAAGTCCCTTCAGCCCAGAGTCCACACCAACCATCAACTACACGGTTACATTAATCCAACATTAATGACATTATTTAAATTCTCCTTACAGTCTCATCAATGTACACCTCAGGATCACCAACCCCTCCCCCCACTTTTCTACCTTCAAAACACTTCACCTGTACACCGAGGGTGATTTGCACCGTCAGACAACTGACCAACCAGCACATCTTCGGGACATTGCAGGACCCCAGAGCACACTGGGAAATCATGAGCAATCACAGGGTCAATGTGCAAACTCCATATAGACAGCACCTTCTTGTTTTGAGGACCAAGCAGGAAATCCATCAGAAAAGACAGCCTTTGACACTATTTCTACGTGACAGTATTACCATACTGTTATAGAAATTCTTGGGTCTATTCTTTTAGTCTAACACACCATGAACTGCAGTGTCTCCATCCTGTGATCAGAGACAATTTAGAGATGAATAAAGAAATTGTTTGTTTTGGTGGTGATGGCAACATCTGGTGCAGGATGAAACTTTTAAAAGTCATTGGATCCTGGTAGTTATTCATGGCCACTGGCTCTCCATGCAATTCCTTTGAATTTTGCTGCAGTAGAGTTGATCCCAAGGATGACACAGAAATTCCTCAATCCACAACCAATGTGACTCCAACCTCAGCCAGTGAGCTACTGAACACAGACTCGGCTTCTGTGTTTTCAGGTTCAGCATCACTGAAATGTATGAATGGTCTTGCAACAACCATTCCCGAAAACAACTTGCCAGAGGATAGCCAACCCAAAACCTGGTCAAAGAGATGTTTTATTCATTCATCGTACCCTATCAATCACTGATTGCTCTGGAACTGAGGGACTTGCTGGCTCATTCCTGATGGTGATTCAGGTTCAGCCGTGTTGCTGCAGGTCTGGAGTCACAGACCAGATATGGATGATTGATCTCTTCCCCTGTGGAACAACAGCAAACTGCATGGGTTTTATAACAGGACAAATCCTTTATTAATCCCCAAACCATTGATTATTGGAATTTAAACTACCATCTGCTCCTTGGGATTGAAACACATAAAACCAGATCATCAGTCGCTAACTGAAGTATACACTCTGACCGTGGCTGCTCCCTTCAAGAGAGACAGAGGCTTCAATGTTCGTAAGCAGGAATGCTAAAACCACAGGCACCAGCAGAAGTAGTGCAGGTGTATGAGGGAGTAGAGTTGAAAGAATATGATGTTTTCTGAAGTTTGTGTGGGTTGTTAAGGTTGCAGAGATGGGGAGAGACACAGCCACAGTAAGACTGGAATGTCAGGATGTGAATTTATTAAACTGAGTGAATCCCAGGCTCAGCCCAGATGGAGAAAGGGTTTCTCATTGATTCACAGTGTTCATTGTTACTGATCAATGGCACTGAGTCTCCAAGCAAAGAATATACTGAGCTGTGTCTCTGCTGAGAAATCTGCATGCTTCTCTGTCTCACAGCGAACCAATTGGTACAGTTATTAGACAGGGATTCTAAAGCTAGTTAGCGCACCCTTTGCTCTGATTTTCTTTTCCTAATCAAAACATATGTGATTCAGCCCTGGGTGTTGCTATTATTCTGTTTGGATTAAATTCAGCCGTCATGTACTGATGATCTGTCTTGACCTAACACAACCAATAGAAATATCTCTAGTAAGATTCTGAGCATTTCCATTTCTACTCCACAGAATTGTCAGTCTTTATTCAAAACCTGACAGCCTCCACCTCAGGAAGAGACCAAGAAAAGGAAAATGGCCACACTGGAGTGTGTGGTCTCTGGTTTCTACCCGGACCAAATAAATGTCACCTGGGAGAAAGACAGCACTGTGATCTCCTCCAAAAACAATGCGACACCAACCACTCTGGAGCAGGGGTGGACTTTCAGTGCCAGACACTTCCTGACCGTGAGTTTACAGGAGTGGAAGATAGAATCAGTCTTCAGCTGTACAGTGATTCATCCCCCCTCCGACACCCATATCAAGAAACGAGTGAAGAACATCCAAGGTAGGGTCCAGTCATGAAATTGTTTACAATGTGCCATGAACTCTACCAGGCAAGGTCAATATTGAAAACTTCAAAATGCTCTCTCCCTCTGACATTGAACGTAATCCCAGCCTTGATTAGTGCCTGAGTTGTGACTGAATTTCCAGCAGAGCAGCTCTCCCTCTGCTCCTGTGTGGGAACAGTCAGCCTGGACAATGTGTAGAAGCCTCTGGAGGGCGGCTTGAACACACAACATTCTGACAAAGCTGCAGCAAATGTTAGTTACACCTAACAGAGAAAAAGAGTGCTGTAACGTTCTGCTTCGCGTGTAACGAAACGCCGAATTAAACGTCGAGATAAACCACAGTCAATACGAACCAGATCGCAGTAAGATTAACCATTTACTGTTCACTCTTCACATTAACATATGGTGAAAACTGTTGATAAAACAATACAAGATTGATACAGTATTTGTTCCTTCCTTAATATCACATTTCAATTGTAAATACTTGCAAAGGTGACTATAACTACATTACACTAAGGTGCAGTACACAGGGAGAGTTTACCTGCTCCATTAACTACTTTAAATACACTTCCATGCAAACTATCCGCAACTCTTTAACTAACGAAAGCATAAACATTATCGACAGTCGTTACTTCTAACAGGATCGGCATTAACATCTTAGTTCAATATATCGATTATCTATTAACTTACAGCGTTGCTCTCACTGTGATTTCTCATGCCTGCAAAACAACTTCTGCTCAGGTGTGCCTCGTGGTGAGCCCCCACCCTCGCGTCGATCTCAAACCGGTACTTTCCCACAAGACGCGGCGAAACCGGATGTGACGTCATCGCATGCCGATATATTTTACATGCAATGAATATACTTTAAACACTTCTAATTCTAACTAGAAAATACTATTGAATGAATTACTAAGCGAAAATATTATAAACTAAATAACTGTCGTAAAGACAGCACACTCCCCGCTTGACCTTCGTAAGGTCACAATGAGCAGAATACAAAACTTAGTCTCTTAATCAGTCATTGGGTGGAAGTAGAATAACTTCTGTAACTGGCCTTTGGTAAATTTTCACATCGCCTTGGTCGGTAGTCTTCAATTCGATCTTCCTGACATGTCCATCCCCGCTAGGGAATGTAGCAGTGATTCTGGCCGTTGGCCAGCTCTTGCGGGCGATTTGCTTGTCCCTGAGCAGGACTAAGTCTCCAACTTGAAGATTCCTGTGGGGTTCTGTCCACTTTTGTCTCTGTTGCAACAAAGGTAGATATTTTTGTCTCCAGCGAGGCCAGAACTGATTTGCCAGAGCCTGGACTTGTCTCCATTGCTTTGTGTACAAATCCTTGTCTGAGAAGTCTCCTGGTGGAGGAGGTGTTCCTACCTTCTGTGTAAGGAGCATTGATGGCGAAGGTATGAAGGGGTTTTCTGGGTCAGAAGACACAGGTAGGAGTGATTGTGCGTTTATAATGGCTGTGACCTCTGCCATTAGGGTGCACAGTACCTCGTGGGCCAATCGGGTGCGTTGCTGCATCTCAGGTTTCCTTTTCCGGGTTTTCCGTAAGGACGTGAACCGTTTGACTGCCTGCTCTTTGTTATCTGGTGAGCGCTGGCGTGGTTCTCTGAAAGGCAATGGGGCAACCCCATTATTTGCTTCATCTCTGAAGACCTTGGTGTCTTTGGTTTTTAAAGAAATGGTATCTTGAGCCGATTGTGCAAGTTTGTTTCCGTGCTCGGTTCGAATGAAAACTGACTGACCTAGCGTCTCGTCGGTTACTTTACGCTTGGTAATGTCTTGTTGTGCTTCTTTAGGGTACACCTTAGTGAGGCAGATCTTGGAACAAGAACGGCTTGACTGACCTTGACTGCAGACTCCTGTACAGTTCGTGCTGACAACTGTTGTCCTGGAGTGAGCCTCTCCCTCCCCGCCGTCCTGTTGTGGGGGTGAAGGAGCGTTGTCGGTTCTTTCATTCTTGACTTCATCACGGAGCCGCGAGGGTAAATTTTCTTCCTCGTATGGATGTGATGCAATCGTGACTCTCTGAGGTTCCTCGTAGCTGGGGAAGTTATCGAATACGTATGGAGAGGGGAGACGAGCCTGCCTGTCTATTTGATATTGTACATAGTCGCTTGTGCGTTCCAGTCTGGTCCTTTCTAAAGTAGATCTTACTTCGGTCAGATCACGCGACCCTTCAGCTTCTTCTATGTACTCTGCTTCCGCCTTGGCAGCTTCTGCTTCTCTTTCTAGCTGCAGCACCTGCAACTCTGTCAATATTTTTGCCATTTCCAACTGGGTTTCGGCTTCTCTGGCGGCCCTTTCTTTCTGTATTTCGGCTTCTCTGGTGGCCTGTTTCATTTTCAAAACTGCTTCTTGTCTGGCGTAACGCAGTCGCACCTTGGCGGCTTCTGCCTTGGCTCTTGCCTGGGTGGACTTACTTGATGTCGGTTTACCGCCCTTGTCGCTGGGCGGCGTCGACTTGATGCTGGATCGAGCTGACATTGCAGCACTTGAAACCCTGATAATGCCGCTTTTTCACTGTAACGTTCTCCTTCGCGTGTAACGAAACGCCGAATTAAACGTCGAGATAAACCACAGTCAATACGAACCAGATCGCAGTAAGATTAACCATTTACTGTTCACTCTTCACATTAACATATGGTGAAAACTGTTGCTAAAACAATACAAGATTGATACAGTATTTGTTCCTTCCTTAATATCACATTTCAATTGTAAATACTTGCAAAGGTGACTATAACTACATTACACTAAGGTGCAGTACACAGGGAGCGTTTACCTGCTCCATTTACTACTTTAAATACACTTCCATGCAAACTATCCGCAACTCTTTAACTAACGAAAGCATAAACATTATCGACCGTCGTTACTTCTAACAGGATCGGCATTAACATCTTAGTTCAATATATCGATTATCTATTAACTTACAGCGTTGCTCTCACTGTGATTTCTAATGCCTGCAAAACAACTTCTGCTCAGGTGTGCCTCGTGGTAAGCCCCCACCCTCGCGCTAATTTCAAACCAGTACTTTCCCACAAGACGCGGCGAAACCGGATGTGACGTCATCGCATGCCGATATATTTTACATGCAATGAATATACTTTAAACACTTCTAATTCTAACTAGAAAATACTATTGAATGAATTACTAAGCGAAAATATTATAAACTAAATAACTGTCGTAAAGACAGCACAAGTGCATTTAAATATTTGTATCAAAATTATAGTTGTGATGTTAATTTTATAAAATCTAAAACATATTTGCTGGAATATTTTCATGTGAAATGTTTTCTGTGTTTCCCATTCCACCAACACTCTGAAATACTGGGTATTTTCTGTGGCTGGTAACAGTTTAAGTAACCATGAAACTGCAAAAACAATCTAAGGGCCAATCTTGTTCATTTACATACCCTCAGGGTGTTTACCCTGTCTGCTCAATAGGGGAGATTCCTTTCTTTACCAATGTAGATTGGTCTCATCTCATTTGATGGGACTGGCAAATCTCTGACCAGAGATGAACAATCTCTGGTCTTGACAGTGACAAACTTGTCCATTGGGGAATGGGGAAATACTAATTGTGATGTTTCTCCCAGATAAATGTCCAGATACCCACCCCTCAGTCACTTTAAGTGAACTTTCCTTTGAAGAGATCTGGACAAAGAGGACAGCGACCATTCCATGTGAGGTAATTCACAATGATTTATGGGGGTTCAGTGTAACTTGGCAGGTGGAAAGAAGGAAGAGGGGAGATGGGATAAGGGTCAAGACAGATATTTGGAGATGGGAAATGAAGAACTTCAGACATGAGATTTGGTAGGTGACGCAACTCCAGGAGAAATAGTTATCTTCATATCTATGGTGTCTAAACCCTTCCTGCATTGATTCCCAATGATCAGCTGTCAGCTAATTGTCAGGGGAATTAGAATAATTGGCTTTCTGACAAAGATGTGACAGTGCTAACCACTGATCAGACGTGATATCTGTGTCAAAGACGTTGGATCGCTGTTTGAGGGGTTGTTGTCCCCACTAAGTTTATTGCTGCTCATCTGGTGCATGTGTGATGCTAACTAAATGAAACGTATCATTGTTGGGAAATGGCAGAATCTATGAATATGAATAAACAGACAACATTTCAAGCCGAGACCCTTCTACAGGACTGAAAAGGAGGGGGGAAGTTGCATGAATAAATAGGTGGGGGTAGGGGAAGGAAGCTAGCTGGCAGGTGACAGGTGAAGCCAAGTGGGTGGGAAAAGTAAAGGGCTGGAAAAGAAGGAATCTGATAGGAGAGAAGAGTGGACCATTGGAGAAAAGGAAGGAATGGGGAACCGGGTACCCAGGGGACGTGATAGGCAGGTCAGAAGAGGTAAAAGCCCAGTGAGGAATAGAGGAAGAGGGAAGAAAGAGGAGGATAATTTTTTTTTACAGGGAGCAGAAATGGATATCATGCATTCAGGTTGGAGGCCACCCTGATGGAATATAGGTGTTGCTCCTCCACCTTGAGGGTTACCTCATCTTGGTGGATGAAATGGAGGTGCTCGATGAAACGGTTTCCCAATTTATGACCAATCTTCAATATAGACGAGGCCACATCAGGAGCACTGGACACAATAGATGACCCCACAGATTTGCAGCTGAAGTGTTGCCTCACCTGGAAGGACTGTTTGGGGCCCTGAATGGAGGTGAGGGAGGAAGTGAATGGGGAGGTGTAGCAGAAAATGGAGTGAGTGGTGGAGGCGGGGAGGTAAAATATGTTTTGTGAAGTATCCCTTTGGAGATGGTGAATGTTGTGGAGGATGATGTGTTGGATGTGGAAGCTCATGGGGTGGTAGGTAATGACAAAAGAAACTCTATCACTGATAAGGCAGTGGGGAGATGGGGTGAGCTCAGATGTTTAGGAAATGGAAGCGATGCCGGTGAGGACAGCATCAATGGTGGAGGAAGGACACACTTCTGATCTCCTGGGAAGGAAAGCCACAAACTTGGAATGGGTGCAGTCATGTTTGTGGATCTTGGGAAGGAGGTATAAGCAAGCAGTGTGGGGTAACGGAACTATGAGTTTGGTGGCAATGGCTAGGAGTTCATCAGAATTGATGAGGTCAGTGATGGTGTTGGAGACAGTTTTCTGATGGTCTGGAGTGGGGTCCTCTTCACAGGGTAGGTATGAGGAGGTGTCTGAGAATTGCTGTCTGGCCTCAGCAAGGTAGAGGACAGTTCACCACACTCCAACAGCACTGCCTTTGTCTGTGGCTTTCATCGTAAGTTTGGGATTGGTTTGGGAGAGTGGAGGACAGTGTGTTCAGAGGGGGTAAGGTTCGAGGATGAGGGGTGTGTGCTGAATTTGAGAATGTTCATGCCTTGTTGGAGGACTGTCAAGCCTTTTAACCAATGGTGGCATGAACCGGGTCAGGTAAGGAACGGGCTGGTACATTGTGTCTGTCTTCCCTTTATTCTGATTGTTCCCCTCTCTTCCTTCGGCAAAGAGCCCGTGGTGGGAATGGCCTTTGTGTGTTTGATATTGCTGCACTCTGGGAAATGCCACTGTGCTGTTTGAAGGACAGTTTACATTCTGGGTCCATTTTAGTTCTGGTTCCTGCTCAATTTACTCACTGCCTGTTATGCCGCTTGCATAATGAAGCAATGAAGGATTTCCACCTCTGTTTATCTTTGGCTATCTTCTCTATTGTGCCCCAGGTGTAGTTCAGGGTCCTCATTTTTGTCTCAGTGGTATGGTGCCAAGTTGTCTTTGGTCTGTGTTTCCTCCGTCCTTCAGGGATACAGTGAAGTCTTGATGATGGAGTTGCCTCATCACATTCACAATTCATCTCCAATGTTTCATCATGGTGATTGTGGCCATGTCATCCTGATGACACTGAAGGAGCAGGACATAGTTGGAGATCTTTCTTGCCCAGAAAATACAGACGATCCTCCAGAGGATCATGGTGTGAAAAGAATTTGATACCTTGTAATGATAATCTGCGACCACTGGGTGTCAGAGGAACCCCTCCAGTTATTGACACTTCATCAGTCTGGCTGCTCATAACTGAAATCTGGGTCTCAGTGTAATAGTCAGGCACGGAGGGACTGCTGGACAATGTGGATGAAACAGTGCACAGGAGGATTCCACTGTGCCAGGAAGTCCTGATTCACCGCAGGAGATCTTCAGATGAATATGTCACATTGAAAATTCAGACAGGGAAAGGACAGGAGATTCATTCAGGAGTTGATACCTCACAGACAGTGCAGGGCTCTGCATTGGCATTCTATACGATCCATGCTTTTTCCTGGTGTCTTTTCCCTTTCCCACTTGTTCTCCTTATGTCTTTCCATTTCCATCTCCATTATTCTCTTGGTCAATTTCTACCTTGATCTCTGTTTTTATTCTCTCTCCTTCAGTCTCTCTTCTCCTTTGTTGTCTCTCTTTCTGATACAATATGATGCATTCTCTCTCTCTCTCTCCATCTTGTCCATTCTTTCCTCTCCCCATCACTCTTTCTCTCCATTCCCATTCTAACTCTCTCTCTCTCTCCTCCTCCCTCTTTGCAGCTTCCCCTGTATAAAGCTGCCAGGGTTTGAAAACCTGCCAGTCACAACATATTATTTCATACAATTTGTCTGTGATTTCTGTTCTTCTCACCACGTTGCCTGCCTCACTGTTTCTGCTCTCCCACTTTCCAATCTGAAACAGACTGTCTTTTGAATCAGCCCCAGTTCTTCATTAAGGATTACAGAGGCTCATTTGTGTCCATGGATAGACCTCAATGATAAACAATTGAATGAAGGCAGCCAGCAGTAACCCTGTGCTTTTGGACAGCAGCTTCAATATGGATGTGATCTGAACTTTTGTTCATAGGACACATCTTTAGTAATTTATTTTTGCTGCTTTTGCTATTTTACAGCCGTATCAAAATAATCGTTGGCATCTCATGAGTTGGCACACTTGGTGATATTTGTGGTCTGCCCAGCTACACTCCACTTCATTCCCTCCACCACTGATGCACCATGGATATTGTCTGTCCAGTGTTTCAAGAGTAGTTTTTCTCTGCAATGTAACTTGAACAGGTTTTATTTTGCTTTGGTGATGATTACATTCTGCCTGTGGTAGCCCAGATGCTAATTTGAACTGACCTATGCAGGGATTCAACAGTTTCTTTCCAGCCATCAATGCTGCTTGAAATCGCTGTGTTTCTGCAGTAGACAGTGTGTTGTTCTGGATTCCAGTATCTGCAGTCTCTTGTGTCTGGATTGAAGTTGACTTGATGGAAAGCATTTGGTATCTTGCAGTGACAACCTGCAACCACTGGGGGTCAGAGCAACACTTCTGAAATAAGGAATCAAACTGACTGCTGTAATAGCAACCACAGGCCACTAGGTGTCAGTGTTACAGACAGACAGAGAGGGGTTGATGGACAGTTTGGGTGAAACAGTGCACAGGAGGAGTCCATTGTGCCAGGAGGTCCTGAGATGACAGGAGCTCTTCAGGTGAATATGTCACATTGCTACGTGGTTTCCTCCCACACACAAAGACATGCTTGTCGGTAGGTTAATTGGCTATTGTAGATTGCTCGCAGTGTGGATTGATAGAGTCCTACAGCGTGGAAACAGGCCTTTAGCACAAACTGTCCATGCTGACCAAGATGAGAATCCAAGTGAGACCCATTTCCCAGTGTTTGGCCCATAACCTTCCAAAATGTTCCTCTCCATGTACCTGTCCAAGTGCCTTTCTAAAGTTGTTATTTACTTAACTCAACCATTTCCTCTGGTGGCATATTCCGCAAATTTTCCACCATTTCTATTTAAATATCCTTTATTTTCCTATTGAATTTTGCCCTTGTCAGCTGACCTAAGTCCTCAAGTTCTTGATTCCCCAATCTTCGGTAAAAGACTGAGTGGATTCATCACAACTGAGTCCTCATGATTTTATCAAATCTCCCCTCATTCTCCGACACTTGAAGGAATAAAGCCTTAGCTTGTCAACCCTCTCCCTAGAACTCAGTCCCTAGAGTTCTTGCGGCATCCTTGTAAACCTTTTCTGCATTGTTTCCAATATAATGATATCTTTCGTGCATCTTGGCGAATAAAATGAACACAACACTGCAAGCGCAGCCTCACCGGTGCCTTGTACAACCACTCCATGAGCAGCTAGCATTCAGAATCAATGTTCTGTCTAAATAAGACCAGCATGCCAAAACCATTCCTCACCATCCTATCTAACTCTGATAACTCTCAGTGAACCATGTGCTTAAACTCCAAGGTCCCTCTGTTCCACAACACTTCCCAGGGCCCCGCCAGTTACACTGAATGTCCTACACTGGTTTGACTTTCCAAAATGCAACACCTCACACTTATCTGAATTAAAACCCAGATGCTACTGCTCTGCCCATTTGTTCAGCTAATCAACATACTCCTGTAAGTTTAGATCATCTTCTCCATAGTTCACTTAACTACTCACTTTAAGGTCATCCACAAACTTACTAATGATGCCTTGTATATTCTTATTGAAATCTTTGATGTGGATGAATAACAGCATGTGACCCAGCACTGACACATGAGGTCCACCGTCTGTCTGGATCTACTCCCTGTAGACCCACAACTGCATGGCCAGGTATAGCACCAACTCATCGACGGAGCTGCTGTAGAAATATCCAACAGCTTCAAGTTCCTCAGCACCCATATCACCAGCAACCTCACCAGGTCCCTTCACACTGATGATGTGATCAAGAAAGCTCATTAGCATATTCCTTTTGTCAGGTGTCAGACATTTAGTATGTCTGCCAGGAATCTCTCAAATTTCTACAGTCTCATGGTAGAAAGCATTCAGACAGGTTGCATCACACTCCTGTATGGCAACTGCTCTGCTCTTGACCATCTGAACCTGAAGAGAGTGTTAAACACATCCCAGTCCATCAGAGGCTTGTTAATTCCTCCCATCCAGTCAGTCTTCACGGTGCATTGCCTCAGGAAGACTCGTGTTGTCAAGGATGCATACCATGCTGACCATTCCCTTTTCAGTCTGCTACCTTCTGGAGAATGTCGAGAAGCTGAAAAACCTGAATATCCAGACTAAAGAACATCTTTTCCACTTGATATCAGTCTCCTGAGCTGATCAATTCTTTCACATCTGCTTCCTGGTGGTGCTGCCACGTTCTCATATCATTCTCTTCTTTATTCTGTTTCTCACACTATGGTGTGTTGTTTTGTGGCATTACCTCACACTGCACATCAATCCCTGTACCATTGTGCTGTTCTATGCTTATAAATTTATTTCTATCGTCTGTATAGTGGCCGTTCTTTATCATCTTCACGTGAAAAAGGCATTTGATTGCACCCTGGTGTACACAACCATAAACCAACCTAATCTAATCTGAACTGTTTCATACCGTTTCTGAGGGAAGTTCATCACAAAGCATTCATGCCTTGTCTTTAGCTCTCATGTGCTGGGCTCCACCCTCCTGGAAGTTGGTTCTATTGGAGTCGACTCATTTCATTCACTTTTAATGATCCATCATCGTTCTCACCTGCATGTGGCAGGACTGCAGAGGCTTGATCTGATCCCTTCTTGATGAAACTGTACTTTGGCCATTCTTTGCCTCTTTTGCTAGTTTACAGATGTGTAGGTTTGATAGTTGGCACCTCACGTGTTGGTACATTTGGTGCTGTATATGGTTTGTACACTCTCACCCCAGTTCATTCCCTCCACCACTGATACCGTGAATGCAGTGTATACTATCTACAGAATGTACCACACACTTCAGTGAAGATTCGGTGACAGCAACTCCCACACTGCAATCTCTGGCACAATGGAGGACAACTGTACCCAGGACATTGGGAATGCTACTGTCTGTATGACATGCACCATCTGCACTTGGACACTGATGTCTGCTCTCACATTGTCATTTCACCCACCTCATAGACACCAACAATGATGTGAGCCTCACCCTGGACCAACTAACAGTCTGGGTGTGCAAGTATCATATCACTGACAATAATCTGGAGTATCAACATTATTTCTGTATCACTGACAGCCACAGGGATGTGGGAATTATACTTGTGACACAGTACATAGTATTCACACCATCTCCAAAGCAAGAACAGTCAAAATGTACAGGTAACCTGCTGATGACATCATCCCATTTGTCAGTAATCCCTTTACAGCCCAAATAATCAGGATGTAAGAGGGAAGGAAACAATTATGTGTATTCATATATAAAACTGATTCTGACAAAAGGAGAATCAATTTTTATCTGTTTATATTCTCCCAATGTACATTTTATCCATAATTCAGGACATGGTATCGGAGGAGTGATGAGTCAGCCTGACAGAATATTAGGATGATTCCAGGAGTAATGGACATCAGTTAGACAATGGAACAGCTGGAATTATTTTGCTTGGAAAGGAGGAAGTGGAGGGAACATCTGTGAAGGTATTTCTAATCACAAAGGCTCTAAGACTCAAGATTCAAGATTGTTTAATGTGATTTCCTGAACACAAGTGTAAATGAGAATTTCATAATTGTTACTCCGGATCTGGATTTTTTGCTGGATTGTAGATTGAGGGAGGATGAGAAGTAGTCGTATTAAAACTGGTGAGAATAGGAAGAGGGGGAGGGAGGAAGGGGGAGAGGGAGAGAGAGAGTTCCCTGTAAAGATAAAGAAGAAAATGAGAAAGAAGCACCAGAAGGCTGAATGAGTGAAGAAATCCCTGGTAGAGCCGCTGGTGCCACCAGGCCCCCCTGCTGATACGGTATGGTGGGAAACTGGAGATAACAGGTATGTGATTCATTTTATTAGTGACTTGTATGGTTGGGCACATGACCGGTGGCCTTCTGGTGGGGGGGGGTGGAATTTAAACAAGAGACTAGAGGAAGAGACAGATCCTACATGTGATTATGATTATATGGTGACGTCTGACTTCCATCTTTTTTCTCCAATCCAGATGAAGGTCTGTGCCCAAAACATCGACTGTTTACTCTGTTCCATA
The DNA here is from genome assembly GCF_030144855.1 of Hypanus sabinus. Lineage (NCBI taxonomy): Eukaryota > Metazoa > Chordata > Chondrichthyes > Myliobatiformes > Dasyatidae > Hypanus > Hypanus sabinus. Next base: position 29,499,407 of record NC_082731.1, read on the forward strand.
GATGCTGCCTGGCCTGCTGACTTCCTACAGCATTTTGTGTACGTTGCTTGCATTTCCAGCATCTGCAGATTTTCTGTTGCTTCCTACAGTCAATACATTGATTTACGAAGATCATTGTGCCAATACTTTCTTTACAACTCTACCTACCTGTGATGCCACTTTAAATGAATTATGGACCTGTATTACCAGATCTCTTTGTTCTACCACACTTCTCCGTGCCCTACTGTTCACTGTGCAAAACCTCGCACTTGTCTGCATTAAATTCCATCTGCCATTACTCCCTCATCCTGAATATCGAGCGACTGAACATTCTTGACCAATCTACCATGCGGGATCTTGTCAAGTGTCTTGTTAAAGTCCATGTAGACAACATACACTGCCTTGCCTTCATCCACTTTCATGATAACTTCTTCAAAAAACTCTGAGATTGGTTCCACTTAACCTACCACACACAAAGCCCTGCTGACTAACCTTAATCAGTCCATGTCTATCCAAATAATTATATATCTGGTCCCTTAGAATAGCTTCCAATAACTTTCCCACAACTGATGTCAGACTCCCCGGCCGATAATATCCTGGTTTCTGTCTCAAGCCTTTCTTTTGTAAAAAAAAAGCAGAACGACATTGGCTATCCTCTAACCCTCTGGTACCTCTCCTGTCACTAGGGTAATTCAAATATCTCTTCTAGGTCCCCAGTAATTTCTGCACTTGCCTCCCAGAGGATCCGAGGGGACACCTTATCAGGCCTTGGGAATCTATCCACACTGATTTGCCACTAGGTTACCAACACCTCCTGCTCTTTAATCTGAACAGGGTCCATGAAGTTGATGTTGCTTTGCCTTCTATAGATTCGGTGTCCATCTCCTGAGTAAATACAAATGCAAAAACAAATGTTTAAGATCTCCCCCATCAGTTCTGGCTCCACAAATGGATTACAATCCTGATCTTCCAGAGAACCAATTTTGTCCTCTGCAATCCTTTTGCTCTTAGCGTATCTGTAGAATCCCTTAGGATTCTGTGTGACCTTGTCTGCTGGAACAACCTTGTGCCTTTTTTAGCCCTCCTGGTTTCTTTCCAGACAGACAGACATACTTTATTGATTCCGAGGGAAATTGGGTTTCGTTACAGCAGCACCAACCAAGAATAGTGAAGAAATATAGCAATATAAAACCATAAATAATTAAATAATAAGTTAATCATGCCAGGTGGAAATAAGTCCAGGACCAGCCTATTGGCACAGGGTGTCTGACACTCTGAGGGAGGAGGTGTAAAGTTTGATGGCCACAGGTAGAAATTACTTCCTATGACGCTCAGTGTTACATCTCGGTACATCCAAGGAGCTCTCTGGCATTTCTTATACTCCATAAACATCTCAGTTATTCCTACCTGCCTATAGTTGCTCTGCACCTCATTTTTTCTCTTAACCAGGGCCACAATATTGTTTGAAAACCTAGGTTCCCTATACTTGTTATCTTTACTTCTTTTTATTATGACAAGCACATACAAGCCTCTCATTACCAAGTACACCTTTGCCAGAAAATAGCCTATCCCAATCCACAATTGCCATTTCATTTTGGATGCCATCAGAATTGGCCTTTCTTCAGTTTAGAATCTCAATCCATGGACAAGACCTACATTCTTGCATATTTATGTTGAAACAAATGGCATTGTGGTCACTGTGTGCAAAGTGTTCCCCTACACAAACTTCTGTCACCTACCCTGTCTCATTCCCTAATAGCAGATCCAGTATCGCATACTTTCTCTACGTACTGATGAAGGAAACTTTCCTGAACACCTTTGGAAAAACTCTGTCCCACATAGTCTTATTGTAGACATTGGATTCCTGAATATCGAATAATGGATGCTCCTCTTTGCCAACCTCCTGACCTGGCATGTCTGCTGAAATACAATGGACTCAGGAAATAATCACAGCCTTTAATGCTCTTAAAACAGCTTTGACAACTGCTCCAGCGTTGGGCATGCCTGACTCTTCAGCTCCTGTCCAATTAATTGTTAATGAAAGCCAAGAGTTTACCAGCAGTATTTTAACACAACAACACAGAGGCCTCAAATGACCCATTGCATATTATTCTGTACAATTATCACTAGTTGTAAGAGGCTTGCCTGGTTGTTTAAGGTCTGTCACCGCCACTGTAGTTATGGGAGAAAAGCCCAATCTGATAGTATTGGATAACCTTTGTACAGTTTTGGGTCCACATGCAATTTTGCTTATTTTAAATTCAGCGGACATGAAGCATTTTACAGCAGTAAGGTGTACAGGTTATGCAGTCATGTTGCTCTCTAAACCAAATCTTTATTTCCGCTATGCCCCTGCACTCAACCCTGCTTCTCTTCTTCCGTTAACTGAGACTGTGTCATGGTCCGGTCCGTGAATTCTGCATTCCGGTTCCGTCTTCCAGCTGTCCCTTGTTTCAGTTGGGAGTAATCATAGACACCTGATTCTCGTCTTGGGGCTGGGAATATAAGTGACCCTGGGGTCGAGTGTGGTGGCTGGTTTGTCTTGTCAGAATTCCCTTGATGCATCCTGCCAGTGGAAGGCTAGACAGCCATTCGTGATCTCTAGGCCTGGTTGGAGGACCACTGCTTCATGAAGCCTGGCTGTCTCTAGTCGGAGCAGTCATCATGGTCGGATTCGGCTGTTTCTGGGGCCAGCTGAGTGGCCGTCTGCCACTCAAAGCTAGATATGGATGTGGCTGTTTCTGCCCTGAGACTCAGAGCCACCCCAGATTGAGCTCCCTTCCTGTCCTTGCCTCCATGGGGTAAGTCATGCCGTCCTAGCCGTTACCCTGTGGGTGGATCTGTCCCTTCCTGTCCTTGCCTCTGTTGGGTAAGTCAAGCCTTCTTTGCTGTTACCCTGAGACTGGTCTGTTCCCTTCCCCTCTCCATCTGAATCCCTGACAGTTTCCTTGGCAGTTTACCTCCACAGTCATCCCGGTCCAGCATCCTGGAAAGGGTCCCGGCCCTGCGTTCCAAGAAGAAGCACCTCGTCCTGCCCAGGAAAGCCTCGAAGAATCCAAGCCTCGTCCAGTCCTGTAGCCACGTCATGTCCTCACCTAGTTCCGGGGTCCGAGCCCGAGTCAAGACCCAGGTTCTGGGTCCTTGTCCAGTCTCTGGCTCACAGTCCATACTCTAGCCTCAAAGAACCCTAGCCTCATCATGTCCTCACCTAGTTCCGGGGTCCGAGCCCGAGTCAAGACCCAGGTTCTGTGTCCTTGCCCAGTCTCTGGCTCAGAGTTGAAGCCCAGGCTCCTAGTTCCCAGTTCCTCGTCCTGGTCCCACTTTTCTGTGTTCCTGTCCCAGCCCCTAGTCAGTGTCAAGTCTCAATTAATTATTAATTTACTCCAAGCTATTGTATTACCTCCACGACTGGCAATTGTCATGTTGTGAAGTGAGAAGATGAAGTCTTCATCGGTGATGCCACGGCTGATGACGCTGCTAAGCAAGCTGCAATGACCCAGACCTCTGTGGTCAGTGATGTCCGGCAGCATCAGGATTCACTCAGCCTTCCGCTTGATGACGTCTGTGCAGCACAAGCACCCACCTGTGGATTTCTCCTGGCTGCACACAAACGGAGTCTGGCTTGTGGACTCACCCAGATGGATGTGTTGTGTGTCCTAAGGGATTCCTGCATTCCCTCGCTAAGGTGCCGCATTGGCAAGGTCATGCTGGAAATGGAGGGATCTTTCATGTGATCACACAACAGTGGTTTGCCCTGGGGATATCAGCAGCCTGTGGCAAAGGAGCCATGACTATGTTTGTTAATTATGTTGTAATCTTATAATATTTCTAGTAATAGTTCGACTCCAACCTGCTTGAATTTTGTTAAGTATCTTGTTTTCAGTAGCCCTAAGTTATGGGGATATACCACCACCAAATTTACAAACCTGTGCTCTTCTTATTGTTTCTGAGTTCGGGAGTAAATGTGACTCCCATGTTGCCCAACCCTGGTCTGTTTGTGCGCAGGACCAGAGTCTAAGGTAAACTGGTTAGAATTTTCCCATACACTATTTGTTTTGCACCCCTCACGCAGCAGTGGCCCGATCTATCTGAAAACATGAACAGGGTTTATTGGACTCTCTTGGTGGGGTGCTATCAATAATGCCCATACTATAGATTATGTAAGTTTAGAATTAGAAATTCTAGCTAATTAAACTATAAAAATGTTCTCAATTATGAATCAGGAAATGCAAAATCTCTGAGTAGTCGTTTTGCTGAACAGGATGGCCCTGGACTACGTCTTAGCAAAAGAAGGTGGTGTTTGAGCACTAGTCAGGAAAGAATGTTGCACTTATCGACCGGATGCTTCAAAAATATGACTCAGCAAAACTCAAGCTAAGTTTTTAGGCTTCTCCTAAGGGTTGGGATATTGGTGTTTTTCTGGTTGCAGTCCCACTTTATGGACATTGCGCAGATTTGCTTGTCATTAGTTATTCACTGCATCTTGCAATGGTTTATTCATCTGACATATACGCCTTCCCAGTCAAAGACAAAAATGACTATGCTTTGCTTCATGTGAGGTCCCCAAATATGGGAAACAGTGGGAAAGAGGATAGTTTATGATGAACGAGAAGGTTTGAAAACACGACCACTACCCTCAAGGTATGAGATCCCTTTTGCAGATACCGATCAAAAAGGAGGGAATTGTGGAAGAATATTTCGAATATAGAGCTACAAGTGCTGTAGTGCTGTATGTTGCTAAAACTTTGTGACCTTGTGGACATCCTGTTTTTTCCAATTAAGTTCTATGTCTGCATAACTAAGATTATTGTGCTGAACAAAACCCCCTAGTAAAGCAATAATACAGCTGCACAAGATAGGGGTAGACAGATGAGCCACAAATCAACTCTTTGTTTTGCTAATTGGGATGGGGGCTGGTTTTGCTCAATGCCTGCTACTAGATATAAACAGAAGATGATTCCATGTAACCAGAGTTCCCCACATAAGGATTCTCCATGATATCATGCTAAAATGAAAGATTCACCACCTGAAGTCTGGTATCGAGCTTTATTTTTTTAAAAAAATCTCTGACACCCCACCTACAAATTTCAGCGCACTGACTGTGGTGTCAGGAACATGCAGGTTCCATTTTCCAGCCACGGGGTTGTGAGACACTCATTTATTACTGAACAGTCTGTGATAGAGACTGTTGGATCTCTGTTTATTTTCTGAGCCTTAGGGCTCACCTTGGAGTCAAAAAGGCGAGCAGTCTTAATTCCAATATTTCAGTTTATTTTAGAATATAAGCAACGTACAATTCGAAACAAACTAGATAAAGAGCTGTGAAACGACGCTAAGAGGTGTATAGACAAAATAATAAAGAGGAAGGCAAGATTGCAATTCGGAAATATCACTCACTTTTATGGAGAAGATTAAGAAATTCCTGAAATGAAGAATAAGCCAACTCATGAACTAGACTATGAAAACAATCACATCACGTGGGTAATGTGCTAATAGCCAAAGAAAAATAAGATAGGTGGAAAACCGTTTCTTTAACTGCTATACCACTTTGTGCCTGTGAGAGGAGATGAACCACCACACGCTGTGACAAATACATGACTTCACTTAAGAGTACAAACTTTATACAAAGTGTTATTGTAAAAACACTGGTTTCCTGCAGTTCCCCCCTTTTGATTCTATAAGGACCCTGGCACAATCATGTCTGAAAATTCAGAATAATCACTTTTAAACAAAAAATGTAGATTCATAGTCATAATGTCCAATAATTATATTTGTGCTTGAAGTCTCACATTATTCGTTTCAATCTGGAGTTACTTGAGCTCGTTTGCAGTGGCTGGTGTGTATCCACTTACATTTGACTTCTACGTTAACTGTTGAATTAGTAATTAACAATGCTTGATAAGGACCTTCTAACCAGGCTCCCGGGGTTCCTTATACAGTTCGTTGACCAGGACCCACTCACCAGGCATCAAGGTGTGTTCTCATTCTGATGTACCTCAACCAACACCCAGATGTATGGATGGGCCAAGGACATAGGGTAACAGAGGAAATGAAACAGATTGACATTAGGAAGGAAACGGTGATGTGTAGACTGATGGGACTGAAGGCTGACAAATCCCCAGGTCCAGATGGTCTGCATCTTAGGGTACTAAAGGAGGTGGCCCTGGAAATTGCGGATGCATTGGTATTAATTTTCCAATGTTCCTTAGATTCAGGATCAGTTCCTGAGGATTGGAGAATGACTAATGTTATCCCACTTTTTAAGAAAGGAGGGAGGGAGAAAACAGAGAACTATCGACCTGTCAGCCTGACATCGGTGGTGGGGAAGATGCTAGAGTCCATTATTAAGGATGAAATAATGGCATATCTAGACAGCAGTGATAGGATTGGGCCGAGCCTGCATAGATTTACCAAGGATAAATCATGCTTGACTATTGGAGTTTTTCGAGGATGTAACCACGAAGTTAGACCAGGGTGATCCAGTGGATGTAGTGTACCTCGATTTGCAGAAGGCATTTGATAAGGTCCCACATAGGAGATTGGTGGGTAAAATCAAAGCTCAGGGCATCGGGGGGAAGACATTGACATGGATAGAAAGCTGGTTGGCAGATAGAAAGCAAAGGGTAGCGGTGAATGGGTGTTTCTCGGGTTTCTCGGTGCCACAGGTTTCGGTATTGGGACCACAGCTGTTTACAATTTACGTCAACAACTTGGATGAAGGCATTGTGAATAACATCAGCAAATTTGCTGATGATACTAAGCTGGGTGGCAGTGTGACATGGGATGAGGATGTTAGGAGAATTCAGGGTGACTTGGATAGGCTGGGTGAGTGGGCAGATACTTGGCAGATGACGTTTAATGTGAATAAGTGTGTGGTTATCCACTTTGGGAGTAAGAACAGGAAGGCAGATTATTATCTGAACGGTGTAGAGTTAGGTAAGGGAGAAATACAAAGAGATCTAGGAGTCCTTGTTCATCAGTCACTGAAGGTGAATGAGCAAGTGCAGCAGGCAGTGAAGAAGGCTAATGGAATGTTGACCTTTATTACAAAGGGAATTGAGTACAAGAGCAAGGAAATCCTCTTGCATTTGTACAGAGACCTGGTGAGACCACACCTGGAGTATTGTGTACAGTTTTGGTCTCCAGGGTTAAGGAAGGACATCCTGGCTGTAGAGGAAGTGCAGCATAGATTCACAAGGTTAATTCCTGGGATGTCAGGACTGTCTTACGCAGAGAGGTTAGAGAGACTGGGCTTGTACACGCTGGAATTAAGGAGATTGAGAGGGGATCTGATTGAAACATATAAGATTATTAAGGGATTGGACAAGATAGAGGCAGGAAATATGTTCCAGATGCTGGGAGAGTCCAGTACCAGAGGGCATGGATTGAGAATAAGGAGTAGGTCATTTAGGACAGAGTTAAGGAAAAACATCTTCTCCCAGAGAGTTGTGGTCTGGAATGGACTGCCTCAGAAGGTAGTGGCGGCCAATTCTCTGGATGCTTTCAAGAAGGAGCTAGATAGCTATCTTATGGATAGGGGAATCAAGGGATATGGGGACAAGGCAGGAACCGGGTATTGATAGTAGTTGATCAGACATGATCTCAAAATGGCGGCGCACGCTCAAAGGGCCAAATGGTCTACTTCTGCACCTATTGTCAATTGTCTGTTGTATTGAGGCTCTTTAATACTCCTCTTTAATAAGATACTGAGGCTCTTTAATGCTCATTTTTAATAAGGTATTGAGGCTCTTTAATACGCCTCTTTAATAAGGTACTGAGGCTCTTTAATACTCCTCTTTAATAAGATACTGAGGCTATTTAATACTCATTTTTAATAAGGTATTGAGGCTCTTTAATACGCCTCTTTAATAAGGTACTGAGGCTCTTTAATACACTTTAATGTATTGAGGCTCTTTAATACTCCTCTTTAATAATGTATAGAGGCTCATTAATACCTCTTTAATAAGGTATTGAGGCTCTTTAATACTCCTCTTTAATAAGGTATTCAGGCTCCTTAATACACCCCTTTAATAAGGTATTGAGGCTCTTTAATACTCCTATTTAATAAGGTATTGAGGCTCTTTAATACTCCTCTTTAATAAGGTATTGAAGCTCTTTAATAGTCTTCTTTAATAAGGTATTGAGGCTCTTTAATACTCCTCTTTAATAAGGTACTGAGGCTCGTTAATACATCCCTTTAATAAGGTATTGAGGCTCTTTAATACTCCTCTTTAATAAGGTATTGAGGCTCTTCAATACTCCTATTTAATAAGGTATTGAGGCTCTTTAATACTCCTCTTTAATAAGGTATTGAGGCTCTTTAATAGTCTTCTTTAATAAGGTATTGAGGCTCTTTAATACTCCTCTTTAATAAGGTATTGAGGCTCTTTAATACTCCTCTTTAATAAGGTACTGAGGCTTTTTAATACTCTTTAATAAGGTACTGAGTCTCTTTAATACTCCTCTTAAATAAGGTATTGAGGCTCTTTAATACTCTTTAATAAGGTACTGAGGCTCTTTAATACTCCTCTTTAATAAGGTACTGAGTCTCTTTAATACTCCTCTTTAATAAGGTACTGAGTCTCTTTAATACTCCTCTTTAATAAGGTACTGAGGCTCTTTAATACTCCTCTTTAATAAGGTACTGAGGCTCTTTAATACTCCTCGTTAATAAGGTACTGAGGCCAACGGCAGACCCAGCAGGAGACTGGTGGGAAAGGCGGAAGAGCTACGACCTTGGAAGACAACGGTTGCTTCGCAGGCAGATGATCGAACAAGAAGAGAGGTGGTGATCTCTTTAAACTCTCCCAGCAGAAGGCAAAGGCAAACCACTGCTGTAACCTGTCAAGTTCATGATTTTCCAATATGTCAGTCTCAATAAAGGTTCAAAAGAATTATGTTAAGGGAGCCACGAATAACAGCAGTGGAGTTGTGTCCGGCAATGGTAGGAATGAGGCTACCAGGGTCATTATCAAGCGAAAACCTCATGTCAGGATAGCTAAATGGAATATTAGATCTCTTCTTATACGAGGTAAACTAGAAAATGCGGTTATGGAAATGAAAAGATTGAAGATAAACATACTCGGACGATGTGAAAGGAGATGGACGGGGGGGGGGGGGGGGGTTGGCTCAAAAGGGGTGACGGAGACCAACTGATCCATTCAGGAGGAAGTGAACGTAAGCACGGAGTTGGAATCATGGCAGACAAGGAAACAGCGAGAACTATCAAAGGCAGTGTCTCCATTAGTGAAAGAGTGATGATGATTAAAATCTCAGCTAAACCATTTGACATTAACGTTATACAAGTCTATATGCCAACCACGGACTATGACGATCATGAAGTTTGATATGGTCTACAGAGAAATTGAAAACCTGATGAAAAAGACTAAAAACAATGTAGTAACTGTGATTCTTGGTGATTTTAATGCCAAAGTTGGCAGCGGAAGAATAGTTTTGACTGTGGGACCCTTCAGGCTTGGGGAAAGAAATGACCACGGAGAAAGAGTAGTTGAATTTGCAAAAACTAACAAACTAATCATTGCGAACATCTGGTATAGACCAGTCCTGATGGTTCAGTAAAAAAACCAATTTGACCATATTTTGGTACCCAATCAGTTCAGGAATGGAGTGAAGCAGGTGAAAACGTACCCTGGTGCTGACTGTTATACAGATCACAACCCTGTGGTATTGGACATGAGTGTGCATTTGAAGAAGATGAGAAAAGCCAAACCATCAAATACGATAGAGTTTGATTAATTCATTAAGGATGAAGCAAAAAAATTGAATATCTGGTTGAAACAGAGAATAGATTTTCAGTCTTAGGTGTTGAGGGTAGCAACATGGCAATGGAGAACATCTGGGAAGAGTTTAAAACAACAGTGACAGATGTTGTGGAAAATACTTTGAGTTTTCGGAAAAAGAGCAAAAGACATAACCCTTGGTTCACCGATGAGTTGAGAAAGTTAACTGAAGAAAGAAGAAAGGTAAAACATCAGGATAATGAATGATACAAAGCCCTACACCGCTTGATTAAAAAAAATGCAAGGAAGCGAAAGAGAATTGGATGAATGAACAGTGCGAAGAAATTGAGCAGTATGAGCAAAGTTATGATTATAGAGATCTTCACCAAAAGATAAAGGATATGATGAAATTAAAGAGGACTGTGCCACCTACTGGGTGTATTGAAGATGGTAGTGGTAATCCATGCTATAAAAAGAAGAGACCGTGGACAGATGGGTTGAGTACATCTCGGAATTATTTGAAGATATCAGGTTTGAGGATTTACCAGAACTAAATCAAATGACTATTCAACCTAAAATATTGATGTCAGAGATGGAAAGTGCGATTTGGAGTCTAAGAGTCAGAAAGGCGGCCAGTGAAGAAAAGATTTCCACTGAAATTCTGAAACCACTTGGTCTGAAGGGAAAAACGAACCTTTTAGCGATATTAAACAACAGTTATATGACAGGAAATCTTCCGGTGGACTTTCGCAAATCGGTGTTTATCACCTTACCAAAAAAGCCAAGGACCATAAAATGTAACAAACACAGGACAATAAGCATAATGTCTCACTGCGTCAAGCTACTGATGAAAATAGTGTTCAGCAGAATGAAAGGTGCAATCAGTGATAAAATTGGAGAAACGCAGTTTGGTTTTCGTAAAGGCTCAGGAACACGGGAAGGAATATTTGCGATGAGAAACATCATGGAGAGATGCATTGAGGCACAAAAGATCATCTACTTATGCTCTGTTGGCTATGAAAAGGCTTTTGATAAAGTAAGACACCAGAAAGTAGTAGAGGTGCTGAACAAGTACGATCCGGGATGGGAGAACATGCAGATAATAAGGAACTTGTATTGGAAACAGAAAGGGTAGAAGATGAGCTGTCACCATGGGCTTGTATTAAACAAGCCGTAAGGCTGGGCTGTGTTGGATCACCGGATTTGTTCAACCTCTATCGAGAGTGGACTTTCCGGGAATGCGACCATCAGGAGACAGGTGCTCCAATCGGAGGCTGGAAGTGGATCATATCAGATATGAGGATGACACCACGTTGTTAGCTGAAAGCAAATGTGAACTGCAAATTATGCTGAATAAAGTGAATTAGAAAAGCCTTGACTTAAAATCAACCCTCAGAAAACAAACTCGATGGTGGTAAGCAAAACAAACACTTAAGACTCATTCATGATGGTATCGTTACAAGTGAATGGACAAGACATTGAACAGGTGTGAAAGTTTGAATATCTTGACAGTTGTCTGACAGATGACGGGAGATGTGAAGTTGAGATCAGAAGGGGAATAGGTATGGATAAGACCCAGTTCATGAAGCTAAAAGATCTACTATGCAAACGGAAGGTAGACATCCAAAGTAGAATCCGCTTCCTCGAGTGTTACGTATGGTCAGTACTGAGTTATGGATCAGAAACATGGACCCTGAAGAAGGATGACATAAAACGAATGAATGCTTTTGAAATGTGGTGCTATCGACGGATGTTGAAGATCAGCGGGGTAGAGAAAGTTTCAAATGAGAGGGTTTTATCCGCAGATGATAGACCACGGATGTTGCTGGAGAAAAGTATGAAGTTAAAAGTTGCTTATTGAGGACATGCTATGCAGAGAGATGACATCTTGTCAGACTTGCTATATGGAAAGAAAGGAAGAGGAGGGCAAGGAACAACGTGTCTGGATAACATCAAGGATTGGACCTAGCTGGAGAAGACTAGGGATGTTGTAGACAAGTGTTGGGACAGAGCGGAGTGGAGGGAAATTGTCCACCAACTGGAAATTCCAGATGCAACCTAACGGCAATTGAGGCTTCAGTCAAGCAGGCTGCTGTAATAGCAACCTCAATCCACTGGGTGTCAGTGTTACGGCTAGACAGAGAGGGGATGATGGACGGTTCGGGTGAAACAGTGGACAGGAGGAGTCCGTTGTGCCAGGAGGTCCTGAGGTGACAGGAGCTCTTCAGATGAATATGTCACATTGCAACGTGGTTTCCTTCCAGACACTAAAGATGTGCTTCTCGGTAGGTGATGCACCATCAATAACTCTCGGAGACGGAAGGTAAAAGATAGGCTTTTATTAGCTGCCAACGCGACCACGACATCTTGGAGACTGAGGGAGGAGCAGTGCCTCCAATCGCCTTTATACAGGGGTCTGTGGGAGGAGCCACAGGAGCAGTCAGCAGGGGGCGTGTCCAGACAGGTATACACATAGTTTACCACAGTAGGTTAATTGGTTACTTTAAATTGCTCACAGTGTGGATTGATAGAGACCTACAGCATGGAAACAAGCCTTCAGCACAAACCGTCCATGCTGACCAAGATGAGAATCCAAGTGAGACCCATTTCCCAGTGTTTGGCCCATAACCTTCCAAAATGTTCCTCTCCATGTACCTGTCCAAGTGCCTTTCAAAAGTTGTTATTTACTTAACTCAACCATTTCCTCTAGTTCCATATTCCACAAAATTTCCACCACTTCTGTTTAAAAATCCTTTATTTTCCTATTGAATCTTGCCCTTGTCAACTGACCAAAGCCCCCAAGTTCTTGATTCCCCAGTCTTCAGTAAAAGACTGAGTGGATTCATCACAGCTGAGTCCTTGTGATTTTATCAAATCTCCCCTCGTTCCCCGACACTTGAAGGAATAAAGCCTTAGCTTATCAAACCTCTCCCTCGATCTCAGTCCCTAGAGTTCTTGCAGCAACCTTGTAAATCTTTTCTGCATTGTTTCCAATATAATGATATCTTTCTTGCATCTTGGTGAATAAAATGAACACAACACTGCAAGCACAGCCTCACCGGTGCCTTGTGCAACCACTCCATGAGCAGCCAGCATTCAGAATCAATGTTCTGTCTAAATAAGACCAGCATGCCAAAACCATTCCTCACCATCCTATCTAACCCTGATAACACTCTCAGTGAACCATGTGCTTAAACTCCAAGGTCCCTCTGTTCCACAACACTTCCCAGGGCCCCGCCAGTTACACTGAATGTCCTACACTGGTTTGACTTTCCAAAATGCAACACCTCACACATCTGAATTTAAACCCACATACTACTGCTCTGCCCATTTGCTCAGCTAATCAACATCATCTTCTTCACAGTTCACTTTACTACTTACTTTAAGGCCATTTACGAACTTACCAACAATGCCTTGTACATTTTTATCCAAATCTTTGATGTGCATGACAACCAGCAAATGGCCCAGCACTGACCCCTGAGGTCCGCCATTTGTCTGGATCTACTCTCTGTAAACCCACAACTGCATGGCCAGGTACAGAACCAACTCATCGACGGAGCTGCTGTAGAAATATTCAACAGCTTCAAGTTCCTCGGCACCCATATCACTAGCAACCTCACCAGGTCCCTTCACACCGATGTTGTGATCAAGAAAGCTCATTAGCATATTCCATGCTAGGTGTCAGACATTTAGTATGTCTGCCAGGAATCTCTCAAATTTCTACAGACTCATGGTAGAAAGCATTCAGACAGGTTGCATCAAACTCCTGTACAGCAACTGCTCTGCTCTCGACCATCTGAACCTGAAGAGAGTGTTAAACACAGCCCAGTCCATCAGAGGCTTGTTAATTCCTCCCATCCAGTCAGTCTTCACGGTGCATTGCCACAGGAAGACTCGTGGTGTTGTCAAGGATGCATACCATGCCGACCATTCCCTTTTCAGTCTGCTACCTTCTGGAGAATGTCGAGAAGTTGAAAAACCTGAATATTCAGACTAAAGAACATCTTTTTCCCTTGATATCAGTCTCCTGAGCTGATCAGTTCTTTCACATCTCCTTCCTGGTGGTGCAGCCACGTTCTCATACCATTCTCTTCTTTATTCTGTTTCTCACACTATGGTGTGTTGATTTGTGGCATTACCTCACACTGCACAACAATCCCTGTACCATTGTGCTGTTCTCTGCTTATAAATTTATTCCTATCATCATGTGTATTGGCCGTTCTCTACCAGCTTCACGTGAAGAAGGAATTTGATTGCACCGTGGTGTACATGGCCATACAGAGTTGACGTGAATAGGCTGTTTCCATTGAGAGTAGGGGAGATTCAAACGAGAGGACATGATTTGAGAGTTAGGGGGCAGAAGTTTAAGGGAAACAGGAGGAGGTATTTCTTTACTCAGAGAGTGATAGCTGTGTGGAATGAGCTTCCTGTAGAAGTAGTAGAGGCCAGTTCAGTTGTGTCATTTACGGTAAAATTGGAAAGGTATATAGACAGGAAAGGAGTGGAGGGTTATGGGCTGAGTGCTGGTAGGTGGGACTAGGTGAGATTAAGAGTTCGGCACGGACTAGGAGGGCCGAGATGGCCCGTTTCCGTGCTGTGATTGTTATATGGTTATATGGTTATAAACCAACCTAATCTAATCTGAACTGTTTCATACCGTTTCTGAGGGAAGTTCATCACAAAGCATTCATGCCTTGTCTTTAGCTCCCATGTGCTGGGCTCCACCCTCCTGGAAGTTGGTTCTATTGGAGTCGACTCATTTCATTCACTTTTAATGATCCATCATCGTTCACACCTGCATGTGGCAGGACTGCAGAGGCTTGATCTGATCCCTTCTTGATGGGACTGTACTTTGGCCATTCTTTGCCTCTTTTGCTATTTTACAGATGTGTAGACTTGATAGTTGGCACCTCATGTGTTGGTACATTTGGTGATGTATATGGTCTGTCCACCCCCAACCCAGTTCATTCCCTCCACCACTGATACCATGAATGCAGTGTATACTATCTACAGAATGTACCACACACTTCAGTGAAGATTCGGTGACAGCAACTCCCACACTGCAATCTCTGGCACAATGGAGGACAACTGTACTCAGGCCATTGGGAATGCTCCTGTCTGCATGACATGTACCATCTGCACTTGGACACAGATGTCTGCTCTCACATTGTCATTTCACGCACATCACAGACACCAATAATGACGTGAGCCCCACCCCGAACCAACTAACCGTCTGGGTGAGCAAATATCATATCACTGACAACAATCTGGAGTATTAACGTTATTTCCGTATCACTGACAGCCACAGGGATGTGAGAATTATACTCGTGACACAGTATATAGTATTCACACCATCTCCAAAGCAAGAATAGCCAAAATGTACAGGTAACCTGCTGATGAGATTATCCCGTTTGTTAGTAATTCCTTTCCAGCCCAAATAATCAGGATGTAAGAGGGAAGGAAACAATGATGTCTATTCATATATAAACTGATTCTGACAAAAGGAGAATTGTTTTATATCTGTTTGTATTATCCCAATGTATATTTTATCCATAATTCAGGACATGGTATCAGAGGAGTGATGAGTCAGCCTGACAGAACATTAGGATGATTCCAGGAGTAATGGACATCAGTTAGACAATGGAACAGCTGGAATTATTTTGCTTGGAAAGGAGAAAGTGGAGGGAACATCTGTGAAGGTATTTCTAATCACAAAGGCTCTAAGACTCAAGATTCAAGATTGTTTAATGTGATTTCCTGAACACAAGTGTAAATGCGAATGTAATAATTGTTACTCCGGATCTGGATTTTTTACTGGACCAGGTAAGTAGGTTGAAGGAGGATGAGACGTAGTAGTAGTAGAATTGATGAGAAACATGGAGGGAGAGTTCCCTGTAAGTATAAAGAAGAAAATGAGAAAGAAGCACCAGAAGGCTGAATGAGTGAAGAAATCCCTGGTCGAGCCCCTGGTGCCACCAGGCCCCCCTGCTGATACGGTATGGTGGGAAACTGGAGATAACAGGTATGTAATTCGTTTTATTAATGACTTGTATGGTTGGGCACATGACCAGTGGCCTTCTGGTGGGGGTGAGGGGGGGGGAATTTAAACAAGAGACTAGAGGAAGAGACAGATCCTACGTGGGATTATGATTATACGGTGATGTCTGACTTCCATATCTTTTCTCCAATCCAGATGAAGGTCTGTGCCCGAAACATCGACTGTTTACTCTATTCCATAGGTGCCGCCTGGCCTGCTGAGTTCCTACAGAATTTTGTGTGCGTTGCTTGCATTTCCAGCATCTGCAGATTTGCTGTTGCTTCCTGCATTACATTGATTTACGAAGACCATTGCGCCAAAAACTTTCTTTGCAACTCTACCTACCTGTGATGCCACTTTAAATGAATTATGGACCTGCATTCACAGATCTCTTTGTTCTACCACACTTCTCAGTGCACTACTGTTCACTGTGCAAAACCTCGCACTTGTCTGCATTAAATTCCATCTGCCATTACTACCTCATCCTGAATATCGAGCGACTGAACATTCTTGGCCAACCTACCATGCGGGACCTTGTCAAATGTCTTGTTAAAGTCCATGTAGACAACATCCCCAGCAATTTCTGCACTTGCCTCCCATTAGATCCGAAGGGCACCTTATCAGGCCCCGGGGGTCTATTCACTCTGATTTGCCTCAAGGTTACCAACACTTCCTCCTCTTTAATCTGAACAGTGTCCAGGAAGTTGATGTCACTTTGTCTCACTTCTATAGATTCTGTGTCTGTCTCCTGAGTAAATACAAATGCAGAAAAAAATGTTTAAGATCTCCCCTATCAGTTCTGGCTCCACAAATGGATTACAATCCTGATCTTCCAGAGAACCAATTTTGTCCCCTGCAATCCTTTAGCACTTAACATTTCTGTAGAATCCCTTTGGATTCTGTCTGACCTTGTCTGCTAGAACAACTTCATGCCTTATTTTAACCCTCTGGATTTCTTTCCAAAGTGTTCTCTTGCATTTCTTATACTCCATGAGCACAGTTGTTCCTATCTGCCTATACCTCCTCTGCACCTCATTTTTTCTCTTAACCAGGGCCACAATATTGCTTGAAAACCTAGGCTCCCTACACTTGTTATCTTTACTTCTTTTATTATGACAAGCACATACAAGCATTGTACTCTCAAAATTTCGCTTTTGAATGCCTCCCACTTACCAAGTGCACCTTTGTCAGAAAATAGCCTGTCCCAATCCACAATTGCCAGACCATTTTGGATGCCATCAGAATTGGCCTTTCTCCAATTTAGAATCTCAATCCACAGACAAGACCTAAATTTTTGCATATTTACTTTGAAACGAATGGCACTGTGGTCTCTGGATGCAAAGTGTTCCTCTACACAAACTTCTGTCGCCTGCCCTGTCTCATTCCCTACTAGCAGATCTAGTGTTGCACATTCTTTCATTGGGGCTTCTACGTACTGATGAAGGAAACTTTCCTGAACACCTTTGAAAAACTCTATCCCATCTAGTCTCATTGGATTCCTGAATATCGAATAATGGATGCTCCTCTTCGCCAACCTCCTGACCTGACATGCCTGCCGAAATGCAATGGAATCGGGAAAGGAACACGGTCTTTAATGCTCTTAAAACAGCTTTGTCAACTGCCTCAGCCTTGGGCATACCTGACTCTTCAGCCCCTTTCCAATTATTTGTTAATGATGCCAAGGTTTTGTGAGGGGCATTTTAACGCAAGAACATGGGGGCCTCAGACAACCCATTGTATATTATTCTGTACAATTACCACCAGCTGTAAGGGGCTTGCCCAGTTGTTTAAGGTCTTACGTCGCCACCGCAGATATGGAAGAAGAGCCCAATCTTTGTACAGTTTTGGCTTCCCGTGCAATTTTGCTTCTTTTAAAATCAGCGGCCGCCAAGCATTTTACAGCAGTAAATGAGTACAGGTTATGAGGTCATGTTGCTTCCTAAACCCAATCTTTCTTTCCAGCGTGCCCCTGCACTAAACCCCATTTCTCTTCTTCCATTAACTGAGACTGAGGATAACACACCTTTACATGATTCTGTGGTGATAGTGGAAGCCACCACATCTCCCAGTACTGACCTGCACAGTACTCCTCTTGATAACCCAGACCGAATTCTCTTTACTGACGGATCTTCCACTCGCCCGTCGGATACACTGACATTTTCTGGAGATGTTATTGTTTCTTCTTTTGAGACACGAGAGGTTTGTACATTTTCGTCTGGTACTTCAGCACAAGCAGCTGTATTGTTTGCCCTAACCAGAGCTTGTATGTTAGCGACAGGGACATGTGCTACCATTTTTCCTGATTCTTGATATGTTTTTGAGGTGACACGTGATTTTGGCAACACTGGGGATTTATTATATCTTCAGGTAAGCACGTTGAACATTTTCAATATTTATTAATTTACTCCAAGCTATTCTATTACTTTCACGTCTCATGGGAGACATAATCCCAAGGGCTGGAGTCCCCACTAATATCAATAGTGACAGGAAAACTCATTTCACAGTTCAAATCACTAAGGCGCTTAGCCAGGCGTTGCTGTTCAATTGACAAGTGCATATTCCGTATCAACACCAGTCATCCAGATTAGTAGAATGCATGAATGGGATACTTAAAAATGCACTTGCAAAAGTTTGCCAAGGACCAGGATTAAAGTGTCCTGGGGTATTACCCAGTGACCCCTACATAGGCCAGCCTTATCTGGTCGGAGGAAAATACCTTACAATCTGCTCAAACTGTAGTGGAGCTGTACAGCCAAACCATGCGAAGGTTGTGCAGGCATGTCTCAGACCTGGGAAAACCAATGCACAGCCCTTCAAACCAGATTACACGCTTATTAAATCACTGGATAAAAATTCTCCTTCTCCTTGATGGAAAGGCCTGTTTCAAGTTCCACTGATGACTAGAACGGTGTTGAAAGTGGCAGGGAAACGTGAGTGGTTTCACGGAACATGGTGCAAACCGTGATCATCTTCTGCAATCCGGGCTGCGCCTGAGAAGGACGCAGCTATTAAAAAGAAGAAAAGAGTCAAAAAGCACCGACAGCGAATAAACATTTCAAACTGATGCTGCAAATTTGTTGAAGTTGTATGTTAGTCGGCTTGTTGGGCTCTGCTGTATATTTGAGCACATTGACAGAATGTGAACATGCAGTTGTGTCTCACCAATGAACGAACTTTGGATGTGAAAGAAGGACAAGCCCACCCAATTTACAGAATACCTGGTGGAAATTTGCTAATTATACGGCCTATCGGGCCAATTTAAACAACTGTTAGGTTTGTATGGCTATTCGCCACTCATCACAATATCCATTGCCCTTAAGACCTCTGCCTGTGGCAAAGGAGCCATCACTATTTATGTTAATTGTGTTTCAATCTTATAATATTTCTAGTAATAGTCCGACTCCAACTTGTTTGAATTTTGTAAAGTATCTTGTTTTGAGTAACTCTAAGTTATGTGGATATACCACCACCAAATTTACAAACCTGAGCTCTTCTTATTGTTGCCAAGCTCGGGCCCTATATAATTGGGAAAACACTACAAAGTGTCAATAGAAGTGAATGTGATTCCTGTGTTGCCCAGCCCCGGTCTGTTTGTGCCGGAGTCTAAGGGAAATTGGTTAGGGTATCCCCATGTGCTATTTCTTTTGCACCCCTGACACAGTGGCCCAATCTATCTGAAAACATGAACAAGGTTTATTGGACTCTCTTGGTGGGGTGATATAAATAATGGCCATACTATAGATTATGTAAGTTTCGAATTGGAAATTCTAACTAATGAAACTATAAAAGCATTCTCAATTATGAATCAGGAAATGCAAAATCTCTTGAGTAGTCATTTTGCAGAACGGGATAGACCTGGACTACGTCTTAGCCAAAGAAGGTGGCGTTTGTGCACTAGTCGGGAAACAATGTTGCTTCAAAAGTATGACTCAGCAATGAGATGAAATGCAAAAGCTAAGTTCTCGGGCTTCTCCTAAGGGTTGGGATTTCTTTAGCTGGATTGAATCTGTAATTGGGTAACGGGTGTTTTACTGGTTACAGTCCCACTTTTATGAACTTTTTGCACAAATTTGCTTTACATTAGTTATTCGCTGCATCTTGCAACTGTTATTCATCTGACATATACACCTTCCGAGTCAAAGACAAAAATGACTGTCTTACTTTACGTCAGGTCCCCAAATATGGAAAGCAGTGGTGAAGAGGATAGTTTATGATGAATGAGAATGTTTGAAAATGCTACCACTACCCTCAGGCTATGAGATCCCTTTTACAGATACCAATCTGTAAAGTTGATCTTACAATCAAAAAGGAGGGAATTGTGGAAGAATATTTCGAATATCGAGCTAAAAGTGCTGTATGTTGCCAAAGCTTTGTGACCTTGTGGACATCCCATGGTTTCCAATTAAGTTCCAAATCTGCATAACTAAGCTATTGTGCTGGCCACAACCCCTCATTAGAGCAACAATACAGCTGCACACAATAAGAGTAGATGGGTGAGTCATAAATCAACTCTTTGTCTTGCTAATTGTGGTGGGGACTGGTTTCAATCACTTGACTCTTACTAAATATAAACACAAGATGATTCCATGTAACTCAGAGTTCCACACATAAGGATTCTCTATGATATCATGTTAAAATAAAAGATTCACCATTAAGGTCTGGTACCGACGTTTATTTTAAAAATTCTCTGGCACCCCACCTGCAAATTTCAGCACACTGACTGTGGTGCCACGAACATGCAGGTTCCATTTTCCAGCCACGGGGTTGTGAGACTCTCATTTATTACTGAACAGTCTGTGATAGAGACTGTTGGATCTCTGTTTATTTTCTGAACCTTAGGGTTCATTTCTGAGTCAAAAAAGGCAAGCAGTTTTACTTCCAAGATCTTGGTTTATTTTAGAACATAAGCAAACATACAAATACGAACAAACTAAATAAGGAGCTGTGAAACGATGCTAAGAGGCGTATAGGCAAAAGCATAAAGAAGCCAAGATAGTGATTCTGGATAGTGGATGTAATGCAGGAAGGACTGGAGAGTGCTGTTGGAGGAGGTTTTGATTGTTTAGTATATAAATAATAAGTTGGACATGGTGGATGTAATTGAGAGATGTCATTGTGTGATTGTTGGACTTGTGTAGAGTATACAGAGTCAGTAAGGCTGGTGACAGGATGTTGATTACAAGGTGGGTAGCCAGACAGTAAGTGGAGTTTATCTGCAGTTACTATAAACTCCTGTGAATGGGCATCTTAACCCCTGGCCATGTTGCTCACAACTATCTCACTTAAATCAAGCACTGAGAATGTACACGTGTTCCTCGTACAGTATCCGTCCATTTCAGATTCTCAGTGGAAAGGTGACACCAGGGACGTGAATCAACTGTCCCTTCCTAATTGCAACATCTCTCCCACAATATTTTGATGTATAATTCATTGTGTTTTACTTTCCATTTTTGTTAATTCAGTACAGAAAATGTGATATTGTCTGATTGTTTTCAGTTCTTCACTCTTACATTCTTTATGTTCTCAGAAATGAAGGGATACAATCTTCTTTCACTTCCTCAAACTCAATGAGTCTGTCCCACAATTCACCTGTGGTATTCATATAAACCTGATCGTCCTGGGTATACAGATTACAGGGAAGCACTCGGTTATCATTAGTGATCAAAATGCAGAAAGGAATTGGGTGAGTTTCACTTACCAGGAGCCAGTACTTCACACAAGAGGTAAGAGAGTCTAAAGCAGGTAGGACCAATGACTTTCCATTGAGTTTCATTTAACAGGCTCCAAAGGTCCAACATTTACAATTTGTAAGTTAATAATTGGTTAGTTATGACCTTGTTAACAGTAGCCAATACAAGAAATTAGAGCCAAGCAGAGATGCCATTGTGACAGTGGGCCAGTAGACTGGAAGAGAGCAGAGGATTTGACTCAACAGCCTTTGGTATAAAGAGGTGGAGTAAGTGGCTCAGATTTGGGGAATGAGAACAGATTTCTATAAAAGCTTCACTGAGTTTTATGTTGTGTTCATCCTCAGTCCTTGATTCAGTTAATGCAGGACAGTGGTTTGGCAGTGGAATGCTCCTCCTAAAAGACATGGGAATTCAGGGAATCTCATGGTTTACATTTGTGGACAGTTCACCCTTGCATACTGGGTCAAGGAACTGGGGCTGGACCTGCAGGCACTTGGTATCATTTGGGAAGCTGTGGGCTTTAGAGATGAGCCTTTTGCTGATGTGGTCACACCTGAAGTACACATTTCAGATATATGGGGAAGGAAGGGGAGAATGCAAGCACTACAAGGGTGTCCTGTGGTCATTCCACTGACTAACAGGTACTTGTCTTTGGATAATATTGAGGGTGATGTTCTCTCAAGGGCCAGCAGAAATGGTCAGGTCTTTGGCTCTATGACTGGCTCTTAGGCTGAAAGAGTGCATGCAGGCATACTGGGCATCAAAAGACTCAATGGACTTAGAAGTATCTTATGAGTTTGTGAAAACTCAATGCCATCTGAAACATTGTCAAACTTCTTTGCTGTGCTGTGGAGACAATACTGACTGGCTGCATCCTGACCAATACCCTTGAACAGAAAAGCCTGCAAAAGGTAGTGGATAAAGCCAGGTCCATTGTGGGTAAAGTCCTCTCCACCATTGAGCATGTCCACAAGGAGCACTGTCACAGGAAAGCAGTTCCATCATCAAGTACCTACTCCATCCAGGCCATGTTCTCTTCTTTGGAAGGAGGTACGGGAGCCACAGGACCCACACCACGAGGTTCAAGAACAGTTATTACCCCTCAAACATCAGGCTTTTGAATCAGATGAGATAACTTCACTCACCCCAACACTGAACTGTTCCCGCAACCTATGACAGTTCATCTCATGTTCTTGATATTTATTGCTTACTTAGTTGTTATTATTATTTTGTTTGTTTCTTTTTTTCATTTAGTATTTGCAGTTTGTTGACTTTTGTTCATTGGTAGCTTGACTGGCGTGTCTGCAGTTTTTCATTGACATGATTGTGTTTCTTTGTATTTACTCTGACGCCTCAAGGAAATGAACCTCAGGGTAGTATATGGTGACAACAAGGGAGAGTTTAAGCTAGATTGGCAGAGTAGTGGGACACAAGAGTGTGAAGTCAGTGAGAAGACAGGGATATATTCAACAACGAAAGAGTGTTCACCCAGCAATCAGGATAGCCATGTTTACAGTGAATTTGCAGTTAAGACCACTGATTTAAATTATGTCTCATTACATATACATTTCTTAACAGGTGGGATGGAGAAAATGAGAGGATATTGGATTGTTTCTGATAAGTAGAATATTGTGGCCATAACAGAAAAGTGGCTGAGGGAAGGGCAGTGCAGTGTTCAGGGATACTTGCTTTAGGCATGACGGGAAGAGATAAGACTGGAGAAGGTGTTGCCCTTTTGATAATGGATATTCTTGAGGGATTGTCTACTGAGGGCTTTAGGGTTGAATTTAGGAACATGAAGGTGTTGGTCACCTTGGTCTGGCTAATTACCGATTCCCCCAGTAGTCAGTGGGAACTGGAGGAGCAGGCATGTGGAGAAATTTGCACATAGCTGTGAGAACAGTTGAGAAATGCTCAAAGGAAATATCAAATTTAATGGTGTCACCTGGGTCACCCAGAGAGCAAAGGGCCTGAATGGGGAATAATTTGTGTGGGGTGTTCAAGTCAATATCCTCATAAATTATATAGATGAAAATATTTTGGAAGGAGAACTACTGAACCTCCTCTTAGGCAAAAGGATGGCCAAGTAACTGATGTGTAAGCTGGGGAGTCCAGTGACCACAATTCTACAATTTTAGTTTTAAAGTAGTAATGGGAAAAAAAGAGAGAACAATGGGAGCTATCATTTTCCTTTCGGGTAGGTCCACATGGCAAAATCCTTAACTGCAGCAAGGCCAACTGAAGGAATTAGGCTGGATCTAGATTGGTTTGACTGAGTGACTCTATTTAAAAATAAAAAAAATTTGGCAAGTGGGAGGTATTTAAAAGGGTGAACCAAGAGTCCGGGGGAGCATGTTCCTGTTAGTGTGAATGGTAGATGCACCCAGTT
Source organism: Hypanus sabinus (assembly GCF_030144855.1). Classification (NCBI taxonomy): domain Eukaryota; kingdom Metazoa; phylum Chordata; class Chondrichthyes; order Myliobatiformes; family Dasyatidae; genus Hypanus; species Hypanus sabinus. Next base: position 29,523,242 of record NC_082731.1, read on the forward strand.
CAGGAAACCCTGGTTGTCAAAAGATATCAAGACTCTGGTAAAGAAAAAGAAGGAAGTGTACAATGAGTTTAGGCAGCTGGATGTGAAGGTATCAATCGATGAATATAAAAAGTTTAAGACCAGGCCTAAGAGGGAAATCAGGAGGGCAAAAAGAGGCTATGAGATAGATTTGGCAGGCAAGGTTCATTAGCTACCTTAACAGTGAAAGGTTGTCTATGGAGAGACTGTTTCCTTTGAAAGACCATCCTGATAATTTGTGTGTTTAATGATGTGAGGAAGCAGAGGGTGGTGGTTGAAGGTGAATTCTTTGACTGGAGGATAGTGACTAGTGGTCACCAGGGACCAGTGTTGGGACCTCTGTTATTTGTGATTTGAGTAAATTAGTTGGAATGTGAATGTACAAGGCACAATTCACAAGTTTGCTGATGATACTAAACAAGGTGGTTTTGTTGATATGAAGGAAGTAACATTGATTTGCCAAAAGATCTTGATCTGTTTAAGAGAAGAGCTAAGGAATAGCAAATTAGATCAAAGTGAGATGATGTATTTTTGGGCAGTCAAACCAGGGAAGTGCATACAGTAAATGGCAGGCTTCTTATGAGTACTGTGGACCCGAGGGTCCTCCCAGTCCAAGTACACAGTTCACTGAAATCAGCTGTACCAGTTGAAAGTTCAAAGTAGATTTATCATCCAAGTACGTACATAAATGTCACAACACACCACCCTGAGATCCATTTCTTCTGAGCACTCAAAACAGAATCCATAAAAGACTGCATCGAACAGGACAGACAAACAACCAAGGTGCAAAAGATAAGGGTGAAAATACTGAAATAAAAATAATATATAAGCAATAAATCTTGAAAACATAAGATGAAAAGTCCTTGAAAGTTCAAATTTGGGGAACAGTTCAGTGATGGGGCAAGAGAAGTTAAATGAAGATATCCCCTCTGATTCAAGAGTCTGATGGTTGAGTGTTAAAAATTATTCCTGAACCTGATGGTGTGGCTCCTGAGGTTCCTGCTCCTCTTTGCTGAGAATAGAGCATTGGCTGGATGGTGTTGGTCCTCAATTATGGAGGCTGCTTTCCTGCAATAGCACTCCTTGTTTCTGTGCTCATTGGTAGGGAGGGCTTTACCCATAATGGACTGGGGTTTTCCATTCAAGGGGATTGGTGTTTCCATTCCAGGCCATGAAGCCCCAGTCAATATACTCTCCACCACACATCTGTTGAAATTTGTTAAAGTTTTTGATGCCACGCCAAGTCTTGGCAAACTGGTAAGAAAGTAGAGACTGCTGTGCTTTCTTCGTAATGACACTGACACTGAGAAATTTAAAGTGCTGATCTGATTCCCTGATGAGGACTCTTGGACTTTCAGTTTCCTCCTCCTGAAGTCAAATCCTCTCCTCGATCTTGTTGACATGGAGTGATAGGTGGTTGTTGTTGCACCACTCAGCCAGATTTCCAATCTCTCCCCTAAATGCTGATTCATCATCACATCTGTTTCAGTCTACGGCAGTGGAGTCATTGGCAAACATAAATATGATATTAGAGTTATGCTTAGCCTCACAGTCATAAGTATAAAGCGAGAAGAGCAGGGGACTAAGCTCACAGCCTTGTGGTGCAACTGTGCTGATGGAGATTGTGAGGAGATGACGGTGGTGAAGAAGACGTTTAGCATGCTGGCTTTCATCAGTCAGGGCATGGAGTCCAACAATGGGGAGAGTATGTGGCAGTTATGTAAATTGTTGATGAGGTCACACTTGGAGTATTGTACAGTTTTGGTACTCTGATATAGGAAAGACATTGTCAAGCTGGAAATGGTACAGAAGTGATGTACAAGAATGCTGCCTAGACTAGAGGGCCTGAGTTATAGGGCGAGGTAAGCCATACTGGTTCTTTATTATCTGGAACAGAGGGGAATATGGGGTGACCTCAGAAGTTTGTAAAATCATGAGGGGTATGGAATGCTGGATGGTCATAGGCTTTTCATCAGGGTTGGGAGTCCAACACAGGAGGGTACATATAGAAGATAAGGTAGAGATTTAAAAGAGATCTGAGAGTTAACTTCTTTAAAAGAATAATGAGTACCTGGCAGCATCAATAAACCCGACCTGCTGTGTTCCTCCAGCATTTGGACACACCCCCTGTTGACTGCTCCTGTGGCTCCTCCCACAGACCCTTGTATAAAGGCGATCGAGGCCTGAGCCCGGCCTCTCAGTCTCCAGGATGTAGTATGGTGGTCACTCACTGCTTGTTCCTTCTTCCAGTCAATAAAAGCCGATATCTCGCCTTCACGTCTCGGAGTGAGTTATTGATGGTGCATCAATTTTGTTGACTGGAAGTTTTAAAACATGGAAACCGTTTTACGTCCGGAAAGATTGGATTTGGACCCCCAAGACCCTGAAGCAGCTCTTGCCTTTGAACTCTGGCTTGCATGTTTCCAATCGTACTTGGAGGAGGTTCGTGCAACTGAACCCGCCGTTATGCACAGAATTCTCCTCTTGAGGGTCACCCCAAAAGTTTATTCATTTATCAGGGACCTGTCGACCTACGAAGGGGCACTGGATGCCCTCAAAAGACAGCACCTGCGGCCGGTGAACACCGTCTACACAAGACATCACTTAGCTACGCGACGACAGCGGCCTGGAGAGTCAAGCGCCGAGTTTCTCCGAGCCCTACAGCCACTCGTCCGAACTTGTGACTGCAAAACGCTCACGGCGGAACAGCATGCGGAGCTGTTAGTACGAGACGCCTTTGTGACAGGACTGAGGTCAGTGTACGTGCGTCAGAGGTTGCTGGAAAATGCAGATCTTACCTTACGCTCGGCAATCGAGATGGCCGATGCACTGGAGGCAGCTCAGCACAATGCTGATGCTGTCCAGTTGCGCAATTCCCCACCGGTTCCTGCGAGCGAATTCGCCAACGCCACTGCCAGTCGCGATTCCACGATCTCCCCGAACCCGACCACGGCGGCGGCCAGGCGGAAGCCTGAGCTGTGTTATTTCTGCAGACTCGAAATGCACCTCCAAAAACGCTGCCCAGCTCGAGAAGTGACCTGCTCCAGCTGCGGGAAGAAGGGCCATTTCGCCAAGGTCTGTAAGTCTAATCTATGAGCGGGGTCAGGCTGCGCTGCAGGTGAGACATGAGGGCTGCCATCATGCATGCCCAGATGTGGGCAGCCATCTTTGTCAGTATCAGCATGCCCTGCCCCCGACCCGCTGGTGTTTATTGGGCACCAAGATGGTTCAACTCTGGCCACCGTAACCCTCGACCAAAGCGCCCCACACCAGCTTGCAAGGACAATGATGGACATCCTGGTGGAGGGGCACAGGACTAGCTGACTGTTTGACACAGGCAGCACTGAGAGTTTTATTGACCCGGACACAGTGCAACGCTGTGGACTAGTGACACGGCCGGTAAGTCAGAGGATCACTTTGGCTTCTGGGTCACATTCCACTGACATCCGGGTGGGTTGTGTAGCGACATTGGTGGTGCAGGGCACAGAATATTGGAACTTTGCGCTACTGGTCATGCCTAATCTGTGCTCACCTGTGCTATTGGGGCTGGACTTCCAAAGCCATCTCGAAAGTGTGACTATGGCATATGACGGGCCCCTCCCACCACTCACTGTCAGGAATCCTCAGTTTGGTGGGACTTCACCATATACCCCGCTACTGACCACACACACACACACACCGAACCACACATCCCACCCAGCACCATGCCGACAGCTGCGCTACCGACATCACTTGCAGTCTCTCCACCCTCATGATCCCTCCCCCATCGCTGTTCGCCAACCTGACCCCCGACTGTAAACCTGTGGCAACTAAAAGCAGGAGGTACTTTTCCCCTCTCTGCTGAGGCCTGCGTGGCCTTCAGCTGCATTAAAGGGGACATTGCCAAAGCAACGATGCATGCGGTGAATGAGACCATTCCCTTCCAATTAGAGAGTGACGCCTCTGATTTCGCACTGGCAGCTACCTTCAATCAGGAAGGCAGGCCAGTAGCATTCTTTTCTCATATCCTTCAAGGCTCTGAAATTTGACACTCCGCGGTGGAGAAAGAAGCCCAGGCCATAGTGGAGGCTGTTAGGCACTGGAGGCACTATCTCGCCGGCAAAAGATTCACCTTGCTGACCGACCAGCTCTCGGTTGCATTCATGTTCAGCAACCAACAGCGGGGCAAAATCAAAAATAGAACTCTCCACCTACAACTATGATATCCTGTACCGGCCTGGCAGACTCAATGAGCCCCCTGATGCCCTATCCCGGGGAACGTGTGCTAGCGCACAGCTCGACCAGCTATACGCCCTTCATGCACAACTTTGCCATCCGGGGTCACCCGATTTTACCATTTCGTGAAAGCCCGGAACCTGCCGTACTCCCTGGAGGACATCAGGACGATGACCAGGGACTGCCAAATCTGCGCTGAGTGCAAACCGCACTTCTGCCGTCCTGAAATGGCAACACTTGTCAAGGCCACCCGCCCTTTTGAGCGACTGAGTGTTGACTTGAAGGGCCCCCTTCCCTCCACCGACCGCTATGTCATTTTCTCAATATTATCGACGAGTACTCGCAGTTCCCCTTTGCCATTCCCTGCCCCCACACCACTACCACGTCTGTCATAAAAGCCCTGCGCCAGCATTTCACTCTGTTCAGATATCCCTGCTATATCCACAGTGATAGAGGGTCCACTTTTATGAGTGACGAGCTGCACCGGTACCTGCTAGCTAGGGGCATTGCTACTAGTCGGACCACGAGTTATAATCCCCGGGGAAATGGACAGGTGGAGAGGGAGAATGCCACAGTGTGGAAGGCCACACATTTAGCCCTTAAGTCAAAAAGGTTGCCGGTCTCTCGATGGCAGGAGATCCTCCCTGAGGCACTCCACTCTATCCGCTCTCTGTTATGTACGTCCACCAATGCCACCCCTCCTGAGCGTCTATTTTCTTTTCCCAGGAAGTCTGTCACTGGGACCACCCTACCAGTTTGGCTGACGTCCCCAGGGCCAGTGCTGCTCTGGAAACATGTGAGGAGTAATAAATACTCCCCGCTGGTCGAGAGGGTTCACCTTCTACATGCGAACCCCCAGTATGCCTACGTGGTCTTACCTGAAGGGCGGGAGGACACGGTCTCCATCCACGACCTGGCACCCGCAGGAGCAGCAGACCACTACCCGGAACACTCCCTGGTAACTATGAACCCTGTACCCGAGGTGACACCGGGCACACCAGGCCCTACACAGACTCCTCACGACACTCCTATACCGGGCGCCTCGCACATGCGTGAGGGATCACTGATGCCTACTGGGCTGACACCTCCAGTTAGGCCGGAACCAGCATAACCTCCGTCTCCGGTGCAAGCACCACCGGCTCCTGTGCAATCACCACCACTGGCACCTGTGCAATCACCACCACCGGCACCTGTGCAGTCACCACCACCGGCTCCTGTGCAATCACCACCACCAGCATCTGTGCAATCACCACCACAGGCACCTGTGCAATCACCACCACCGGCACCTGTGCAGTCACCACCACCGGCACCTGTGCAATCACCACCACCGGCATCTGTGCAATCACCACCACCGGCATCTGTGCAGTCACCACCACCGGCACCTGTGCAATCACCACCACCAGCATCTGTGCAATCACCACCACTGGCACCTGTGCAATCACAGCCCATGCTACGTAGATCGCAGCGACAGATTCAACCACCTGATAGACTTAACCTGTAAGAAACTTCGCCACATGGGGACTCTTTTCAAACAAAGGGGGGGAGGTGAATGTGGTGAACTATATATACCTGTCTGGACACACCCCCTGTTGACTGCTCCTGTGGCTCCTCCCACAGACCCCTGTATAAAGGCGATCGAGGCCTGAGCCCGGCCTCTCAGTCTCCAGGATGTAGTATGGTGGTCACTCACTGCTTGTTCCTTCTTCCAGTCAATAAAAGCCGATATCTCGCTTTTACGTCTCAGAGTGAGTTATTGATGGTGCATCAGTGTGTTGCTTATTGATTTGTCAGGATTACAAGCAGGTTTTGTGCCTCCATTTCCTGAGAACTTTGGAGTTCTTGGACTTCTTCCTCAGGACACTCTCCATCAGGTCAAGTGAGGGGATTCTGTGCAACTTGCTAGGGTACCGCTGACTTTCACTGTGAACCTCGACTGATCCTTCAATGTGTGTACATTAACCCCTCACCAGTGGGTGACTTTGTACACAGTGTCTCTGTGGTCATTAGGCTGAAGGTAACAGTTCACTGTTGAATGTTTTTCCAGTTGATTTGAAATTGCTGTGAATAATTAATTTTTTTGTATTACTGTTGTTCTGACTTTGCAACAGTAATAGAGAGGGTGGCAAAGTGATCCAGGGAAACAGACTAAAACCCCGGCATAACTGAGAATAATTTGCTTCAGTACATTAAAGGAACCTGGAATTCACACACCATGAATTGAGGGAAAAGATGATGTGAAACCACTGAATTGTTATAATCTACCACCCTTTCATTCAGGGAGGGGAAAGTGTGAGTCCTTCTTGCTCTGGTCTTGCAAGAGTCTTCAGAAAAGAAACTATGTTTGGCAGTCAGTGTCCTGAGATTGACAAAGATGCTGCAAAAGTACGAGTTCTCTTTTTTTTGTAATTTATTATTTTATTGAAGTTCACCATCAAACAAACATTCCCATAAGATGTATTTCAGACATTGTACATATATATCATATAATCATATATATCACAAATCTCCACAAAGTATATATCTGAGGGATACACTTATAGAAAAGAGTGGAGAGAAAAAACAAGCAAAAGGAAAGAACTATGTACAAGTAGGGAGTGATCTATTATTTACAACAGATTCATTGATTTGTGAGAATAAAATCAGGCCTATGAGGCATTATGTAGTTAAACCATTTTTCCCAGTATGAATCAAATTGTTCCAGCTTATGATTAACAGATGCTGTTATCTTCTCCATTTTGTAAATGTCCATTGAAATTTCCATTCATGTATTTAAAGTTGGGCTCTCCTGTGATAACTATTTCCTAGTGTTACGAAGCATGAACAACTCTGATGGGCAGAAGGGTGCAGAGTCGCCCATGCCCCTCCTCCTTTTGGAGAATCGCCAATCGCTACTATTTCGATGCTGTTATCAAGGAAGTGAGAGAGACAAAGGAAATCTGCCAGGACAGTTGTTATTGATAACAGCTCATGACGGTTAATGAGAGAGAGAGAGAGAGAGAAAGCTAAGAGTTACCCAGGGTGAAGGGATCCTACTAACAAAAGCGGAACGGAACCATTGATTACTGCTATTGTCTTTTGGAGAGGGATTGTTTACTTGGTACTGTTCTATTCATTGAAACCCCTCAGGGGGCAGCCAGAGTGGGCTGGTTTGATGGGTTACATTATCTCAACCTGATTGACACCTGAGACCCTGTGAGTGGGGATGAAAGTGAGGTCTGGGGAACACCCCTCAGACGCACCAGGAGAAATGCTAGTGAGCATCAGAACCCTCACGAGACAGGGTGGGAGATTGGAGACCGAACGAAGGGTCGGTAAATTTTAACTCGCAGTGTTTTGTAGCGAGACTGGTGGGGGCTTGTGTGTGTGTCCACCCTTGCCTGGGTGACGAGTCCACCACGGAAGAATGGTATAGCTAAAGGACGGAGGGGTCATATGTGAACAGCCACAACAACAACAATGTATCGACGGATCAAAATTGTAAAGGAAGGTTGGCAAGATAATAGCTGTTACTGTTCACGCGTTTTCCTTCTCTCGTCTCTCTCACTCTCTCCAACAATTGCAACACATCGACCGACCAGTACCGCAGCCTGCATGAACTGAACTGAACTTTATATTTACATCTGAAAATTCATTATCCCCTAAACAATGATAGAGCTTGTTTCATTAGTAACTATTATTATACCCGCACTTTTAGGTTTAGTATTGCTAACGTATATTCTCTGTATAGTCGCATTGATATTATTTTGCATATTTTTTGCTGATAAATATTGTTGAAAATAGTATCACCAGACTCCAACGGACAATTCTATCTTTGCTGGTAAGACACCCAGTTACGGGGTTCGTAACACTAGTAAGAGTCTTTTTACCAGCCACTAACAGTATATTCATTAAATATTTATCTCTTTTCAACCATTCTTGAGGTATATATCCAAAATATATGGTCTTACTCTCTAAGGTTATTTCACATTATTTCACATAAAGATGTCTTGTAGGGCATTGTGTATCCCCCTCCAATAGTTTTTAATAACAGGGCAGTCCCAAAAAATATGATAATGATTTGCATTTTGATTTCCACAATTTCTCCAGCGAACAGGGAGGTTACTATCATAATGGGATTTCTGAGAGGGTGTAATAAAATATCTTATCAAATTTTTCCATCCAGACTCCCTCCATTTCTGTGAACTAGTACACTTCCATTGATATCTCCATATTGTTGTCCATTCTTCCTCAGATATAATTATCCCTCCTTCCTTCTCCCATTTTGTTTTAATGGATGAAGTCGAATGTGTTTTAAGATTTGACAACCCCTTATACATGCTTGAAATGACTCTACCACCATTATCTGAATTATATGCTTTTCTAAAGAGCTCTATCAAGCATGTGTTTGCTTTGGTTACATTCTTAAGCATCTTATTAACATATTGTCGCATCCATAAATACCGATAAAATCTTGTTTTTCTAGTAAGTGTTTCTCTTTAAGCATTTCAAAACTGAACCGTGTTCCTTCTTTCATTATGTTGCAAAGAACTGTTATTCCTTTAGCCGCCCAGTCCATAGATCTGGCATCCAATTTATCTGGTGTAAAATCTGTCATATGCACACCATTTAAGAATTGCAATATCTCCCTCTAGATGATATTCTTTTATAGTAGTTTTCCATATTTGAAGAGTCAATTTCACCCATGGATTATCAATAGTATTTATGTACCTTTGCAGGTTGTTATCAGCCAAATTTGCTTGTATGGGGATGGGAAGTACCCGCTCCTCAATGTTTTTCCATTGAGCATCATATAATGGGTCGCACCAACATATCACAGCTCTCACCTGTGCTGCAAAATAATAATCTCTAAGAGAAGTAGGCCACATCCCCCCTTTTCCTTTGCTAATTGCAAAGTTTTGGACAAACTCTAGGCCTTTTACCCTGCCAAATATACCATGATAACATCTTGTTCCATTCGTTGAATTGATTTTGATTAATCTCTATTGATAGAGATATAACAGTCTGGGCAGTATATTCATTTTAATAGACTCAATCCTTGAACTGAGACTGATAAAAGGAATCAGGCTCCATCTTGCCACATCGTCCTTATTTTTTTAATTTCAAGGCTGATAATTACATTTTGATAATTTTGCCAAATCTTTTGGCATAATGATGCATAAATATTTGAAAGACTCTGTGTACCATGCCCAGGGGTATCTACTTTCAATTTCTCTTGGTGGGCTATAGTAATATGAAAGTAATTGGGTTTTATCAATGTTGATCTTATATCCTGATAATTGACCATATTGTTCAAAGGATTTCATCAATTTAGGTAAAGAGAATGTTGGTTGCCCTGGATAGATCAATATTTCATCCGCGTAACAAGCCAATTTATGCTCGGTCCCTTTAATAGTAATTCCCCTGATATCTTCAGTTTGTCTGATGTATTGAGCTAATGGATCCAGATATGATGCAAAGAGTAGCAGTGACCATGCACAACCCTGTCTCATGCCCCTTTCTAGGGTAAGACTATTTGATAAAGATCCATTGATTTTAATCCTAGCAGTAGGGTTGTCATATAATTTCTGTATAGTTTTAATAATTGTGTCTTGGAAACCAAATCTATATAAAACTCTGTAAAGAAAATTCCAATTAACTGAATCAAATGCCTCTTCAGCAGCCATGCTTAGATTTTATTTTTTTGTATATGATCCATAATGTGAAGTGTCCTTTGTATATTGTCTTGTGTTTGGCGTTGTCACATAAAACCTGTCTGATCGTTACATATCAGCATGGGTAGAAACTCCTCTAAGCGTTTGGCCATGATGGAGGTAAATAACCTATAATCTACATTAAGAACAGATATTGGTCTAAGTGACCCGCATTCCATTTTAGCCTTGCCTTCTTTCAGTATAGCTGAGATTATCGCTTCCTTCCAACTGGGTGGCACTTGTGCTTTTTTTCGAGCCCAGTTCAATGTGGGGAGTAAAACAGGAATTAACTCATTTTTAAATTCTTTGTACCACTCTGCCGTGTACCCATCTGGTCCTGGTGACTTGCTTAATTTAAGCCTACTAATTGCAGCTTTTAATTCAACTTCAGTTAGGTCAGCAATCATCGTTCTATTTTGTTCTTCGCTTAAAGTGGGTAACTCTAGACAATTCAAGAATGTGTCAATTTTGGTTATGCTTCCCCCTGGAACTTTGGAATGTAGAATTTTGTAAAACACTTCAAAAGCTTCTTGAATTTCACTTAGCTTATTTTTTATCGTTTTCGTTCTTGGGTCCCTAATTCTATGAATTGTATTTTCTGCTTTTTTTTTCAGTTTCCATGCCAGTACTTTCATAGATTTTGATCCACTTTCATAATGTCTCTGTTTCAGAAACATTAAGTTTTTCCTGATTTCTTGCATAGCCAAACTATTTATTTCATTCCTAATTCTTTTAATTTCCCCTAATGTGTCCTGTGCCCAATTCAATTTGTGTTTTGTTCTCTAGATCCTTCAGTCTATTTTGTAATTCCTCTAATGTTTTATTCCTTATTTTTTCTTATATTAAGATATCACTATAATTTTCCCTCCACCTTCAGAGTATCCCATAAAATGGGAGGTGAAACCTCTCCATTATCATTAAATTCTAAATAGAGACCAATTTCTTTTTTAATTTGTTCCTTAAAGTACGGATCATTGAGTAGACTTGAATTTAGTTTCCAAATAGTATTCTTTGGTTGTAGGTCAAAATCAACAGACAAATATATAGGTGCATGGTCATTTACATCTATTGTCCCAATTCCACAGGTGTTTATTTTGTCTTTGTCTTTTCCAAATGTTATGAAATAATCTATTCTTGTTTTTCAGAATGGGGAGCAGAATAATGAGTGTAATCCCTTCTGTCAGCGAAAAGGTGCATCCGTATATCAATTAAACCAACATCCTCAAAAAGGGTATTAACTTTCTTATGTAAAGATTTTGTTTCATAGGTTTTTCTATTGGAAGAGTCTGTTTGGTTGTAATTGTAAATTTAAGTCTCCCCCACATATCAGTAGACCTTCTGTTTCCGTTACCATAACATCAGTAATTTTCTGAAAGAAACCAATATCACTTCCCAAGGGTACGTATATATTCAATAGAGTAACTGAATTTCCATCTATATTCCCCCTTACTAGAATATATCTGCATCTTTATCTCCCATTTCAAATACTTTTTCAAAATTTAGCTTACTTGAGATAAGAATAGCAACTCCTATGATTTATATGAGGAGAAAAACAGATTAGTGAAGCCCACTCTCTTTAGTTTTTTTATGCTCTTTATCACTTAAATGAGTTTCCTGTAAATATACTACATGGGCTTGTTCTTTTTTTCATTTTGGATAAAATTCTCTTACGTTTGATTGGATTTAATAGCCCAGTGACATTAAAAGAAATGAATTGTCCTTAGCCATCTGTATTTATCTGTCAATGTATCATTGAAATTAGAATCAAACTTAATCAATCTACTCCCTGAACAAATAAGAACCAAGAAATGCAAATAATAACAAAAATGGCAACGAACGTGTGATTCCAATGCTGAGGCCTCTAGTAGGTGACCCTGCATTGAGCTAGAGGAAATGTCTAGCTGTGGGGGATAACCCCTCTTATTTGTGAGTTGAGGGCCCCCATCGTGGTATTCATAAAAGTCAGTGAACAAATCCATTACACAGAAAAGATTTCACATATATATATTCTCATTTTGGTGGGGAAAAAGGTGAGCAAATAAAGAATAACAACTAAGTAATATAAAATCCACATTATGATAAGTATTTCTCGAGATAGGTATAACACTGTATAGTTTTGCTTCCGTTTAGCTTCTCAACATTTTTAAAGTTAGCCAAACCTTATGGCTCTTCTGAAGGGGGTGAGGACTGTCTTTGGGAAACTCCCGGTTTCTTCCTGATATATTTCTCTCGGCCTCCTCCCATCTCCTGCCTTCTCGATTCTCACACTATTTCCCAAGCGGAGAAGGACAATTCCTCAGCCAGGTTTTCCCTCATTTTGGTGACGCTGACGGGCAACCCTCTGGGCTTCATGTCTGTAGTTGCCTCTTCCACTGTCTGGTACAACTGCATCCTGTTGTCATAAAACACTCGAAGTTTTGCAGGGTACGGAGTTTGAAATCTAATCTTGTTTTGCTTTAGTACTCGCTTTACTTCAGAGTATTCTTTGCATTTCTGCAGGACCGCGAGGCGGGGGGTGATCTTGGTTGAAATGTATTAATTTATCGTAGAAAAACACTCTCTCTTACCCCAGGCCCTTCGTAGAGTCTCCGCCTTGGTGCTGTACCGAAGGAATTTAATTGTTATTGAGCATGGCGTTCTATCCTGGGTAGGTTTTGGGACTAACGTGCGCTGGGCTTTATCGACTTCCAGCTCCATAGCCAGGGGAAGATTCAGCACGTCCCGCAGTAACTTTCCAACAAACTCTGTCATAGGCGAGCCTTCCGCTCCTTCGAGAACGTTATAGATTCTGATATTTTTCCACCATGATCTTCCCTTCAGGTGAAGCAGTTTACCTTCTTGGTGATGTCATATTTTTATTGTCTTACTCAGTATCCGTTCCACGTTTTGAACGCGATCTTCCACCTTCTCAATTCGAATCTCTGCCACTGCTATTTTTTGATTGACGCTGGCGAGCTCTGACTTAATATCACGGAGCTACTGCTCTATTTCTTTCCAGAACTCTCTTGTCTCTTTCAGGATTTCGAACATATTCACCGCTTTGTCTGAACGAGGCCCAGCATCTGCCTGGCTAGCACGCAGTCGGGTAGGAGAGCCGCTCGCTGCACTCCTCTCGGACGCAGGCTCCGCAGTGTCACTTTTTTTATTTCCATTCCTTTCCTCCATTCTTGCCCCTCTTTTCAGTTCAAATATTTTTCAAAAAATATTATATTTGATGGGTTAACGGGGCTTAATACGCATTTTTCCGGAGGAGCTAGTGACTTAAGCTGCCATTCTCGACGATGATGTCACCGGAACCCACAAGTTCTCTTTTTACTGCAACTGTTCTTCTCAACTCGGATCCCTTGCCTATTCTTGCATCTCCTGCACCCTCCACTACAGCCACAGATTCAACCACTTTGGCTGTCGGCACTGGCGTCTTCTACCATAATTGTTCCACCTCTGAAACGCTGTCCCATGAAATACACATCCTGCAATCAGCTGATAAAACACAGAGAAATTGTGAGAGATAGGTGACTTGAATTTGCCGTCCTGCTATTGACAACTGTTTCATGTCACTTCATTTAGTCAGCAATGTTAGATACAAATTGGCATGTTAATGCAAAGATTTTAGAGGTAGCTGATAGAGGAAGATAAATGTGAATCTGGTGCATAGAGTGAGAGAGGAGGGAGATGCAATAAATGTATATGAAGAATTACGAAATAAAAGAGAGGTGCCTAGCCAGAAGGTTTGTCAGATCCTTGTTCTTCCCACTGTGGCCTGATCAGCTGACTGTCAGTCATTGGTAAGGCAGTGGAAGCTGTCGCCTGTGGTGCTCTAAATTAGGACTTACTCATTAATAACCTGTTTACTGTATTCAGCTTCAGTTTTCTCCAGACCACTCTGCTCCTATTCTCATGAGAGTTTTGTTCCAAGCATGGACAGGAAAAACGCAGAATTGTATAGAGACGAGCCCTAAGAAAACAGCTAAGAAAATCTCTATGTGCTCGCCACTGTCTTTTACAGTTCAAGGTGGTACTCAGAGCTCATATGTCTAAAACTAAATTGTCACGGTTCTATCCTGATATTAGTCCCTGTTGTGATCAGTGTAAAGGGGACGAGGCCTCTCTTATTCATATGTATTGGGCTTGTCCTAGCTTAGAGACATTCTGAAGAGATTTTTTTTTTAAATTTTATCTCATATACTTAATTGCTATTTGGAACCTAAACCTCTGATTGCTCTTTTTGGTACTTCAGGAGAAGTTGACATGCATTTAACTCCGACTAAGTGTCATACATTGTCTTTTGCCTCTCTTTTGGCCAGACGTACAGTCCTTCTTAGGTGGAGAGATGCTGCCCCACCCACTCATGCTTAATGGCTTAGAGATATTATGTACTGCTTAGACCGTGAAAAGATTCATTATTCACTTCATAATTCGGACATAAGGTTCCAAAAGGTGTGGGGTCATTTCTTGAATATTTTCATAATTCACTCTTAGACTAAGGGTGCATCCCTCCCTTTTTTTTCTTTTTCATTTAAATTCTTTACTTCCAGCTTCCAGATTAAGAGTTATGGGTTTTTTGATGTGTAAAAACATTATAGATTAGGTAGTAGGCATTATACCTTTTTATAAATACAGCTCTGTGGTGATATAGTTCTGATTAAATTTGTTACATATTGTAAGGTTGGCTTGGAGTTGCATAGTGGGAGGGTGGGGTGGTAACTAACTTTATACAATTCTACTATGGGTGCTTTTCTTAATTGTTATGAACTGTAATTTGGATATGTTTGCTTTGCACTGTATAAACCTCTTTTTTATTGTTTCATTTGTTTTGTCGCATTGTAAAAACTCAAAAAATTAATTAAAAAAAAGAAAATAGCTGGTGTTCATAAGGCAGGAATTTTGTTGCACAAAGCCAAGCTGATCATCACTCAAATGTGAATGAATCCTATCCCAGAGAATCTTTTCCTGTCATTTCCCTACATTTGATGTGAGGCTTAATGATCTATAATTTGCTGAATAACCACAAACTAAAACATTAGCAATTTCGCAGAGATCTGGGACCTCAGATGTCACTAAAGAAAATACAAAGACAACCATCTCTTGTCCCAGCCCACTCTCTCACCTCTTTATAATTGTGACCTCTGTTCTACTCTTTCAATTAAGATGAAAGGCCTTCACCCCAAATATTGATTAGCCATTTCCCTCCAAAACCCCAGATTCACTTGGACCATTTCCAACACCAACTTACCCGTTCTAGGTCCACAAGCTCACTAATTCCCATAGCTACCAGGACTAACCTTCCATCAAATTATTTCATGTAAGAATGCCTTTCCTTCCTCTCAGTTTCTCCATCTCTGTGGCATCTGTTCTTGAGGTGGCCTTCCAATGCAGGACATCTGAAATATTGTCCTTTCGGAAAGAGCAGCAACTTTCAATTCAATCTCGTGCTACGATTGATAGAGACTTGTCCCAAATCTCCATTTCCAACAACTCTGTACTGAATATATCTCCCTCAGACAAAACTGTGTGATAATCCCCTTTTTCTTTCATGTCACCAGCCTTCAACCTTCACATCTTCATTCATTGTTGTTGGGGTTTGATCTGGAACCGCGTTCCGGGTTTTGATCCGGTCCGGGGGCTCCGGACTCCGGGTCCTGCGGTTGTCCCTCCCGTCACCCGTGATCTAGTTAGGACCCTCCTGGTTCAAGGAGACACACCGGTAACTCATTGAGCTGCAGGTGTTTATAAGGGGCCTTGGGACTGGGACCAGACAGGTGGTCGTTTTGTTCTGTTTCCTGTTTCTCTGCCGGCTCTGAACTCGTCTCTGCATTCTGTTATCCCGCCCGGGCTCAGACCTATTCTTCAACATGCTTCTCTGCCCGTACCAGTACTGCCAGGTTGGTCTGCTCTCCCATCTTTCTTCCCATGCGCTGGTCCCGCTTCTCCGCTCGGTTTTTGTGTTTCGCGTGGTCATGCTGTCTGCCGGCTGTTTCCAAATTTCCCGTTGTCATGGCTGTTGTGTTGGTCGACCTGGACCTATGTCCATTCCTATCCCTGGCCTCTGTCGGGTGGCTCCGGCCAATGGGCCGTGGATCAGCGGGGGTTCTGTCCGTTCCTATCCCTTGCCTCCGTCGGGCGTCTCCGGCCGATGGGCCGTGGACCGGCGGGGGTTCTGCCTGTTCCTATACCTTGCCTCCGTCGGGCGTCTCCGGCCGATGGGCCGAGGACCGGCGGGGGTTCTGCCCATTCCTATCCCTTGCCTCCGTCGGGCGGCTCCGGCCGATGGGCCGTGGACCGGCGGGGGTTCTGCCCCGTCCTTCTCTTCTGCCTGAACTCTGGGATAGTGCCCGCACCCGCCTAGGGTTCCGCACCGTGCCCAGGCCTCCGGTGTTACCTACCCGGGATACATGCGGCCCACCCAGGGAGGGCTCCCCATTAGCCTATCGCCACCTAGACCTGTCTGTCTGTCTGCCTGCCTGCCTGAACCCCGGGGACCTGTCTGCCTGCCTCCCTGAACCCTGAACCCCAGGGACTTGTCTGCCTGAACCCCAGGAGCCTGTCTACCTGAACCTGGACCCTGGGAGCCGCTCCGCTCCGCCTGCCTGAACCCCAGCTACCCTTAAGTGCCATGGCATCCCCGTCCTGTCCTCCCCCCTAGTACTTCAGTGCCTGCGTCCTGCTTTTGGGTCCATCTGGCCCCGCATGACAATTAATGACCATTGAATTCAGTGTTTTCAAGGTGACCCAACTGATGACAAGGGAACCACCTTAGTAAACATCTGCTCTTCAGGCACCGTGACTATCTATAGCCCCTACTTGGAAGCCATTTTAATTCCCCTCCCCATTGCCACAGTAAGCCATCTGATCTTGGCATCATTTAGTGCCATGGTGAAGCTAAAAGCAAGTTAGAGGAATACTTCACATACTCCAATTGAGTAATTAACAATCTGATATTACAAATATTGAATTTACCAATTTCAGGTCAACTTCTCCTCCTCTGTCACCTTTTCTCTCTCATCCTGATATACCCAGATCCTCTCATACACATCCTTCTTTCTAAAATCCACAGCCCCAATGAGATCCCAGGGGAATTGTTTATTTCTTCCAAGCAAATTTTAAGGGAGATCAAGCAGCAGTGGCATGGTCTCCTGGTCATCGTGGAGAGTGGACGTTAGAGTGAGATGGATGGAATTTTTTATGATATTGTACTTAGCTTTCAACCTTAAAATGTCTAATTTCCTCAGCTCTGATGAAAGGCTTGCAATATTAGTTTGTTTCTCTCAGATAGTGGCTGTCCTGTAATTTCAGTAGCTTTTATCTCTTATTTGAAACGCGTGTAGTTATTTGTCCTTCAGTGATGATCTCATTCTTCCTGTTGGAGCTCAGATGCCAATTCTGAATGAAGCAGATTTGATTTGAATAATTCGTTACCAAAATAATAGCTGCAACCACTAGGGGTCAGAGGAACACCTCAAGATAATGAGCCTTCAGTTAAGCTGGCTGTTGCAACAATAACTAAGTCTCTAGGTGTCAGAGTAACAGCCGGACACAGAGACACTGCTGGATGGTGTGGGTAAAACAGTGCACAGGAGGATTCCGGAGCATCAGGAGTCCCTGAGTCTTCAGGAGCTCTTCAATTGACATCACACATTGAAATATGTCTTCCTTCCACATCCCAAATACATGCTTGTTTGTGGGTTAATTGGCCACTGTAAGTTGCATGTGTTGTAGATATTACAGAGGCTACCACCATGATGGAGCGGACTAATTGTACAACTTTCTGTAGCTTGCTTTGATCCTTTGCAGTAGACCCCCCCCCCCACACACCAGACAGTGATGCAGTCTGTCAGAATGCTCTCCACAGTACATCTGTAGAAGCTTTCAATTGTTTTAGATCACAAAACCAAATCTTCTCAAACTCCCAATGAAACATAGCCACTGTCTTGACTTCTTTATTGGTGCATCAATATGTTGGGACCAGGTTAGTTCCGCAGCAATCTTGATACCCAGGAACTTGAAATTGCTCACTTTCTCCACTTCTTATTCCTCTATGAGATTTGGTTCATGTTTCCTCGTCTTACCCATTCTGAGGTTCACAATCAGCCCTTGAGTGCAAGGTTGTTGCTACAACACCATCCAACTAGCCGGTATATCTAACTCCTGTCTGCCCTCTCATCTCGATCTGAGATTCTGCCTCAATGGTTGTATCATCTGCAAATTTATAGATGGCATTTGAGCTATGTCTAAGCACACAGTCATGGGTGTAGAGAGAGTAGAGCAGTGGGTTAAGCACACATCCCTGACATGTACCAGTGTTGATCATCAGCAAGTAGATGTTATGACCAATCCACACAGTTACTGGATTGCCGGTTAGGAAGTCAAGGATCCAGTTGCAGATGGAGGTACAGAGGCCCAGGTTCTGGAGCTTTTTGATCAGAACTGGACTAATGATGGTATTAACGCTGAGCCATAATTAATGAACAGCATCTTGACATAGTTATTTGTATTGTCCAGGTGATCAAGGCTGTGTGGAGAGCCATCGAGGTCACATCAGCTGTAGACCTATTGAGGCAATAGGCAAACTGCAGTGGGTCCAGGTCCTTTGCTGAGACAGGAGTTGATTCTGGACATGACAAATCTCTAAAATCATTTCATCATTGTTAATGTGAGTGCTATTGGATGACAGTCGTTGTGTCAGCTCACTCTACTCTTCGTGGGCACTGATATAATTGTTGCACTTTTGAATCAGGTGGTAACTTCCAAACGTAGCAGTGAGAGATAGAAAATATCTTTGAATACACCTGCCAGTTTATTGGTGCAAGTTTTCAGAGCCTTACCAGGTACTCCATTGGGACCTGCCACCTTGCGAAGGTTCACCCTCCTGAAAAACAGCCTGCGTTGCCCCTGAGACAGAGATCACTGGGCATTGGGGTGTAGCAGGGCCTTCTGCCCAACTCATTGATACCAACCAAGATGCCCATCTTAGCTAGTCACTTTGACAGCATTTTGAGGGAACTTTTCCTTTCCATGTCCCTCTTCATTTTAGGCATCTCTATAAAATCACCACTCAATCTCCTGCAAGTCAGAGCTTTTCACCAGAGCTGAGGAAGTTAGAGATTGTTAGAGATTTAATAAATAAGTACAGTAGCAGGAAAGCATCGCATCTCACTGTCATGTTGACTCTCCATGGAGACTGTGACTCCAAGATACAAAGTATATTTTCTGTAGAGTTACTTGTATATTCACTCCAAGGAAAGTCCTAGCCTAGATAATCTCTCCCTTTAACTCAGTCAAGGGAATATCCTTGTAAATCTTTTCTGCACTCTGTCCTAAATAATAACATTTCAGCAGCAGGATGAATAAAAAACGAACACAATACTCCAACTGCAACCTCAGCAATGCCTTCTTCATTCGGACCATGCGGTCCCAACTTTTCGACACAATGTTCTGTCTGATGAAGGCCAGCGTACCAACAGTCTTCTTCACCACTCTGTCTACCTGTGACTCCACTTCCTGTGAACCATATAGACCATAAGATATGGGAGGAGAATTAGGCCATTCAGCTGATCAAGGCTGCTCCGCCATGGCTGATCCATTTCCCTCTCAACCGCATTATCTTACCTTTCTCCCCATAATCTTACTCGCCCTGACTTAGCAAGTATTTATCAACATCCGCTTTACATACACTCAATGACCTGGCCTCCACAACTGTATGTGACAACAAGTTTCACAGATTCACCACCCTTAGGCTAAAGGAATTGCTCCTTATTTCTGTTCTAAAGGATGTACCTCTGTTCTGAGGTTGCACTCGCTGGCCCTTGGCTTTCAGCATTCGAAAGGTTTCAATGAGATCCCCCCTCATTCTAAATTCCAGTGAGTACAGGCCCAGAGCCTCCAAATGCTCCTCATACAATAAACCTTTCAATCCCAGAGTCATTTTCATGAACCTCCTTTGAACTCTGTCCAATGTTAACACATCCTTACATGGAAAAGCGGCCCAAAGCTGTTCTCAATTCTCCAAGTGAGGCTACACCAATGCCTTATAAAAGCCCAGAATTACATCCTTGTTTTTATATTCTAGTCTGCTGAAATGAATGCTAACGTTGCATTTGCTTTCCTCACCACTAACTCAACCTACAAGTTAAATTTTAGGGAATTCTGCACGAGAACTCCTTTGCATCTTGGATTTTTGAGTCTTCTCCCCATTCAGAAAATATTCTATGCTTTTATTCCCTCTACTAAGGTGAATGACTATACACTTCCCGACAATGTATTCCATCTGCCATTTCTTTGCCCGTTCTCCTAATCTGGCTAAGTCCTTCTGCAGCCTACCCGTTTCCTCGACACCACCTGCCCCTCCACCTATCTTCATATTGTCCGCAAACTTGATCAAAACGCCATCAATTCTGTCATCCGAGTCACTGACACAATGTAAACAGAAGCGGTTCCAATACAGACCCCTGCGGAACACCATTAGTCACTGGAAATCAAACAGAAAAGGTTCCTTTATTCCTACACTTTGCATCCTGCCGGGCATCCAATGCTCTATCCATGCTATAATTTTTCCTGTAATACCATGACTCTTATCTTGCTAAGCAGCCTCATGTGTAGCACCTTGGCAAAGGCCTTTTAAAAATCCAAGCTCACAATATCCACTGGCTCTCCTTTGTCTATTCTACTTGTTATTTTTTCAAAGAATTCCAGTGGATTTGTCAGACAAGATTTCCCGTTAAGGAAACCATGCAGACTTTGCCATTTTATCATGTGCCTCCAAGAACCCTGAAACTTCATTCACAACAATCGACTCCAGCTTCTTCCCAGTCACTCGGGCCAGGCTAACTGACCTATAATATTCTTTCTTCTGCCTCTCTCCCTTCTTGAAGAGTGGAATGGCATTTGAAACTTTCCACTCCCCTAGAACCATGCCAGAATCTAGTGATTCTTGAAAAATTGTTGCTAACAGCTCCATAATCTCTTCAGCTTCCTTTCACAAATCTAGGGTGTAGTCCATCTGTTCCACGTGACTTATTTACCTTCAGACATTTCAGCTTCCCAAGCACCTTCTCCCTTATGCCCTGTCACTCGCAAACCCCTGGCGTACAGCTCGCATATTCCACGGTGAAGACTGATGAAAAATATTTATTCAGTTCGTCCACCATCTCCTTATCCCCCATTACTACCTCTCCAGTGTTATTTTCCAGCAATCCGATATCTACTCTGCCTCACTTTTACCCTTTATATGTCTGAAAGATCTTTTGGCACCCCCTTTGATATTATTGACCAGCTTAACTTCATATTTCATCATTTCATGCCTCAGGGCTTTTTTAGTTGCCTTCTCTTGATTTTGAAAAGCATCCCAATCCTCTAACTTCCCACTAGTTGTTGCTCTATTATATGCTATTTGTTTTACTTTTATGTTCACTTTGACTTTCCTTGTCAGCCATGGGAATGTCATCCTGCCTCCAAAATACTTGCCATTGCTTCTCTCTGTTAGTGTCTCTTTCCATTCAGTGTTGGCAGGCTCCTCCCTCATGACTCTGTAATTCCCTTTACTCCAGTGTAATACTTCACTGGAGTTGGAATTGAATGTACTCAGGATCATCCGGGAGGCTGAAGACATTTTAGTTGAGACTATTAATGAGGGGGTCACACACAGAATATGGGCTTCACACAGTAGATGGGTGACCATCAGGAGAGGTAAGGAGATTAAGCAGCCTTATCAGGAGATTGGCTTCAGCAACATTCTCTTTGGATACTGTTGTGGGGGTGAGCCATCAGGGCATAACAGCAGCAGCCAGGCTAGTGACACTGTGGCCAGCTCTGAGGCTCAGCGGGGAAGGATGAAGTCAGGCAGTACGGTATTGATACAGGATGTGATAGTTAAGGGAACAGATAGAAGAGAAGGACCTCCAAGATAGTAATCTCTGCATTACTCCTAATGCCATGGGCTAGTGCAGATAGGAATGAGATGATGGCACAGATGAATGAGTGGCTGGGGAGATGGTACGTGGGCAGCGTTTAAAGTTTTTGGATCATTAGGACATTTTCTGGGGAAGTGCTGACCTGTATAAGAGAGACAAGATCCGCCTGAACTGGAGGGGAATGAATATCCTGGCTGGGGGATTTGCTAATGTTACTCACGAGGGTTAAAACTAGGTTTTCAGGGGCTGGGGAACTTAGCTCCAGTTCAGTAACTGAAGTATTGGACAAGAAGTAAGATGTCAGGGAAAGTATTGAGAGGCAAAATCAAAATAACTGTGGTATGATGGGAAGGATACAGTAGTTGGAAGTGTGTGTGTTTTAATGCTAGGAGTATTATGGGTAAAGGGGATGAACTTAGAGCATGGATCACTCAATGCAACCACGATGTTCTGACCATTACAGAGACTTGGCTGAGAGAGGGGCAGGAAATGGGTGATTAATATTCCAGGTTTTCGAAGTTTTAGATAAGATAGAGGAAAAGGTAAAAAAGCAGGGGGGATGTGCAGTACTAAACAGGGAGAATATAAGTGCTGCACTGAGGGGAAACATAATGGAGGTTCAGACACTGTGTCCATTTGGGTGGAACTCAAGAATAGTAAAGGTGTAATCACACTGATGGGATGGTACTACAGACCCCCAATAGCCCCCAGGACATTGAGGAACAGGTACATAAACAAATTAAGCAAATGTGTAAAAACTAATAGGGTTTTTGTCATGGGGGATTTCAACTTCCCTAATATAAACTGGAATCTGCCCCAAATTCTAGAAGGGGCAGAATTTGTAAAGTGTATTCGTGAGGGTTTCTTAAATCAATAAGTGGACGGTCCAACAAGAGGAGGAGCTGTACAGGATCTGGAGTTGGGTAATGAGTCTGGCCAGGTGATCAACCTCTCAGTGAATGAGCGGTTAGGGAACAGTAACCGCAACTCCTTAACTTTCAGGACATCTATAGATAAGGACAGGTATGGTCATTGCAGGAGATTCTTAAATTGGATAAGGGCAAATTATGAGGGCATTAGTCAGGAACTAAGAAGAATTATTTGGCAAATCTTTTTTCTGTCAAGTCCACATCAGACAAGTGGAGAGTGTTTAAAGATCAATTGCACAGAGTACAAGAAAGGTATGTAATAGGAAAGACAGAGATAGAAAGATAAGAGAGCCTTGGATGTCCAGAGAGGTGATGAATTTAGACAAGAAGAAAAGGGTAAAGCATGTAAAGCTTCGGAAGTTAAAATCAAATGAAGCACATGAGGAGTATAAAGAAACCAGAAAAGAAGTAAAGAAAGGAAATAGGAAAGCCACAAGGATCCATGAAAATCCCTTGGGAAGTAGGATTACGCTGAAACCCAAGGTATTCTATACACACATCAAGAACAAGAGGATAACTAGGGAGAGGGTAGGGCTATTCAAGGATAAAGAGAGGGACATTTGCTTGGATGTGGAGAAGGTGAGTGAGGTACTTAATGAGTACTTTGCTTCAGTATTTCCCAAGGAAATTGACATGGAGGACCAGGAGATCAGAGCTGAGTGCATAGATATGTTAGGGTGTTTAGAGGTCAATGAGAAGGAAGTGTTGGGGCTCCTAATACATATTATGGTGGATAAGTCCCCAGGGACTGATGGGATTTACCCCGGGTTATTGAAGGAGGCAAGAGATAAGATTTCTGGGCCCTTAACCAGTATCTTTGTTTCCTCTCTCGGCACTGGCAAGGTCCCAGATGACTGATAATTAGCTAATGTTGTATGTCTATTTAAGAGGGGAACAAGGGAAAATCCTGGGAACTATAGAACAGAGATTCTCAAGTCAGTTGTAGAGAAATTGCTGGAGAAAATTCTTAGGGATGGGATATATGAGCCTTTGGAAACCCATGGCCTAACTAGGGAGAGCCAGCATAGCTTTGCACAGGGCAGGTGGAGTCTTAGCAACTTGATTGAGTTTTTTGACAAGGTAACAAGACAGATTGATCAAGGTCGGGCAGTGAAAGATGTCCTTATGGGTTTTAGTAAGGTGCTTGACAAAGTCTCTCATGAGAGACTAATCCAGAAGATTAAGATGCATGGGGTCCATGCTGAATTGCCGGTTATAATTCAGAAATAGCTTGCACAGAGAAGACTGAGGGTTGTGGTCAAAGGAACTTATTTGAGCTGGAGGTCTGTAACTAATGGTGTTCCACAGGGATCTGTGCTGGTACTTCTGCTGTTTGTGATGAATTAGATTCTTAACAGTGTTGCTGAGCAGAGAGACTTTGGGATCCAAGTTCACAGCTGCTCAAAATCAGCTGGACAGGTGGAAGTCTTACGGAATGCTTGCTTTTATTAGTCGAGGCATTGAGTTCAAAAGTCAAAGGGTTGTGTTGCAATTTTATGAAATTCTAGAGGATTGGATACAGTTCTGGTAACCTCACTATGGGAAGGATGTTGCAAAGTTTTGGAGAGGGTGCAGAAGAGGTTTCACAAGTTGCTGTCTGGTTTTGAAGGAATGTGCTATCATGAGAGGCTAATCAAGCTTGGGCTGGTTTCTTTGGAATGGCTGAAGCTGAGGGGAGGTCTGATAGTGGTTTATAAGATTATGAGAGGCATAGTTGGAGTTAACAGAGTATCTTTTTCCCAGGATAGAAATGTCTAATTCCAGACAGCATGCATTGAAGATGAGAGGAGGTAGGTTCAAAGGGAATGTGAGGGGTAAGTTTTTGCTCAGAGTGGTGGATGCCTGGAATGCATTGCCTGCTGTGAAGGTAGAGGCAAATACATTAGAGACTTTTGAGAGATATTTGGATAGGTGCACGAATATGAGGGAAATGGAGGGTGTCAGGGTCCGGTCCAGTCTGGAATCCGCATTCCAGGTCTCGATCCGGTCCGAGGGCTCCGGACTCCGGTCCTGCAGTTGCCCCTCCCATCACCCGTGAACTAGTTAGGATCCTCCTGGCTCAAGGAGACACACCTGAGACTCATTGAGCTGCAGGTGTTTATAAGGGGCCTTGGGACTGGGACCAGGTGGGTGTTTGTTTTGTTCTGTTTCCTGTTTCTCCACTGACTCTGAGCTCTTCTCTGCATTCTGTTATTCTGCCCGGGCTCAGATCCACTCCTCATCATGCTTCTCTGCCCTGTACCAGTACTGCCAGGTTGGTCTGCTCCCCCACCTTTCTTCCCATGCGCTGGTCCCGCTTCTCCACTCCTTTGTTCTGTTCGCGCGGTTGCACTGTCTGCCGGCCTTTCCCGATTTTCCTGCCATTATGGCTGTTGTGTTGGTCACCCGACCTATGCCCATTCCTACCCCTTGCCTCCGTCGGGCAGGTCCAGCTGACCTGCTGCTGCCCGGTGGTGGTTCTGCCCGTTCCTATCCCTTGCCTCCATCAGGCAGGCCCGGCCGGTCTGCCGCTGCCCGGTCAGGGTTCTGGCCCGTCCTCCTCTTCCGCACAAACCCCGGGATTGTGCCCCGCACCCGCCTAGGGGTCCATGTCATGCCCAGGCCTCCGGTGTTTCTGCCTGGGAGGTGGCCCTACCCGGGACATATGCAGCCCACCCAGGGAGGGCTCTCCTCTGCCCCGTCCTCCTCTTCCGCCTGAACTCTGGGACTGTGCCCCGCACCCGCCCAGGGGTTCGCGTCTTGCCCAGGCCTCCGGTGTTTCCGCCTGGGAGGCGGCCCTACCTGGGATATATGCGGCCCACCCAGGGAGGGCTCTCCGCCAGCTTATCTAGCCACCTAGACCTGTCTGCCTGCCAGCCAGAACCCCGGGGACCTGTCTGCCCGCCTGCCTGAACCCCAGGAGCCTGTCTACCCAAACTCGAACTCCGGGAGCCCGCTCCGCTCTGCCTGCCTGAAGTCCGGGAGCCTGTCTACCTGAACTCGAACTCCAGGAGCCCACTCCACTCTGCCTGCCTGACACTCTATCTACCTGAACCCCAGCTCTACCCTTAAATGCCATGGCATCCCCATCCTGTCCTCCCCTTAGTACTTCAGTGTCTGCATCCTGCGTTTGGGTCCATCCGGCCCCGTTCCTGACAGAGGGAATAGTTTTAGGGGATTTTTGATTCATTTTTAAGCTGGTTCAGCACAACATTGTGGGCTGAAGGGTCCGTTCCTGTCCTGTACTGTTGTATGTTCTGATAATCTGACTTTAGCTTCTCCCTTTCAAATTGCAGGGTGAATTCTATCATAGTTTGACAACTGGCTCTAAGTGTTCCTTTACCTTGAGCTCCCACAACAACTCTGGTTTATTACACAACACCCAATCCAGAATAGTTGATCCCCTAGTGGGCTCAAGCGTAAGATGCTCTAAAAATCCATCTATTAGGCATTCCACACATTATATCTCTTGGAATCCAAAATCAGCAAAAAAACTAGATTTTCCCCATCTTCCTGCATTTTGAAATCCTCCATGACGATCATAACTTTGCTCTTTTGACTTGTGTTTTCTGTCTCCCATTGTAATTTGTAGCCCACATCCTGGCTGCTGTTTGGATATAACTCCCTGTATATAACTCCCTTCAGGGCCTTTTACCCTTGCAGTTCCTTAACTCTCCCCACAATGATTTACATCTTCTGTGCCACCACCTCTGACTACTTGCCTATCCTTTTGATACAATGTGTATCCTTGGATGTTAAACTCCCAACTATAATCTTCTTTTATCCAGAAATCTGAAATCCTGCCCTCTGTACCAGTATCTCAGCCATACTTTCATCTGCCAACTCATCCTATTTTTATCTTCACAGGCACGTGACACAGGCAGCAATCGGAAGATTACTGCACTGGAGGTTCTGTTTCAGATTTCTATGTGAACTCCAAGGCCCATCCGTTTCACATCACCCTCCAGGACCTTATCATTTACTGTGGAAGTCCAGCCTTGGATTAACTTTCCAAACCTTGAACTTCCCTGAATAGAACTGCATTTGCCACTCTTCAGTCCACCTATTCAGCTAAACAAGATCCCACTGTAATTTTGATAACCTTCGCTCTTGACTTTACTGCATATTTTTCAGTTGGCTGCAATTAGTGCGAGAAGTTGGCAGGGGGATGGGAAGCAGAGTGATGGAGCTGAGGATCCGGCTGTTGGTAAACAACTAGATGTGGTGTGTACTGAGGCTGAGAGGAAAGGACAGGCAGAAGATGGGCAAAATTGAAGTCATGTGAATGAGTTGAAGTGTAACTGGGGCCAAAATCAAAAAGAGTGATGAATAAAGGACTGAAGGTGTAATATTGGAAGGTCTTGTAGCGCAGTTAGAGATTGGCAGGTATGATGTTGTGAGCATCACTGAATCGTGGCTGAAAGATCATAGCTGGGAGCTTAACATCCAAAGATACACATTGTGTTGAGAGAATAGGCAGGTAGGCAGAGGGGAGGAGGTGGCTCTGTTGGTAAAAAAAATGAAATTAAATCCTTATAAAGTGGTGACATAGTATCAGACGATGTAGTATCATTGTAGGCAGAGTTAAGAAAGTGCAAGGGTAAAAAGATCCTGATGTGAGTTATATACAGACCCCTGAACAGTAGCCAGGATGATGGATACAAATTACAATGGGTGGGAGGAAAGATATGTAAAAAGGGTAAAGTTCAAATAGTCATGGAATTTCAATATGTAGATAGATTGGGACAATGAGGTTGGTGCTAGATCCCGAGAGAAGAAATTTGTAGAATGCCTATGAGATTGTTTTTAGAGCAGCTTGTAGTTGAGTCCAAAAGTGGAACAGCAATTCTGGACTGGTAGTGTAATGAACCAGATTGGATTTGCAAACTTATGGTAAAGGAATCCTCAAGAAAAAGAGATCATAATATTATTAAAATTCAGCTTGCATTTCGAGAAAGAGAAGCAATGTTCAGATGTATCAGTACTACAGTGGAGTAAAGGGAATTACAGACACATGAGAGAGGACCTGGCCACAGTTGATTCGAAGGGGTCAGTAAGAGGGATGATGGCAGTTTCTAGGAGAACTTTGGAAGGCATAGGAAAGATGCATCCCGAAGATGAAGAAGTATTCTAAAGGGAGGATGAAACAATCATAGCTATCAAAGGAAATCAAAGACAGAACAAAGGGAAAGAGAGGGCATATAATATAGCAAAAACCAACAGAAGGCTTTCTGTCTGGCATGTGCTAAATGTAGCTTGTACTGTGTATGACTCTTCATACAGCATTTTGCACCTTGGCCCCAGAGAAATGCTGCTTTGTTTGTCTGTACTGATGGGCATTCGCATCTGGTTGAATGATAATAAACTTGAATTTGGGCTACATCCACAATACGCTGGGTAAATCCGTAACCGAAGCTTTTCCTCCTCGATTTTACCCTCCGTCCACACTAAAACGGTGTTTTAGTCTCCTGAAACCAGAGCTTTTCAAAACCACTTTCCAAGGTGGGTACTTTTGAAAACGCTGCTCGGGCAGATCAATGTGGACGGCATAACCGGAGACTTCTGAAAACGCTATCAGACGGCAGCGCGTATTTCATTGTTTTCTTGAACGCAACCTAACAACTTCAGAACAGACGGCAACGAGACTGAAGCCAGAAGAGTTAGAAATGTACTCCCAAATACTTTGACCCATAATTTACTGAATAAATAAGTATACTCACTTTGCCCTGTTTTCTGTCCTTGCTTGTATGAAGGTGGTTTACCTATTTCTGCAAGTACTTCTCTGACAATAGATGTGTAACAGCCGAATGTAACATTGTATGGAAATACAAGATACCATTGATGCAGACATGTTTTATACATTTAACATGGTGCTTTATTAATGCAACAGAGTTGGTCAGTTTTCCAATGTTTGTCGTCAGCCGGGTCAATCTGTCATTGAACTCCCTGTCGGTTGCCGCGATACGCTCAAGTATTTGTTTTTTTTTTAGCTTTAAGTTCTCCTGCAGGAGAGCCAACAGCTGTCCGTCGTTTTCAGTTTTTCTTGTCTGTAACTACACAAACACGCACTTTTATGGCGAGATTCGACACCAAACATGTTGCTTGTTTTTAGTAGATGTGTCCTGCGCATGCCCAGCAGGAGATTCGCCGAAATCTCCGTTTCAGTGTGGATAGAGATACTTTCAAAAACGCATAGTGTGGACACCTATCATTTATACATGAAACCAGCGTTTTCAAAATTATCCGGTCTAGTGTGGATGTAGCCTTAAAATTGAGGGCAACTTAAAAAAAAGACATAAAGAGAGAAGAGATGAAATATGAAGGTAAGCTAGACAACAACATAAAAGAGGATACCGAATATTTTCTGATATATGAAGAAAATCAGAGACCAGAATGGCTATCGGACCACGGGACAATTACGCTGGAGAGGTAGCAATATGGGACAAAGAAATGGCAGGCGAACTTAGTAAGTATTTTGTGTCAGTCTTCACTGTGGAATACAGCAGCAGAATGCCAGAAATGCAAGAGTGTCGGGGGCAGAAGTGATTGTCATTTCTGTTACCAAGCAGAACGTGCTTGGGATGCTGAAAAGTCTGAAGTCACCTGGAGCAGATGGACAACACC
The DNA here is from genome assembly GCF_030144855.1 of Hypanus sabinus. Lineage (NCBI taxonomy): Eukaryota > Metazoa > Chordata > Chondrichthyes > Myliobatiformes > Dasyatidae > Hypanus > Hypanus sabinus. The sequence continues at coordinate 29,552,603 of NC_082731.1, forward strand.
TCAGGGCTCTGAAAGAGGAAGCTGAAGAGACTGGAGGCATTAGGAATGATCTTTCAACAGTCACTAGATTCTGAAATGGTTCCAGAGGACTGGAAAATTGCAAATGTCACTCCACTTTTTAAGAAAGGGCAGAGGCAGAAGAAAGGAAATTATACGCAAGGTGGTTAATAGTTAGTGCAGTCTCACTGGTTAATAATGGTTAGTGCAGACTCAGCGGTTAATGGTTAGTGCTGACTCAGTGGTTAATGTCTAGTACAGACTCAGTGGTTAATGGTTAGTCCAGAATCAGTGTTGTTAACGGTTAGTGCAAACTCAGTGTGGTTAGTAGATAGTACAGACTCTGGATAATGGTTAGTGCAGAGTCAGTAGTTAATGGTTAGTATAGACTCAGTGGTTAATGGTTTGCACAAACTCAATGGTTAATGGTTAAGCCAGGCTCAGTGATTAATGATTAGTACAGACTCCATGAGATGTTGGGCCTGTTTCTGTGTTGTATCTCTCTATCTTACAGGAAACAGTACAGACTGAGTAGGGAAGCCCTTGTAAGTGTTCCCCGGACTAACCATCAAAAGAGATAAGTGTCACCCCATTACAATCTGAAGGGGCATGCAGACCTGAATCACCAGTGATTAATGTTCTTTCCCAGACACTGTCTACCTCGCTGTTTTCTGATTTTATTTTCTACGCTCTTGCACATTCTAATAGAAAATGTGACTTCCTTGCAACTCAGCCCCCATTCATCATCAAAAACTTTTGTGGTTCATTTGTGGACATGGTTGGTCTGCAATGCAGAATAATCAGACCATTTTACCCAAAAGCAACCACTGGCATTTACAGTGTGGCTTTAGTATAGGAAATCAGCAGAAGGTGTTTAACAGGAACATAAATCAGATGTCAGGTCATAGAAGGAGAGGGAATGGCAGGTGAGGAATTGTCTGGTCAGAGGAGGAATCTGGAAGCAATGCCTCAGTCCAACGGGATGATGTGCTGAAATGGTTTGCACCACAATTTACTGACTCACTGAGACGTCTGACACAGAGTGATGGAAGAGTGAAGGGAATGGAAATGACATCCATAAGATGGATTTAAATTAAAGAGGAAGAGAAAGACACAGACTGCAGGTTTAAATTCACTAGAATGAATCTGTGGACTTTGTTGAGGAAGCTCCTCAGACAGAGTAATTGACAGTAGGACTGGACTCCCATATGGAGGAGGGTGAGAGGAAACTCAGGAATCATTTCAGAATGAACTCATGGGAAAAATCAGTAAAGTCCATGTAAATTATTTAATTCATTTATTTATTGGCACACAGCATGGAAAAGGCCCTTCTGGCCCTTCGAGCCACACTGCCCAGGAATCCCGATTTAATCCTCGTCTCATCACAGGACAATTTACAGTGACCAGTTAAAGTATCAAACTGAGGTACTTTAGACTTTGGACTGTGAGAGGAAACCAGAGTACCCGGTGGAAACTCACACATTCTTGGGGAGACATTACAATTTCCTTACAGGCTGTGGCAGGAATTGAACCCCAGGCTGCCTGCACCATAAAGCACTCTGCTAACCCACTGCACTACCAAATGCTGGGTTTCCCAGCCTGTCTGATGGATTCATTAATTAAAACTTAAACTTGTGTTGGGTCCTGAACTCAAAGTTCTTCAGCAGTCAAGAAGGGGCGTTAAAACCCGTTGCTTATGACCGCTGAAAACTGGTAGCAGACATTCTATTCAAATTCCATTGCTTAAATTAAACAATAAAATAGTCCCTATTCGAGCAATGTGATACCCGCCACTGAAAGTGGGAGTTTCCAGGAGATACACAGGCAATGGCAACTCACTGAGCAATTACATGTATATAACTAATTATTTAAAGACAAACAAACACAAGAAAGTTAAACTACAATGAAAATTACAACTATGCCGTCCAATCCAAAACCTGAAAGGGCCAACTTCCCAAAATGATAAGGTAGTATCATCCTGGTACCTTCCTCGGGACAGTTATTGTGAGATCTATCAATATGTTCTTACCAAGATTGATACACGGTTTAAAGAGACTCAAATCCAGGTCAGGTGACGTTATTTAATTCAAGGTGAACACAAAAATCAAACAGCAAGCTATTGGCCCAAGGCTCTTGTAGGAGTAAAACTACAAATTTTACTGTCCTGATGCCAGAGAGAAAGGTTGACTAAACATCTATTCTTGCAGACCTCATCAGCTGATAACCTGTCAATGACAATTAGGTAACAGATTATTGAATGTCTCTGAATCTGCAAGTTTGTTATCCTTGATCTTCAGGGCCTGAGAGCTTCCAGGCCAATGATAACCCCCAATTCCCACAGTGATCCAAAGTGATTATGGTATGTGTTGCTGTTTCAGTCTAAGCTTTATTCACTGGGCAGCAATTGTTCTCATCAACAAACATCAGCATGTCACACCGGGATTCTGCCCACCCATCGGTGTAACGTTGACAAGGCAGTCTGTGGCATCTTTTAGTTTCTCCTTCTTTTTCACTTTATTGATGACAATTCACAATTATCTGATCACCAAGATGGACCTTAGTGCTCAGTCTGAGCAAACACACTTTAAGTAGTTGGTGGCAGTCTCCCAACTGCTTCAGAACATAAAGTGCAAGTGTACATACATTTGAACTGCTCATTCCCATAACATAATCAATAAATCAATCAGTAACACTCAATCATCATTACAGTGAGCCCATTTCTGACTCGTGGCAAATGCTCTGTAATGAGGAGAGGGTCTTGCTGTCTCTGTGTCGTTTGACCTTTGATTTTGATTGATTTCATTTCATTCTGTATGGTAAACGTGAACCTGTTGGTTGGTGCAAAACACAATGTTAGAATTGTATTTCCATATGTAAAGCAGTGTGTTTATTCTTGTTAGTAACACAGCTCCACTGGGAGGGCCCCCTGCTCAAATTAAACCTGCCTGTGAAACCGGAGAGGAAGTGTAAGGACTGAGTGTTAATGTTATCGCAGAGTTTCAGACATCTGTCAGCTATTAATAACAAATAGTTACTGAGCTTCAAGTAAACCTACAACACAGAACAGTACAGCACAGGAACAGGCCCTTCAGCCCATTGTGACTGTGACAACCTTAACACCAAGTTAATCTAAAGCGAACTATCTGCACAGAATCCATATCCCTCCATATCCTGAATGGTCATGTGTTTTTCAAATGTATCTCAACTGTACTATCATGCTGATTCACCACCACTCCTTCCAGTGCATTACAGGCACCTATCACTTTGTGTAAAAAATACAACCCACAAATCTCCTTTGAATGTTATACCCCTCAACTTAAGTCTATGTATTTTTGGATACAACATTTTACCTTGGAAAAATAACTCTGACTGTCTATCCTGTCCGCCAGAAGAAACTCCAGCCTAATCAAGGACAGGCGAGGCAGACAAACCAGTTGTCTTTTTTTCCCCACATTTTGGACTCTGAGCTGATTGTTACTCTGGGGCGATCTAATCAGAGCAATTGAATGTGGATGCAAGGAATTTCTGGTAGTGACCTGCTAAATGTGAGACCATTCTTGAATGAGTAGGTACTTACTATGCAAAATGCCAAACCTACCAAAGAAAAAAATCTTTGACGTCCTGACGAAGGGTCTCAGCTCGAAACATTGACTGCTCCTTTCAATGGATGGTGCCCAACCTGCTGCGTTCATCCAGCTTTTTTGTACGTCTTGATTTGACCATAGCATCTGCAGTGTACTTTGTGTTAAACAAAAAAAATCTGTTATCTTGTTTGACGCTGTCCGGGTCACTTCATTTAACTGGTTTGGACCGGTCAGAGTTGAAAGACTCAAATACACTAGGCTGGGATGGGCAGAACCATGAAACAATGTTAGTGTAGCCCTGTACAATGACCAGTAAGAAGGTGACTGAGGTAGGTCAGGTGACCTTGAGCCAATGGGATGGAGATCCACCAGTTCAATTGATGAGCAACACTGTAAGAATCAGGAACTCCAAATAAACAGGGGTGATAACTCTCCAGTAACCAGAGACCAACCATTGTGCACAAGTAGGACCTCACTGATACATGGAGATTGGGACCATGAGGAATGCCTGGCCAGCGTTGACTCCTTTCCCGGGTAATACCTTTTGTCTTCATTGACTGTTCATGGAGGGTCAGGGATTCTAGTCAGGTGCACACAGGTAATTAGTTTGTGAACCCACGTGCTTTTGAGTTGAGACAATAAAAGTTACTTGTCAGTAAATACAGATTCTCTGTCCTTCCCAGATCATTATTACAAGGGGTGATTCTTGTAACAACCCTATTGATGACTCTCATACTTTCATAAGCCTCTATCAGGTTGCCTCTCAGCCTACGCTCCAGGGTAAACAGTCAAAGATTGTTCAACCCCTCCTTACAGGTAATATTCTGTAATCCAGGCAACATGCTCGTGAATGTCTTTTACACCCTCTCCAAAGCCTCCACATCCTTACAATGGAGCAAACAGAACTGGGGTTTCATGAAGTTTCACCCAGGTTAATGCAGGCATGAAAACCTCTGCTTTAACTTCGGCAAAAAACAATCTGTACTCTCCTCTTACCCAGTCCCATGAATTTCTCCCAGTCGGGGCACTGTCACTTTGATGCTGCAATGTACTGGATTCAACTTTAGGGCTCTTTCCTGTGAAAACAGGGGGACATTTTTGACCATATTAGTAACACGTGAATGGTTTTGATGCTCAAATACACCCTGGATAGGAGGGTCATGAGAATGTTGAAGTGTAAAGCACATTTCCACATAAAATTACCTGATAGGGTGGAGGAGAATGGTGGTTCAGTCTTCAGGAGGATTAAAACTATTTGGATTATCTATCCAGGGAGTGGGGAGAATGTAGTCTCTCCACAGAAGTGAATGTGGAGAAAGGGAACAGACAGAAAAGATAACCCAGTTGCACAAAGATGGAGTGACTGAAGGTTCATGCAGAAAATGAACAATGGCATGAAATTATTGGTCTGAATCTGCTCCTCTGCTGTACATTTCATTTAAGTCTGTGTAGTACCAGAGTTTCAGGAGGGAAACAAAATCTATTGAGTTTACTTTTCTTCACCATGTTCCTCTCCGACTCTCTTTATCTCTTCCTAGGACTTTCACTCTCCTGTTCCCCCTCACTCACTGCATATCCATGTCATATTTCTCTCATTTCCATTTTCCCCTTTGTCACCCCTCTTATCACTTCCTCTCCATTTCATTCTCTCCCACTTCATGTCTCGTATCCTCTTCCTCCTTCATTCCTCTGCATGTTCCTCTCTCTTTATTCTCCCTTCATTTTTCCTTCCCAAACTCTTTCTCAGGAACTGTTGTTTCCCAGTAGCAGCTGTTGGGCCCAGACCAGTCACCTAAGGTCAGGTATATCAGATCGTCAGACTCAACTAGTTTCTGCCTTCACTCCCATCGGTATCAGAAACACGTTTAATATCACTGACATTTGTTGTGTTGTGTCAGCAGTACAGTGCAACACATTAAAAATTATAAATTACAATAAATGTATATATAAATATGAGGTAGTGTTGATGAATTGATACATTGCCTGGTCAGAAATCTGATGGCAGAGGGAAGGAAGCTGTTCCTGAATTGTTGAGTGTGCGTCTCCAGCTCCTGTGCCTCCTCTCTGATGTAGTAATAAGAAAAGAACATGTCCTGTATGATGTGAGTTTTTAACAATGGATGCGGCTTTTCGAGGCACCAAAACATCTCAAACTCCTAATGAAATTTAATCTCTAATGTTCCTTGTTTGTCATTTTATCAATAAGTTGGACCCAGTTAGCAATGTTGACAGCTGGGAATTTGAAACTGCTCACTCTTTCCACTGCTGATCCCTCAGTGATACCTAATGTGTGTACCCCCACATTCCCTTCCCGAAGGCCACAATCAATTCATTATTCTTACTGACGCTGAGTGAAGGTCGTTGGTGCGACACCACTCTACCAGCCAATCTATCTCACTTCTGTACACCTCCTCGTCACCATCTGAGATTCTGCCAACAACAGACAAATGTGAAGATGGCATTTGAGCTGTGCCTAGCCACACAGTCATGGGTGTAGAGAGACTAGGATGGAGCATGTTCCATATCTCAATTCAGAATGGGACAAAGAGGCAGAGGGAGCCGGAACAGATTAGCCAGCTGTGAGATTTTTAACTTACAGCTGTAAGCCTAGAAAATTTCGAACAATCTGTAATGAATACAAGCCAATGGTGGGTCGAAGCAGGTACACATGAAAATAGTCAGGTGTGGTGAGAAACATAAGGAGGTAAACTGCCCACAGTCACTGAGGTTGTTGTTTGGTGAGCTCGTGTTTCAAGAGAGGTCTTGTTTCTGCTGTGTCAGCTGACTGACACAGATTCCATAAGGGAATAAACAATCCCAGTGGAAAGAGGGAATGTGCAAGGTTTACTTTGGATGAGAGACCCGTGGCAAGTTTGGGTTCTAATTAATCCTAAGGATGAATTTAAGCTAAAGTTCTCATGTGCTGCAGTTAATGAGGAAAACAGGGGTACAGAGTGGTGGATATGACACAGCTATGGATTAGAGATCTAGTTAGACCACATCTGGAGCACTGGCAGTGATTCTTGGCATCACTCTTCAGGAAGGGTGTGTTTTCCTTGGCTGGGAGCGGTTTGGTATTTCTGTTGGGAAGGGGGCCAGTGAAGTGCTACTGGGACAGGTTTAGTTAGCATATTAGGTCTGGTCTTCTGTTCCCTGAAGTGTGGAAATTGAAAGCAAGTGCAATTGGGCAACTTAAAAACATTCAAGGATGGCACAGAAGAATAACATAAAGAATGTGTTATTTCAGGGTATACAGGGCACTGGAAATCTGGAACTCTCCCTGAGAAGTGGTCAAGACTGGAGAGCCATGTCAGTTGAAACTTCAAAGTTAATAGAATTTTGTTTGTTCAATTATTAATATATGTGGAGCCAAAGAAGGTAGATGGAGATTGGACACAGATCAGCTTAAAAAAGTGGGCTGAACAACCTCCTTCTGACACAAAGTGCATGGGATAAATTTGTACAGAATCTCTGTGTGCAGCTGTTGATTTACCAGAAACTCATTTCATATTTTCTTTCTTAACAGGTGGATGAAACTGGACAGTGATATAGAGGCTATATCCTTCTCAGCTTCCTGTAGGAGATGTGGCTTGACTTAATCTGAACAGGGGACCTTCCAGAGGAAATAGGCATACTAAAAATAATAAACTCGCTGCTGAATGCCAAGAAATACTTTTCTGATTCAGGGACCAATACCAATAAGCAATTCTTCTACAGTATTATTGAAAAGAGGAATGACTAATGGGACTGAAAGTCTGAAGGGAGAAGGGGTCCATGCAAGTATGGAGACATCTGTCCTCTGGGAAGTAACAATATAAAGCTGACTTAAACCAAACATAAATATTGGGTTCTATGGGAAGAAAACAGAGATTGGCTCAGATTGAAGGTGGTGGTTATTTACGCTGCAAACAGGAAATCTGTGCTCTGGCCCAATGCCATTATACTGATGGTTCCAACTGAACTGCTCCAGTACAGATACAACACTGACATCTGCACAAAAATGGGAAAAGTTGCCCAGTATGTCCATTCTCGAAATACAGGACAAATCTAGTTAGACAATAATGGCCCAACTCATCTACACAATGTTCAGTAAAGTGATGGGAGCCATAGTTGACATTATTGGCAAGAGGCACTGACTCACCAGTGACCAGTTTAAACTTTGCTAGCACCACTTGGTTCTTCGTTGATCAATCTTGTTGTTTTATCTTAACCTCTCCTTACAGTTAATATGCTCCAATCAAAACAACACTAAGCTGAATCTACTCTGCACCCTCTCCAAAGTACCCACTTCTTTTCTGTAATGCAATAACTAGAACTTTACATGCTCCAAATGTGGAATTAGTATACAAACTCAAGATAAGCAGGACAATTTTGGAACGAATCCTCTGTGGCCCGAGAATTCACCAGAAGTTCTCCCTGTTGATGCTAACAAATGCCATTTCAAAGTCCATGAAATGTGTGTGTAGTTGTCACTGTCACTTTGCGTTCTGCTCTATGACATTCCACAGTCTGAAGATCTCACCGACAAAACCTTTATTCTTCCTGAAGCCATCTTGCTCCTTCTTCAAGCACTCATAAACAGTATCTGTAATCCACTGGACAATGACTTTGTTGAGAACCTTGCTAGTCACTGACAGAAGTGTGATTTTGCACCAGTTGTTTCAATCACTCAGTGTTCCTTTCTTGTGGATCCTAACAATAACTCCCTTTGTCCAGTCCTTGGGTACTTGTCCCCATTCCCAGATTATAATAAACAGTGATTGCAGAATGGCTGCTGCAACTTCTGGTTCAGCTTTGAACAGTTCGGTGTTCAAAATATCATGTCCTGCTGTTCTCTAATGATTTAATCGCAGCAACAATCTCTTCTTTCTTGGGTTGCATTGATGTCTAGATCCATTGCTACTTCTTGTATGTCAGGGTCTTCATCTGGTGGTGTTCTATTCAGTAATTCTCTGAAATACACTGTCCATCGTGCTCCTTGATCTTTATTAGTTGTCAACACCAAACCAATTTTATCTCTCATGGGACAACTGCATCTGGCCTGGAGCTTTTTGCATACCAATTTTGACATCTTGCATATATTTTCCTGATCACCTTGATTGGCTGCTTCTGTGGCTTCCACTGCTAGGTCTTCCGTGTAGACTCACTTATCCATTTTTTGAAGCTTTTCACTTTCTTGCCAGTTGAAGTTTCACCTTAATTTGTGTTGACTTTGCATCAAACACTTTCCTCCTGATTTTCCATCTTTCTTCTAAGGCTGTTCATGTTTCCTGCAGTATCCATTCTTTGTTTTTCTTTCCAGCTCTGTAATGTAGACAAGTCTCGCTGATTCCCTTGAACACTGACACATCCTCGTCAAAGGCCTGAAATCTGTTCTTAAGTTGAATGGTGACAGCAGATTGCACACTGGTGTCCTTGAACTCAACATCAAAATGTCTTTGTACATATGCTCTAGTCCAGTTCTTCTCAGCATGAGTTTCATCATTGCTACAACAAGTTTGTGATTACTTCCTGTATCTGCACTCCTCTTCACCTTTATACCTTGCTAGGGTCGGCTCCACATACCAAAGATCATCAAATAGTCAATCTGGATCTTATCACATCCATTGGGCGAACACAATGTCAGTTTGTGGAAAGAGAGTCATCCTATGACCAAATTGTTCACGGCACAGAATTCCACCAGTCTTTCACCGTTACTGTCCATTGCTATTCATTGTCTCACTTCCTTGTGTGCCCATGACCCTAGTGAAGTGTCAGTTGTTATTTCCCACTATGCCATTCAGAACTCCTATGATGATTACATCATGGTGTGGTGTTAACTCTACCTCCGTTGTTTGTAGAAGGTGTCCTTTTCTTCAATGTCACTACTGTTACTTGGAGCATAGCACTGGATCACAGTCATGTTCACTTGCTTCACTCTCAGCCTGACTCTCACCAGCCGACTGTTGATTGTTTACTCCAGCGGGCACTTCTCAATGCCTTTCTTCAAAATGACAGCTACACCATCATGATGCTGACCATCTTCCCTTCCTGAATATAGAACTGTTTCACCAGTTGCTGCCTTTATTCTGCCAGACCCTGTCCATCTGCTTTCAGTGACACCAGTGTATGTTGGCTGTAAAGACACATTACTGTGGTTATTTGTGTGAGCTTGCAGTGTTGTACGTGGTTTGTACATTTCCAAAAAACATTTTTGCTCTTGGTCTTTGTGAAGTTCATGGCTTCCTTTACCATGCCAGTAGCTTTCTCCCAGTTTTCAATACTGTCAGCCATGCAAGTCCCGGGTGGTGACTAGGGAATACCATCGCACTCAGATGTAGGATTCCTCATTTCTGTTTCTGTAACTGTGATGACAGTCCTTGATGAGGATGGTTTGGACCCAAATGCTGGAGTATCCGAAGCAAAGTTCAAGACACAGTATCAAACTGGATTGGGAACTGAGCACAAAACAAACGTTGGACAATGTCACCAGTCGGGCTTACGATTGAGCACCGAACATCAGCTCAGATGTTCTTTAAATACTCAATTCTTGGAGCCCAAAACATGATTGTCAATAAGTGGGATCATCCTGAACAGTAGAAGGGCTGCTACTAGCTATCCACACTCTGCAGAATCAGACAGTCTAAATCCTGGTGGTTAGGAGTGTCTCGTAACAAAAATTATTTTTCTTTTTGACTAGTCAGGTTCACTAACCCTGACCTGAAACTCCGAACTTGGAGGAATGGTGGATCACTCTTCGTCTGGCATCTACACTTTGACCTGTTTAGCATGGGTGACTCTACCGAGAGCTAAAGCACAAGACCCTGACTCAAGTCAACATAGATCTCTGGGTTATTGAGGCACACAAACCCTACAAAAATTTTTGGTGCTCTTGGAGGAAAAAAATGATTCACCATTTTGACTGGTGTCTTGGTGGGGTTGTTGTGTCAGGTGAATGTAAAAGATTTGGAAATTTCTCCACTATGCATCCCAACATTGACGCCTCAATCAGCATCACTGAATGTCTGATCTCTTTGTCTGATCAGACTGAATGTCTGATCGCCAAGCTGGTGGCATGACGCAGCTTGCAGTGGCCACTCCGGAGCTGATTATCTGTTATTTGTGAAGCGGGGTGCCGTGCACAATCATAATCGATGAAAAACAGACGTGGAAGCACGGAGGAACATCTGGAAATCTCCAGGAAGACCTTCTTCATTGCTGCTGCTGCTGTGAGGTCCGGGTCTCTGCTGGGAAGAACAGGCCCCCAGTCCTCGGGATTGCATTGCCGATGGCGGGGGTGTCGTAGTTCGCTCGGCAGAGGATGGTGCTCGGAGAAGCTGTGCCGGTGGGGATGGTCAGAGGCTCGGAGGTTCAACGGACTCGGAGCTCGCTGCAGTCTGGTCGCTTTCAGTGTGTGCTGCGTCTGCGAGGCTGAGTCAGGCGGCGCCGTGGAAGTCCATAGCGGGGGATTCCCTTCTGCTGCTGGCATGGGATGACGAGTCTATCGGGACTCTGAGGACTTGTGGAAACTGTGTGGTGGTTTCTTTTGAACTTAGTCTTTTAACATCTTCAGATTATTTTTACTGTGCCCATGGTCTGTTTTTTTTTCATCAATTATGCTATTGTTTGCACTGTTGTAACTATATGTTGTAACTATGTGGTTTTGTGCAGGTCTTGTATCTTTAGTTTTTGGTCTTGTTTTGTCTGGTGGGATTGGAGCTCCTCTCCGGGGAACGTGCTAAGATGGTAGCGTGATATTAATATGCAGCAGCCTCTCTGGACTCTGGATTGGGGATTGCCAAACGTTATGTGGATTTTCTGGTGTAGTCTGTTTTGTCAAGTGCTTTTCTGATATCATTCTGGAGGAACGTTGTCTCATTTTTTAACTGCATTGCATTTGTGGTTTCTAAATGACAATAAACTGAATCTGAATCTTTATACCTCAATGCTGTTTCAGAGAGGTTGCTCTGTGTAATTTGGGTCCCACCTTCCCTCCGTGACAACAGAGACTCCACTTTAAGAGGTACTTCACTGTCTGTAGAAACCACTCTGGTTTGCCATGGAATCATGAAATCTGTTGAGTGAAGACAAAACACCTTGAGAGAGGGGAGCTTTGGTGTGATTAGTAATTCAATCAGCACAGTTTATACTTTAGTGAAGATGCAAGATTTGGGACTTGCAGTACACCCATCACCAGGGTGGGAACACTAAATTACCCACCTTGCTGATCTGCCACATTGGATACCCTCCCCCCATCAGTTTCCTTTCAATAGGGACCGTTCAGCAGCCCTTGTCTGCCAACCTACTGGGGAGCATCCTGTTACCAACAACAACAACTTCTCCTGTTGTGTGGCTTCAGCTCCCGAGTTCCCTGCATCAAATGTCCTGTTCCTCTCACTGGCTGAAACAGGTCAAAGAGATTTTGTGGGGAGAACTGCTGAGGGTTTTGCAGTGAAATTCATGGTGCCAGGTCGCTGACAGAGAAAATATCTTAAAAGTGTAAATTCCAACCATTTCCACCAGGAATCTCTGTTTAACATTGATTCTCATGCTATGAGTGCAGGCAGGCAATTGTGTGGTAACTCTTTCTACTGCTTAATGTATTTTCCTGCAAAGACACTCTTAGACTGTGTCTCTATGGAGAATATCTGTCCAGTGACTGGTGTCTCTCAGTCCCTGTCTCTCAGGGGGATATCTGTCCACTGACTGGTGTCCCTCAGTCCCTGTCTCTCAGGGGGATATCTGTCCACTGACTGGTGTCTCTCAGTCCCTATCTCCCAGGGGCTATCTATCCACTGACTGGTCTCTTAGCCACTGTCTCCCGGGGGCTATCTATCCACTGACTGGTCTCTTAGTCACCGTCTCTCAGGGGGATATCTGTCCACTGACTGGTGTCTCAGTCCCTGTCTCTCAGGGGGATATCTGTCCAGTGACTGGTGTCTCTGATTCTCTCTCGCTGGGATTCTGTGTGTTTCAGTTTACACAAACCGTTCATCGTTGAAGTTAATCAATCGAGCAGAGTGTGACAGATCTTTAATCCGGATCTGGTCACTGCCGCTGACCTGCCGCCTGTTGCAGAGACAAACATCTTTTGGGGAATTGAAATCGCTGCTGTGGGCGGGGACAGGAAGCTGCGCCTCTGGTTTCAGTGTGTGAGAGCCTGTTCAAACCGCGGCTCCCTCTCTCACTCACAGCCCACGTCCCTATTTAAACAGCGCTCACTGCGGCTCCGGACAAAGCCAGCCTGAGCTGAAGCCGCCGATCTCAACAGGTCCAAGACCGGCTCAGTGTTCAGGGCGATGGGGGTCGTTCCGTATCTCTGTCTCCTCCTGTCTTGTCTGGCAGGTGGGTGTCCCGCGGCTTGTCGCCCTCCCGGGACCGGCTGTTTCTCGGAGGCTTTGTGAACCTCTGCCCGTGGAACATTTTATTAATTTCTGCTCTTTTTTATTGACAGGCGTGCGGTCCGACGTCGTGCTGACACAGCCCAAGTCAGCGGTGGTAAAGCCCGGACAGTCTCACACACTGACCTGTGAGGTCAGAGGGTTCAGCCTCAGCAGCTATGGCATGCACTGGGTGAAACAGGTCCCCGGGAAAGGGCTGGAGTGGCTGGCCGCTGTATGGGCTAACGGTAACAAGTATTACGCGCCTGGAGTCCAGAGCCGGTTCACCATTTCCAAGGGCGGCAGCACCGTCACTCTGCAAATGACCGGCCTGAGACTGGACGACACGGCCACCTATTACTGTGCGAGAGACACAGTGAGAGAGACCGGGACTGGACCGGGACAAAAACCCTGCGAGAGCGCCTGCCCTTCGGGCGCCGAGGGAAAGGGCAGCAGTGATCGCCACAGCCGTATCCCGGTCGTTCTGGGCCTCATCCGCTCGTCCACGCAATGGAAGGCGGGTTGTCAGCGGGGATTTCCGAGAAGAGATGCTGGATGGATGGGCCGAGGGGCTCAGCGGATCACTTCGGAGGGCAGCTCGGAGCCAAGCGCCGTGAGTGGGAATGGGGTCACCGATCGACCTGGTCAGGTGTCGGTCCTTCGTCCACACGTGACAGTAAATGGTCGGGCCATGAGGAACATTAATGATCAGAGACACTTTGGTGTTCCAGTGCGGTTTGACTGAGGAGTGACTGTGCTGGGAGACAGTGAGAGGGGCGGAGGTTATCGTACGGCGGTGTATCACTGTGACTATAACTGGGTGGCACAGTGTGAGAGATGGCGGCTCCCTCCATGCACAAACCTACCGCAACAAAACTCTTTAAATTGCGCTCTTCGGGCGCCTCCACCGGCCTTTACCCGGGACCCGTGAATATCAATCAGATCCCGAGTGAATAATCTGGGAGTGGGAACAAGTTCCACTGGAGATGTGTCTGGAAGGGAACGGGACCACCGAGGAGGAGCTGTCAGTGGAAGCCCAGTGAAAGGTCCCGGTGGGTTATTTCATCTCCACTTCAGGACTGGGATGGCCGAGATTGAGACCCGCTGTGTGGGACACCCGGACACAAAGGGAGGGTTTAATAAATCCGCCGGCCGGCTCTGGGATCCACTGGATTTCGGGCTGGATGTGATGAAGGCGGTTTGTGACCTGCGGTGAAGCACTGTGACTATGGAGCACGGTGACGGGGAGCTGAACAGAAACTGGTCCCGACAAAGGAGCGTCTGCAGCGCAGTCTGTCTCCACGGATTCCGCATTGCTGCTTCCCAGAGTCAAATCCCTGAATCCTGACTCGGACTGCTGGGTGTAAATGTCCATTTCTGGACAATTAAAAGCCCAAAAAGGATTCGACTCTGATTCTGGGTGATGGCGAGAGCCGGTGTCCACAGACAGGAAAACTGTGAAAATACCTGCTTCATTCACACGCCATGAAGAGACAAGGACGGAGTTTGGGATGGAAATCCAGGAAGCGGCTGCTCCCGGTCCGGACAGGGATCATGTTGACATTTTGCTGAGATTATTGGATGTGACGGGCAAGTGAAGTTACTGCACTGGGTGAATGGGGAGACGGAGCACTGTGACTATCTTGAATACTGGGGCGGAGGAACCTCGCTGACAGTGACTTCAGGTAAGACCAACTTCTCAATTGTATCTTCACGCAATAGTATTTTATTTATTTACGGTTTTGGCGAATTCGGTGATTTAACTGAAATCAGTGAGATATTTAGAGCGAGTACATGAATCTCCCCGAACCGGCGGGTTTCTCCAGAGCCCAGTAACAGTACAAGGGTACATACCCCACCCCACCAGTGAACTGTCCACAGACCGGGAACAGGCTCAGGGGAATGGGGTCGGATCTTGGCACCAGACTGAGCCTTGACACCGGCCGGTTGTGCTGAGTGAGCTCAGTGTTTGGTTCAAGTCTGGCTTCTGATTCTCAGCACCAACTGAAGCCACGTTCAGGGGCTGAGCGTTTCAGTGCAGTTGAACTCGTTCCCTGTCAGTGACAACAATGGATCTGTTCCATGTCAAGTTATTGGGATCGGGTTTTACTGTCTGCTGCTTTCATGTTGAAGGTAATGGGATTGAGACATAATCTGAGCGAATGGTTACACAGGTATGATCTGGTTGATGGCTCAATATCCCCAGGGTATAGGTGGGTGTCAGTCCCATCATGTAATGTCCGGCCTGAGGTCCGTCCCGGGATACAGCAAAAGTATCGGCGATATTCCAGGATTAATTGATGGGATTGAGGTTTTAGTTTTATTCCCTGATGGTTGAGGAGGCTGGGTATGGTCTGGAAGAATTTTGGAGTGAGAAGGCAGTGGGGAAGTGGTTTAGGAAAGGTAAGGCAGGGAATTGAAATCACAATTCCTTCACACATTCCGGGCAGCCTTGCATTGGTGGGCGGGGGAGGGGGGAGTGGTGCAGGTGGGGTGGGGAGGGAAGCGTTCAAGTAAATAATGTGTAGTAGGCGAGAATTTAAGGGAAGGTTTGTTGATGAACGTTTGTGATCTGAAACACACCGCCTGAATGATGGGGGTGGCCAATAGTGAGTGTAGAGAGGGAACAGGAGATCCGCCTTTTGTAGGGATACAGGGAAGAGCAGAGAGACCAATGGGTTTATTGGGTTTGCTCAGCTAAAGGGAAGCACAGACACTATCGGATGAACGGCCTCACTCTCTGCTCTGTCATTCAATGGAATCAGTATTTATCTTGTAAATCTGGGAAATTCTTCCTCAAAGAGATTCCAACAATCACCCAAGGGTACACAGAGCATGAGTTAAATGCAGATTACAGCTCCCATGTCCTGTCCTGGCAGCAACAGATTAGATACAAAGATCCTTCTGCACTGTCCCATCCTTCCCAGGGCGGAGGCAGCAGAGGTTAGACACAGAGTGAAGCTTCCCCCAACCTGTCCCATCACACGCTCACGGGACACGAGTTGAACTTCACTGTTCAAATGAACTGCTTATTCTCAGTTTCCAGACAGAGCAACTGCTCTAATTTCTTGCCCTCCTCCATCCCTCGACTGGGTTTGTTTTACAAGTGTTTTCCTACATTAACCAGTGTTGCTGGTGATTCAGTAAAAGTGGTTGCGAGATAAAGTGCTGACATTTACAAACACCTTTCATGGTGTCCCCGAGCTCTTCACAGGCAATGAAGTAGTTTCAAAGTCCAGCCCTGTTGTAGAGTCGGGAATGTGGAGCCACTCTGCACACAGCAGAATCCACAAACTGCAAGGTGAGAACGATCCGACAGTCTGTTCTGGAGATGTTATTGAAGGAGAAATATTGTCCAGGACACCGTGGACACAGTGATCCAATGGACAGGCACAAGGTTGGATTCGGAGTGATGGGAAACAGGGCAGTACATCAAAGCAGATGAGTAGTGCAGAGGGATGGATGAACAGTCCATGGTTACCACCACAACAAAACTGACAAATCTAAACTCAGTTCATCATAATCTGCAACAGATTTGGATCTGTGGTCAGATTTCCAACATCTTAATAATTGGTGTTGTTTTTAAATCCAGTCATTAGTAATGATGACCCTTCAGTTTTACTGATGTCCCTCAGGGAAGGAGATCTCTCATCCTCACCATCCTTACCCTTTGCAACAATATAGGACCCTGGTCAGACCCCACTTGGAGCACTGTGCTCAGTTCTGGTTGCCTCACTACAGGAAGGACGTGGAAGCCATAGAAAGGGTGCAGAGAAGATTTACAAGGATGGTTCCTGGATTGGAAGCATGCCTTATGAGAACAGGTTGAGTGAACTTGGCCTTTTCTCCTTGGGGTGATAGAGGATGATAGAGGTGAAAAAGATGATGAGAGGCATTGATCGTGTGGATAGTCAGAGGCTTTTTCCCAGGGCTGAAATGGTTGCAACAAGAGGACACAGGTTTAAGCTGCTGGGGAGTAGGTACAGAAGAGATGCCAGGGGTAAGTTTTTTACTCAGAGAGTGGTGAGTGCGTGGAATGGGCTGCCGGCAATGGTGGTGGAGGCGGATACAATAGGGTCTTTTAAGAGACCTTTGGATAGGTCCATGGAGCTCAGAAAAATAGAGGGTGATGTGTAAGCCTAGTTCTTAATTTCTAAGGTAGGGACATGTTCGGCACAACTTTGTGTGCCAAAGGGCCTGTATTGTGCTGTAGGTTTTCTATGTTCCATGTTCTATGTGTTCAATGAGCCTATTTATGACCTATCAATGTGTTTATATCCAAAAGCCCTCTGAATGACAGCTCAGATGTGTAATTCATTCAGACTTTACCGGCAAAGCCCAGATCCCAAAAGACGAATGAATAAATAAAATTGCCCATCTGTTGTTCATACTCCCCGATGGTCTATCCACTTACTACAATACAGACTGAAATCAGACTGAACCTCCACCAATCTGCTGATTCACCATCGATCGTTTTGTACAAATACCCAGCTCCTGTGACCCACCCAGATCTTTCCCCTCTACACCCCAGCACCCTGTGACCCACCCAGATCCAGTTCCCCTCCACCCCAGCACCCTGTGACCCACCCAGATCTTTCCCCTCTACACCCCAGCACCCTGTGACCCACCCAAATCCAGTTCCCCTCCACCCCAGCACCCTGTGACCCACCCAGATCCAGTTCCCCTCCACCCCAGCACCCTGTGACCCACACAGATCCAGTTCCCTTCTTCACCCCAGTACCCTGTGACCCACCCAGAACCAGTTCCCCTCCACCCCAGCACCCTGTGACACACCCAGATCCAGTTCCCCTCCACCCCAGTACCCTGTGACCCACCCAGAACCAGTTCCCCTCTTCACCCCAGCACCCTGTGACCCACCCAGATCCAGTTCCCCTCCACCCCAGTACCCTGTGACCCACCCAGAACCAGTTCCCCTCTTCACCCCAGCACCCTGTGACACACCCAGATCCAGTTCCCCTCTTCACCCCAGCACCCTGTGACCCACCCAGATCCAGTTCCCCTCCACCCCAGCACCCTGCTGTCAGTTTGGTGGGTGTTTTTATAAAGACCCAGAGGAACACTGATCCAGACAGAACTGTACTTACCACCTGCTGGTCCCGGGATGTAAAAGATCCTCAGCTGCAAATCTCACCGACTGACATTATTGTGCCTCCTGCACTGCCAACACTGAGCAGCTCAGGGAACATCTGTGGGGTGAGAAACAGAGTTAATGTTTCATATCAGTGACCCTTCACCAGACTCTGTCAATCTGATTTCTGGCAGCTACGCTGTTTCCCATTTTCTTTTACTGAATTTAGAGAGGCGTGGAGGGAAATCATCCACTAACCGGAGAAACTCCGGATGCAACGTACCTTTCCTATTTTGATGAAAACAATTTGTTTTTTATTGGCTTCTACAACCCCAGAACATCCCAGGGCCTTTCCCAACCCAGCAAGTACTCCTGCAGTGTGTCACTTGTCCACAAGCTGAACTACAACATGACAATCTAGTCTGTTTGGGTGATGTTGGAAGGGAATGGTCACTTATAGCCTACAATTCCTAAAGCTCCCCGCCATTGGAAAATCTTCATTTGAAGTCTGAAAATTCAAAGTAAAATTTATTATCAGGGTACAGATATGTCACCACATACAACTCTGAGATTCATTTGCTTGTGGGCGTACTCAGCAAATCTATAGAATAGTAACTGTAAACAGGATCAATGAACAGCAAGAGCATAGAAGACAATAAACTGTTGAATTGCAACCCTAAATAAATTGCAATAAATAACAAGGTAAAGAGTTCTTAAAGTGAGATCATTGTTTATGGGAACATCTCAATAGATGAGTGTAAATATCCTCTTCTATTCAAGAGCCGGATGGTTGAGGGTAGTAACTGTTCTTGAAACTGGTGCTGTGCGTCCTGAGGCTCTTGTTCCTTCTGCCTGATGGTAGCAGTGAGAAAAGAGCCGGGCCTGGGTGGTGAGGATCTTTGATGATAGATGCTGCTTTCTTACGACAGCATTTCATGTAGATGTGCTCAGTGGTTGAGACTGCTTTACCCATTATGTACTGGGCTGAATCCACTATCGTTTGCAGTATTTTCCATTCAAAGGCATTGCTGTTCCCATACCAGGCGATAATACAGCCAGTCAATACACTTTCCACTGCAATTCTATAGAAGTTTATCAAGATTTTAGACATCATGCCAAATCTCCACAGACTCCTGAGGAAGTAGAGGCACTGTCCTGTTTCCTCTGCAATTACATTTATATGTCGAGTCCAGGACAGGTCCTCTGAGATAGTGACACCCAGGAATTTAAAGTTACTGACTGTGTGGTAGATGAATAGATAGTCACAGATTACTGATGGTCGTCCTGATGGTCCCAGGTCTTTGGTCCTGTAACTCCCTTGTTGTGAGGGGTTGATGCTGATAAACAGCAGCAAGGTTCCTCAGACCACAGCTGACCATCTCTTTCCCCTGCTGCTCAATACAAGGGAAACTGAAGATACTGTGGTTTGAATGGTGCTGGCTGTAGCTGGCATTCCCGAAGTGAACCATTTACCAGTGTCTAGCCACTTACACTGGAGTCAGTCTCACAATTCCACAGACCACTGTGCCCCAAGATTTACTGAGTGACAGATGCCACCAGAACTGTCACCACACTCCACCACATGACACGGGGCCTTGCTGGAGTTCCCTGGATTAAACTGGGGTTTCCACCTCCATGATTCCCTCGCAGACTAGACTTGTCAAAGGATCACAGTCACCATTCATCTCAGTGCGATTCTGGGCCTGGTGTGTTGGGAAGGCGTATGGCTTGTAATTTCCACAGGCTCAGTGCGGTTGAAGTTCTTCCTCAGTTGCATGGGTTGAATTTTGAGGCGGTGTCAGATGCATCAAGGAGTGCAGAGGGTGCATCAGAAGTGCAGAAGACTTCGGAGTCCTCGTGCGAGTCTCCCAGAAGGTGAATTTACAGGTGGAGTCCGTGGTAAAGAAGGCAAACACAATGTTGGCATCTACTTCACATCGGACATTGGATGAGTACGGTTCTGGGCGGGGTGTTGGGGCACATTTGTGACTGTGGGCTCAAGCCTCCACTGTGAGACTGACCCATAGCCTCTGAGTTCACTGACACAGATTCCCAGCTGGGTGTTGAAGTGGTGAGAGTTTTGTTTCATGGGGTGAATAATTTTGGAAATTACTCATTTATAAACAGTACTGTGCAAAGATCTTGGGCCTATGTATTTTGCTAGCATGCCCAAGACTTTTCCGTAGTAACATATTTGTCAAAGTGGAGTGGAGAGTGAGTTTGTAAATCTGGCGAGAGCAACGCATGTTGGGAACGGTGAGGGTGGAGCGCCACGGGAGGGGTGTGGGACAGATGACAGAGCAGGGGCAGCAGTTGGCATGGGTGCAGAGCCAACCAGCTCTGAGACAACAGGCAAGGTCACTTGATTCAAAACAATTGATTTATTGATCTTTCCAGAATGTCTCTCTGATGCTTCTCACTCCCTTCCCTTTCCCACTCTCAGTCCACAATAGAGACCCACATCAGAATCAGGTTTATCCTCACTCACATCTGTCATGAAATTTGTTTTTCTTTAGTGGCTGAGGTACAGTGCAATACATAAAATTACTACAGTACAGTGGAGGGGTCGGGTGGGCATCCCAGCTTATGTATCTCAGACTTCAGCACAGTAGTTAGTAATGGTAACGTATAACATGTCTCCTTTGTCTGCCAGTAATGCATTTATTTACAGAACTTCTGTGAATTTCTTTCCATTTCAGAGGACAAGTCCACACCATCAGTCTACATCACCCCTTCCTGCACCACAGAATCTGACCAAGGCATCAGGCTCCTCTGTCTGGTCAAGGACTATCAGCCTGAGAGCATCAGTCAGACATGGTCCACTAACAGTGGGGACATCACCACTGGAATCAAGAAATACCCGGCGGTGTTGGGGCAAAATTCAAAGTACACGATGAGCAGCTTGCTCGAAGTCTCTGCGGCAGACTGGAAGAAGAATGAAGTCTACACGTGCAAGGCAGGGACGGTGACAGTGGGGTTCCAGAAACCTCAATGTTAGTATGAGACATAATTTTCTCTTAAAAGCTGCATTGATCTCAGAGTGTAAATCTGGAACACGAACCCTTGTCAGATAATGTTCGGAACGGCAATTAACTCCTTTATTCTAATCTTACAATGGCAGTATGACTCCTCACCAAAATGACAGTGAGAAAACGTATGGAATTGATACAGGGGGAAACGTCCTCCTGAACTCAGTGAAACTCCGTATCAGTGGAGGGTGGAGGAAACAACTTGTGCTGATCAGTCTCCATTGTATCCACTCCTTTCAGGAACCTCTCCACCATCCCATCCCACAAAATCTGCCCTACAGATCAGCTGCTGTACACATAAAGAGACCACTGGCCCATCGTACCCCTGCACATAGAACAACAATTTAAACTTTACCCCACTTCTCCTGTACTTTCCCCTCAGATCAGCTGTAAATAAACACCATTCTTGAGAGGGCTGGAATTGGGGAACTTGCCCGGGATGAGGGGGAATGAAGTCCAAAACATAGGCAAAGCAATCATGTACTGACAGATATTAAATGTGTTACAGCTCCGAAGCTCAGCTCCCTTGTTCCATCCCGGGAGATGATCCACAGTCAAGCAAATGCTGTCCTGGGCTGTGTGATATCTGGATTCTCTCCTGACAACGTTCAGGTATCCTGGAAAAAAGCTGGATCTGCCCAAGAAGGCATCGTTCTCCCTTCCACTCGGAGATCTGATGGTGGATTTGAAACAATCTCTTACCTGACAGTGCCTGTGCAGGAATGGACCAAGGAACAGAAATATACTTGTGAAGTGAATCACACACCTTCCGGTTTCAGTGGTCAGGTCAACATGACGTATCAAGGGGGTGAGTGATGTCTGAAGAAAAATTAATTAACTTAAAGCATTGAACTACCTAACTGATACTCCCACACAATTCCTGTCCCTACTGTCAATCTGGTTGAGTGATGTACAGATGATCTTTGCACTTTGAATCAACTCAAATCACCAGCAGCTTTAACCCCATCTACTGGGCGGGAAAGGTATAAGATGAGGTCACCTGTCCATTCTGTCCCAATAATTTTAGTTGTCTCTGTTTGCAGTTATAATGAAAATGTTAGTGAGCAAAGCTCACGTCCCATGCTTTACCATCTGAAGAAAATCTCCCTTTCCCCTTCTCAGTGTTAGTTCCTCAAAAAATATCTCTGCAATTTTGTATTTGCTTCAGTCCCCAGAGTCTGTTTCCAGTGTTTCCTGAGAGACTCTTCTGTCGATTGTCAACTCACTGAAATGTAGGTGCCTGGATTATTTTTGAATTGATGCCCAGTCCTCGAGTGAATGTTGTGTCCTTGTCTCCTCAGCTCCTTGACCAGGGTCAGAGAGCACATGCATTTATCATGGCTGACATAACCTCATCCCGATAGGATGCAATATACAGAGGATAGAAAGTGGGAATATGTGGGGCTCCCTTTTTTCCAAGCATGGGAAAAGAGCTGAAAATATCTAACATTTAAATCTATGAATCTTCCATTTCCAGGTGGAAACTGTCTCAAATGTCCTTTGAAGCCTGAGCCAAAGTTCTTTTACCAGAGTAATCTCAATGCAACATTCTCCGATGGTTCTACCCTGCAGTATCATTGTTCTGAAGGAAAGTGTGAAATAAAGTGATTGGCTGTGTAATCAATTCGTCATTGAATTTCATAACAATCCATTTACTGGAATCCCGACCTGCCCCTGGTATCCATTGGGATGGAAATTTAACAAAGAGAGAAGAAAACACATGATTCAAACTGACTACCTCTCCAATCACAATTCTATTCGACTTTCTATTATCCTTGTGGCCACCTTTTTCAATTTGACTTCCCATTCCCATTCTGACATGTCTGTCCATGGTCTCCTCTACTGCCCTGGTGAGGCCAAAGTCAGGTTGGAATAGCAAAACCTCATATTCCATCCAGATATCTGCCAGTCTGATAGCTTGAGTTCTAATTTCTGCAACCTCCAGTAATCTCCCCCCGGTCCGTTAATCCCCTTTTTTTCTAATCCCCATATTAGATACCACCTCATTCTATCACTTCTCCTCATCTGCCCATCATCTACTTTTGGTTCCCTTCCTCTTGAACATTTCCTCTGTGGTCCACTGTCCTGTCAGATTGCTTCTGCTTCAGCCATTTATCTCTTCCATTTATCGTCTACCAGCTTTCTTCTTCATACCCCCTCCCCATCCACACCATTTCCCCCTCACCTGGTCTCACCTCTCATCTGACAGAATGTATTCCTCTCCACTCCACCCACCTCTTATTCTAGCTTCTGCCCCCTTCCTTTCCAGTACCGGCCCAAAAGATCGACTGTTTATTTCCCTCCATAGACGCTGCCTGACTTCCCATGTTCCTCCAGCATTTTGTGTGTGTTGTTCAAGATTTCCAGCATCTGTAGAACCTCTTGTGTTTCTGGTTGTCCATACTCTCATTCATTCGTGTAGATTGTTGCTTCAGTGTGACTCCGATCCCAATTCCAGTTTCCTTGGCCAGATTCCCTCCTGTCTGACTCCAGTCAGCAAGAACTGGAACCTGTCTTTCACCCAGTGGCTGTGAGGCATGAGGTGATGAAGGTGAATGGGGCAGAAATTCCAAATTGACTCAGACAAAGGATGGATGACCCTTTGATAATGTTGGGCACAAGACAAATTGGTGAAACAAGACATGGGGTCTACCCAGTCTCCTGTCCAATCTGACATGATTTGTGTGTAATTCCTGGATCAGACAAATTGCTAAAGTTACATTGATCCACGTGCGGGACACTGAATTCAGTCCAAGAGGGAAACTCAGAGATCCCAAAGAATGTCAGCAAGGACAATGTTTTGTTAAAATTACCCAAGCACTGACAGAATGCTATGCTTCTTGTGGAATAATTCAGCAATAAGGGGAGCGATCCTGACTCTGTCAGGTTTTATGAGAGGATCACATTTCCCAGGGACTGCTGAACATCAAGACCCGGCTGATATGGGACCAAACTGAGAAACCTGCCAAAACACATCTAACAACATCACAGTGCTGATTAAACTGGGATTCACAATTCTGTAACCCTTCAGTGTACACCAAGGTTTGCAGATTTGTGATATTACACAACAACAATGATCGTCTAGACTACACCCATGGACTTTCCGCTTTAAAAGAAAATTGCTCATAATCTTACTGACATGAGAAAGGTTAAGAAATACACATCATACTTTGTCAGCTGATCCGTCCCAGTCAGACTGGACAGTGTGTGTTACATCTGCTCTTTCTTCAGACAAAGACACTGACTCACAGTCTCACTGAAGGACTCAACCGTGACACAAACACAATCAGCCTCCACACTAAATGTCAAAGAGCAAAAGGGGACCGAGTGTGTAAATGGTGTACACAAAGTGCAGAGAGCTGCAATGTACGTGAACTGATGATCGTGCATTGGGAGACGGCCTCAACAACTTCACACAAAACCGACACTAACCCAGAGGACAGGTGACCCAACACTTGATCAAAGAGCTGTTTTATTCATTTATCATTTCCTATCAATCACTGATCGCTCTGGAACTGAGGGACTTGCTGCCTCATTCCTGATGGTGATTCAGGTTCAGCCGTGTTGCTGCAGGTCTGGAGTCACAGACCAGCCGGACCAGATGGGACTCTCCGGAAGTTATCACAGGGAATGACACTACAAATACCTCCGTAGACATGTTTCTATTCCAAAAAGCATTGATGGATTGAATTGAAACTCCCATCCACCAGGTTGGGATTTGAAACTATTTTCCCAGTTCATCAGCCCAGCAACTTAACAACACACTTTGACCATGGCTGCTCATTTCAAGAGAGACAGAGGCTTCAGTGTTTGTACGCAGGAATGCTAAAACCACAGGCACCAGCAGAAGTAGTGCAGGTGAATGAGGGAGCAGAGTTGAAAGAACACGATGTTTTCTGAAGTTAGTGTTGGCCGTGAAGGTTGCAGAGATGAGGAGAGGCACAGCCACAGTAAGACTGGAATGTCAGGATGTGAAGTTATTAAACTGAGTGAATCCCAGGCTCAGCCCAGATGGAGAAAGGGATTCTCATTGATTCACAGTGTTCATTGTTACTGATCAATGGCACTCAGTCTCCAAGCAAAGAATATACTGAGCTGTTTCTCTGCTGAGAAATCTGCATGCTTCTCTGTCTCACAGTGAACCAATTGGTACAGTTATTAGAAAGGGATTCAAAACTGATTAGCACATCCTTTGTTCTGATTTTCTTTTCTGAATCAAAACTTGGAGGAATGTGAGACACGTGATTCAGTCATGGGTGTTTCTGTTACTCTGTTTGCATTAAATGCAGCTGACATGTTCTGATGATCTGTCTTGACTTAACACAACCAATAGAAATATCTCCAGTAAGAGTCTAAGCATTTCCATTTCTAATCCACAGAATTGTCAGTCTTTATTCAAAATCCCGACATTGAAGAGATGTGGATCGACAAGACTGCAACCGTGAAGTGCACGGTTCTCTGTACAGATCCCGAAGATATCCACATCTCTTGGCACGTGGGTGGGAAGGAGAAAACAAAAGGAATTCACACACATCAAGCGGCGAGGGACGGGTCCCGATACAGAGTGCTCAGCGAACTCCAGATCAGTGTGGAGGAGTGGTTCAGTGGGATAGAGTACGAGTGCTCTGCTCAGGAATCTCCTTCATCTTCCCGAGTGTCAGCACGGACCAATAGTACCAAAGGTGGGCAAGAGACCAGCGATTAAATGACCAGCATTCGATACCTGAGTCAAAATGTTTGAGAATTCCTGTTTTCTTGTCTATTCCAGTCGAGATAAAAAGTCCCAAGGTCAGACTGCTGCCTCCACCTCAGGAAGAGACCAAGAAAAGGCAAATGGCCACACTGGAGTGTGTGGTCTCTGGGTTCTACCCGGACCAAATAAATGTCATCTGGGAGAAACACAACACCGTGATCACCTTCAACACCACTGCTACACCGACCGCTCTGGAGCAGGGGTGGACTTTCAGTGCCAGACACTTCCTGACCGTGAGTTTAGAGGAGTGGAAGACAGAATCAGTCTTCAGCTGTACAGTGATTCATCCCCCTTCCAACACCCGTATCAAGAAGCAAGTGAAGAACATCCAAGGTAGGGTCCTGGTTCCTCACCCCATTATTGAAATTGTTTACATTGTGCTATGAATTCAAGGTCAACGCTAAATCAGAGTGTAGTTCTGGTTTAGTTATATGAGGGAACTGATAAAATTCCAAGTACATTTATTATCAAAGTCTGTGCACCATAGACAACCTTGAGATTCTCTTGTTACAGACACTCACAAAGCAAAGAAACAGAATAGAATTCAGAGTCAAACATTCAATGTGAGAAAAAGAAAGAACAAGCTGTGTAAACAATATAATGATTCAAACAAACAATCCACAGAACCTGAACCGCAGAGTCCCCTGAAGTGAATCCACAGCCACGTCACCAGTTCAGCACTGCAACCGGTCCAGGAGACCGATGGCTGCAGGCCACGGCCACGGAGCCAGGCTCAGTGCTGAGGTGAGTGCCGATGGCTGCAGGCCACAGCTGCAGAGTCAGTTCAGTGCTGAGGTGAGGGAAGCCTCATAGAGTAGTGAGCTGAATACCGGTTTGTCCATTGTCTCAGCCTCAATGCCATCACCTTATTAATCTCGCTTGGCACTTAAATTGGCCAATCATCGGTTTGTTTTCCGCTCTCAACCAACATAATCCACATTTTCACCATCAAAACAATAGTATCCCAGAAAATACTTTCAGAACTGGAGGAGAATCCAGATCATTTCACTGGACAGACACTCTGGAAATCACTGTTACTCATCTTCAAGATGCTCCCTCCCTTTACCTGTGAACATAATCCAAGCCCCTGATTAGTGCCTGAGTTGGGACTGAATTTCCAGCAGAGCAGCTCTCCCTCTGCTCCTGTGTGGGAACAGTCAGCCTGGACGATGTGTAGAAGCCTCTGGAGGGCGGCTTGAACACACAACATTCTGACAAAGCAGAAGCAAATGTTAGTTACACCTAACAGAGAAAAAGAGTGCATTTAATATTAGTCACAAAAACTAAAAGTTTCTCATAAATTCTGTAATATGAAGTGTATTTTCTGCAAGATTTTCAAGTGATACTTTGCTCTGTTTCCTGTTCCACCAACACAGTCTGAAATACTGGTTATTTTCTGTATTTGTTTTAATAAGTGGCTGGCAACAGTTTAAGTGACTATGAAACTGCAAAAACAATGCAAGGGACAATCTTGTTCATTTACATTCCCTCAGGGTGTCTACCCAAGGGAAGATTCCTTTCTTCACCAATGTAGATTGGTCTCATCTTCTCTTGATGGGACTGGCAAATCATTGAGCAGAGACGAACAGAAATGCTGGTCTTGTCAGTGAGAAATTCGTCCATTGGGGAATGGGGAAATAATAATTGTGACGTTTCTCCCAGATGAATGTCCAGATACTTCAGTCACTTTAAGCAAACCTTCCTTCGAAGAGATCTGGACGAAGAGGACAGCAACCATTCTGTGTGAGGTGGTTCACAGTGATTTACTGGGATTCAGTGTAACCTGGCAGGTGGACGGAAGGAAGAGGGAAGATGGGGTGAGGACTGTAGGTCCAGACAGCAATGGAGGTGAAGACAAGATCACCAGCAGACTGACAGTCCCTGCTGCAGAGTGGAACAGTGGGGCTGAGTTCTCGTGTGTGATAGAGGACGAGAGTTTGCCAACACCGGTGAAGAAATCCATCAGGAAGGACACAGGTACGTGTGGACAGAATTCAGTGTGAGTCTGATCTTAGCAATTTGACAGATTTATCACCATCCAGCACTGTGATAGACTATAGAAAATGAGAACAGGAGCAGGTCATTGGGTCTCTCGATCTGAACCATTCCGTCTGGTTTCGGCTGATCATCCAAACTCAATCAATATTCCTATTTTCTCCAGATATCCTTTGACCCATTCACATGAAGAAGTGCATACAACCCATTCTTGAATATATTACATGATAATTCTTCAAGTGCTTTCTGTGGGAGAGAGTTCCACAGGTTCTCACTCCCTCTCACACGTACACAGCTAAGACTGCCACCCCTGCTCCAGGGGAGATGGAACAAACAGCACAGGATGATGCAAGTCCAGGGGCTGAGTTCCACTTTCCGTTGAGTTGCTGTGTTCAGCGACTCCCATTGATTGAACTGAATGGACTAACCTCGCTGGGAGCTGTAAAATGCAGCAGGTTCAAGATTTCCACTCCACAAATCCCAAAGATGAGCAGAAAGGGAAAAGCCTTTGGTTTCAGACAAAGTGAAGTCTCTCAGATTTAGAAATTGTTCATGTTGCTACAAGACCAGAATGTGTCGGGTAAGGAGGGAATTACTGGAAGATTCATTCTAACTGAGATTCTCTCTGTTCCAGGTGGTGTTGTGACTCATCCTCAGGTCTACCTCCTCCCACCTTCATCGGATGAGGTAGACACCGATCAGACTGGGACCTTGATGTGCCTGGTCACCAAGTTCTCTCCCGCAGACATCTATGTGGCCTGGATGGCCAATGACACCCTTCTGAAGACAGGGTTTGTGAACCAGCCGGTGACCAAGGACCCCAGAAAAGGCTGGAACACAATGACCAGTCAGCTGAAGGTTTCTCCTGAGGAGTGGAAGAGCGGCACCACTTTCTCCTGTGTGGTGGGTCATGAGTCGCTCACAACCAACCTGTTCCGAAGCATCAATAAATCTCACAGCAAACCCACCCTGGTCAATGTCTCACTTGTTCTGACTGATAGTTTTAAATCTTGTGTGTAACAATGTGTGATTCAATCCATGAAATCCTAGTTTTGTTAGTTTTATGATTATTAATTATCACAGAGGGTTATTTAGCTGATTAAAACATGTTTAAGATCTGGACCTTTTAAAATAATTAAGAATGAAATTAAGATCAAGAACCAAATTAAGGAACAAACATGATTCACCACAAATCTCTGAGTTTGTACGTACATCCTAAGACCTTCTTCTGCCACGTTTGAATGGATTTCAACCCTGTGTGGGACTGCACAATGTATTAAATCTCTGTTTGTGTCAATGTACCGATCCAAGTGCAATAAATATGATTTGAAAATGTTTTAGCTGTGATTTTTGGAGACGGGAAATAAGGAACTTTCGACATGAGGTGTGGTAGGTGACGCACACTCGGGGAAAAATAGATGTCTTTGTATCTATGGTGTCTAAACCCTTCCTGCATCAGGAGTCCCAACAATCAGCTGTCAACAAATGGTCAAAGAAATTAGAACCTGCGGCCATCTGACAAAGAGGTGAGAGTGCCAACCACTGACCAGACAATATATTTGTGTCAAAGATGTCGGATCACTGTTTGAGGGCTCCTTGCCCCCACTAACTTTGCTGCTCCTCATCTGGTTCATGTGTGACGCTAACTAAATGAAACATATCATTGTTGAGAACTGTTCTGTTGCAATGGTGCAGTTAAACATCTGTCTGTCAGGGCAGATGGTTTGCATCTGCACTGAAGGGGTCTGATATCCTCACAGGAAGGTTTACCAATGCTGCATGGGGGGTGCGGGTGTGGGCTGTTTAAACTAGAGTTGCAGGGGATGAGAACCAGAGGGTCAGGACAGATAGTGGAGAGGTTCTGGAGATAGATGTCAGGAATTAAACGGTTGAGCACGGTGTGAGCAATGTTCTCAGCTTTGTACATTTCAAAGCAAGTATTTTATAGGAAAGGCAAATGAGCTCATGTCATAGATTAACATAAGGAATTATGATACCGTAAACATTAGTGAGACTTGGTTGCAGGAGAGGCAGGACTGGCAGCTCAATATTCCAGAGTTCCATTGTTTCAGACATGTCAATGCAGGAGGGATTAAAGGGAGAGGAATGGTGTTACTTGTGATCAGTCTGGAGAGACTGGAGAACTCCTCTATTTAGGCTTTATAGGTGGGAATGAGGAATAGGAAAGGTATGACCACGTTAATGGGCCTATATTAAAGACCACCCAACAGTCTACAGGATTTAGAAGTACAAGTTTGTAGGGAGATCACAGACTGTTGTAAAAAACATAAGGTTGTGATGGTAGGTCATTTCAACTTTCCACATATTGACTTGGACTCCCAGTCTATAAAAGGAATGGAGTTTGTGAAATGTACACAGGAAAGTTTCCTTAATCGGCATGGAGAAGTCCCAACTAGAGTGTGTGGAATACTCGATGCCTTTTTAGGGAATGAGACAGGGCAGCTGACAGAAGATTGTATAAGGGAACACTGCATCTACTGATCAAAATGCAATTAGTTTCAAAAGAAATATGGAAAAGATAAATCTGGTTCACAGGTTCAGATTCTAAATTGGAGAAAGGCCAATTTTGATGGTATCAGAAAGGATCTGGCAAGTGTGAGTTGGGACAGGGTGTTTTCTGGCAAAGGTGTTCTCGGTAAGTGGGAAGCCTTCAAATGTGAAATTTTGAGAGCACATTGCTTGTATGTGCCTGTCAGAATAAAAGGCAATGATGACAGGTTTAGGGAGCCTTGGTCTTCAAGAGATATTGAGGCCCTGGTGAAGAAGGAAAAGGAAATGCTCAGCAGGGTCAGGCAGGTAGGAACAAATGAGGTATTTATGGGGTATAATAACTGCAAAAAAAACCCTAAGAAAGAAATAAGAAGAGCTAAAAGAATGGACGAGGTTGCCCTAGCAGGCAAAGTGAAGGAGAATCCTAAGGGATTTGACAGATATGTCAAGATGAGGCAGTAAATTTGATTGGATATTGGTTTTGTGGAAGAAGCCAGAGATGGTAGCAGATGGTTGCTTCTCTGACTGAAGGCTTATGACTGGTGGAGTTCTGCAGGGATTGGTGCTGGGTCCATTGTTGTCTGTCATCTGTATCAATCACCTAGATCAGGGATGGCCAACCAGTGGTGCATTGTACCCCAGTGATAATAATAAAAAAGTAACCCCACTCATGCAAAAAGTATTAACCAAAAACCAATTTGTAGAAAAAAAATCTACAACAGGAATTCAAGTAGCTTAGATCTAGAAATCGGATTTACTGAGAATAAATCTAAAACTTAGCAATTATTTTTAGTGATTTTATTACTTCGTGCACATCTTTCAGAGAATGCTATCTTCTTTGACATTAATCTGCTTTCAATTTAAAAAAATGTTCAATAAGTCAAACTAGGAAAGAAGGACTTTTGTTCTGTAGTTGTTCCATAACTGTTCAATACAAGTTTGATACTTGTTTGATCCTCAGGTGCCAGGCATCTGCACCAGTGATGCATCGCAGGCTCTTGCCAGTCAGTTTACAATTGACACTCATGTGCTATGGAGTTGTGCGTTGGTCATCTTTTGTGAACATTTGCCGTTTTGTACTTTTTCAAAAATTAAGCCTTGGTTTTACATTCAGTTACCCATCATGGTGCAAAAGAAAATGAGCAAAAGAAAGCAGAAAGTGTTAGTAAGCATGAACAGTGGGAAAATGAGTTCTTATTTATAGCCGATCTGTCAGGAAAATCGTTGTGCATTGTTCATGAAAACACTTTCTCACATAATACAAGACATGATCTTAATAGACACTATAAAACACAACATCAGACAGAAATAGAAGGAAAACTGAAGCTAGTGCTTGGGTCTGAGTTACGGAAAGAATATGTGATTATGAAAAAGGAAGGAGTCAAAAGGAGAGAAAATATACTTGTTAAAAGAAGTTGTTAAAGTTTGGCAATGACTGAAGCATCCTACGAAATTACTTTAGCGTTGGCCAAAAATGGAAGTCTTTCTCTGATGGAGAAGAAATTGTTAAGCCTTGTCTGCAAATATTTGCAAGATGTCTTGGTGATAAAAGTATCGAAAGGAAAGTACTTGTAGATGAAATTGCTCTGTCAAAGCAGTTACGAGAAGCACCGAGGAGCTCTGTCATGATGTATCTGAGCAACTGAAAGACCTTGTCCATGCTTGTACTTTCTTTTCTTCAGCTTTGGACGAATCTGCTGACGTATGTGATGAAGCCCAGTTAAACATTTTTATAAGAGGAATTGATGATAATTTTAGCATCTTTGACAAACTTATTGGTCTTCAGTCTCTTCATGGAAAAACAAGAGGATCAGACATATTTGACAAAGTGAAATCATGTCTAGAAAATCTACAACTAGATTCCAGTAAACTCATTGCTCTTTGTACTGATGGAGCGCCGGTAATGATAGGTAAAGCCGCTGGGACTACTGCTTGAAAACTTTTTAGGTTGTCCTCTACTAAAATACCACTACATTATACACCAAGAGTTACTGTGTGGAAAAACTTTAAATTTGCAGCATGGTATGCTACTGGTTGTGAAATGTGTGAATAAAGTTAAAGCTAGAGGATTAGACATGAGAATTCAGAGAATATTGTGAAATGTTAGATGTGGAATATGGCGATCTCGTCCTTCATTACGAGGTGCCCTGGCTTTCTAGAGGACAGGTTCTGAGTAGATTTTGGAAACTGAAAACTACTGTTCATAATTTTCTAGAAAAAAAAAAGAGCTGCCTGAGGAAAGAGCCCTTTTAACAATTGACTATTTGATTTAGGATTTTTAGTTGATGTTTAAAGCATCTCAATGATCTAAATTTGAAACTCCATGGTAAGAACAAATTGTTTCCTAGCTTAGTAAATGAAATCGATGCTTTCAAGATGAAGTTAAAACTGTTCACCTCTCAGTTAGAAAATGAGGATTTGAGCCAGTTTCCACACTTAAAAGATCAGAGTGAATGTGCTGAAGTTAACGGCAATTTTACAACATATATTGAAAAAATCAGGTTATTGCAAGAGTCTTTTGAAAGTTGTTTTCATGATTTTGCTAAAGAAGTAGACTGCATACTTGCATTTATAGACCCATTTTCACTTGAACAAAAGTCATGAAGATGCCTAGTAACACAAGTATAGAACTTACTGACTTGAAACCAAATTCATTATTGAACTTGAAATTTGATGAGCTTCCCTCAGTCCCAAATGCTTCTGACATGATTAATTTCTGGCGATCATTACCCTGTGAACATTTTCCAGAGCTAAGAAAATTTGCCCAGAATTATATCTGTCGTTTTGGAAAGACGTACAGATATGAACAAGCATTTTCAGCCAAGTAATTGATTAAAAACAAAATGAGGTCACGACTGACTGATTTTAATTTGAAGAATTCTCTGCTGCTCTCAGTAATTAATTTATCTCCAAACATTAAAATCTTGGCAAAATCAAAACAGACTCAAAAGTCTGATTAAGGTAAATAATGTTTATCTTGTTTTTATATTAAATCAATATATCATATAAAAATGCTAAATATGTCTATATTAACATATTTTTACAAGAAATTAATGGGGGTACAAGAGTTGTATGGCGCATCTGAACTCGTGCGTGAAAAAATTGACGTGTGGAATGTAAACGGTTGGCCACCCCGATCTGGATGGTAATATAGTTCACTGGATCAGCAAATTTGTAATTGACGCCAAGATTGGGGGGTGGAGCGGACAGCAAGGAAGACTATCGGAGCTTGCAGTGGGATATGGACCAGATGGTAAAATAGCAGATGGAATTTAATGTAGGCAAGTGTAAAGTGTTGCACTTTGGTAGTACCAACCAGGGTAGGACTTACACAGTGAACGATAGGACACTGAGGAGTGTGGTAGAACAAAGGGATCTGGGTTTACAGGTCCATAATTCATTGAAAATGGAGGCACAGGTAGATAGGGACATAAACAAAACTTCTGGCACATTGGTCTTCATAAGTCAAAGTACTGAGTGCAGGAGATGGGAAGTTATCTTAAAGTTGTATAAGACATTCGTGAGGCCTCATTTGGAGTACAGTGTGCAGTCACTAACCTACAGGAAAGATGTAAATAAGCTTGAAAGGGTACAGAGAAAGTTTAAAGGAATTCTACCAGGTCCGGAGAAACTGTGTTATAAGGAAAGATTACAAAGGCTAGGACTGTTTTCCCTGAAACATAAAAGATTGAGGGGAGATTTGATGGTGGTGTACAGATTTATCAGGGGTATAGATAGGGTAAAAGCAAGCAGGCTTTTTCCACTGAGGTTGGGAAGAACGCCAACTGGAGATCATAGGTTAAGGGTGAAAGGTGAAATGTTGAAGGAGAAAATGAGGTAAACTTCTCCACTCAGAGATTTGTGAGAGTGTGGAATGAGCTGCCAGAACAAGTGATGCTTGCAAGATCGATTTCAATGTTTAAGAGAAGTTTGGATGGTTAGATGGATGGGAAGGGTATGGAGGACAATGCTCTGGGTGCAAGTCAATGGGACTTAGCAGCTTAAATGACTTGGCACAGACTAGATGGGCTGAAAGGCCTATCTCTAGACTGTACTTTTCTAGATCTCAATGGGCATATGGAATTTAAGTGTGATGTGCTGCAATTGGCCTTCACAGATCTAGGTATTATGTACAGGAGATTGGATGTCATTTTGAAGTTGTATAAGACATTTGTGAGGCTAAATTTGGAGTATAGGTACATGAATGGGTAGGGTATGCATGGCTATGGTCTGGGTGGAAGTCAATGGGTTTGGGCAGTTTAAATACTGGATGGGCCGAAGGGCCTGTTTCTGTAACTGAAGTGACTGTCAGACAGTGACCGAGGCCAGACTGTCTGTGTTTACATTCCTTAGAGTTCAGAAGAATCCAGGATTTCTGGACTCAAACATATCAGAAACAAAAGGGGCACTAGAGGGTTGATGTTGAGAAATTGTCACCTGCCAGAGAGCAACAAACAAGGGGACATTGTTATGAAATAAGGAGCCGAATATTTGAAACTGAGGTGCAGAGAAATTTCTTCTCTCAGAGGGAATGTATCCCCAGATATCTCAGACCAAAGCATGGAATCTGGTGGTCTACTCTTTCTCCTATTTTCTTTTCTTCTTGTGAGTTCAGTAGAGACAGAGACAATTGTGTGATGTGTTGCAATTAGCCTTCACAGATCTAGATATTGTGTACAGGAGATTGGATGTTATGTTGAAGTTGTATTAGACATTCCTGAGGCTAAATTTGACAGAGACAGAGAGAATTGCAAGAAGAGACAAAGGATAAGATCAGAACTATGCAAATAAAGAAACTGTGTGAATGTTTGAAGAAAGAAGGCAGAGGACAATCTGAGTGGCTAAAGCAGAGACAGACAGTCCCAGAAAGAGACACAGGGAGGCCTTCAAAGGGATCATTTTCTCTTGTATCCGGAAACTTAAAGCTCATAATCTTTCTCCAAGAAACCTATATTCGTAAAGATGATATTTCATGTTCTTTCAAAGGATGGAAGGGTATACATTTTCACTCACCCTCTCAATCTAGCTCAAGAGGCGTCTCTATCCTGTTTGATCAGAATTTATCCTTTATTCAACGTAATGTAATTTCTGATACAAATGGGCGCTTTGTTATTGTTTCGGGTAGTCTTGGGAATAAACTAATCGTAGTTGCGAATGTATACGCTCCAAATATAGATGACTCCTTGTTCTTTGAACGTCTTTTCTCTTTTCTGCCTGATTTGAATCGGTATTCCTTAGTGATGGGCGGAGATTTTAATTTTTGGCTTGACCCTATATTAGACCGCTCTTCAAGTAAAACCCCTGTCACTAATAAATCAGTCTTACTTTTTAAATCTTTTTTATCTCAATGTGGTATTCTTGACGTGTGGCATTTTTTACACCCCAAAGAAAAGGAATATTCATATTTCTCTCAGGTTCATCACAAGTACTCTCGAATTGATTTTTTTTTATAGATAGAAACTTGCTTCCACTGGTACGATCCTGTGATTATAAGGAGATTGCTTTGTCTGATCATGCACCTGTGCTTCTGGCTTTAAGGTTACCTGCTTACTCTGAACCAAATAGAAGTTGGCGTTTTAACTTATCATTGTTATCTGATAAAAATTTTCTAAAGTTTTTGGAAAACCATATTACTTTTTTCTTTAAAGAAAATTTTAAAGGAGGTACTGCTGGCAATATAGTCTGGGATACTTTTAAAGCATATCTTCGTGGAGAAATTATCTCTTACTCTACCCATATAAAGAAAAAAGCTGGCAAAGAAAGGTCTGACCTAGCAGCGATATTAAAAGATCTTGATCAAAAGTATGCCCTATCTCTAGATCCAAGTATATATAATAAGCGTATTGAAATCCAATCCAAGTATAATCTTCTGCTGACTTACCCAATTGAACGAAAGCTGTTGAGAGATAAAACTCAATTTTACTTTCACGGGGATAGAACTGGTAGTTTATTAGCCAATCGCTTAAAATCTTTTACAGTTAATTGTCAAATCACAGAAATTTTTAAAGATAATGGAACTAAGACATCAGACCATTCAGAAATTAACAATGTATTTAAAGACTTTTACTTTAAGTTGTATCATTCTGACTCTTCAGATGATACCTATATGAACGCTTTTTTCAGTAATATCAACATTCCTACATTGTCTGCTGAT
Organism: Hypanus sabinus; assembly: GCF_030144855.1. Lineage (NCBI taxonomy): Eukaryota > Metazoa > Chordata > Chondrichthyes > Myliobatiformes > Dasyatidae > Hypanus > Hypanus sabinus. The sequence goes on from NC_082731.1 coordinate 29,589,074, forward strand.
AGTCAAACACAGTTACATCAGCCTAGTTCCAATGAAGAATTGGCTGACGCTATAGGTGCTTTACATTCTGGTAAGACCCCAGGACCTGATGGCTTTCCTGGGGAGTTTTATAAAACTTTCACTACATTACTTACACCTTATTTATCCTCTGTTTTATCAGTGTCCTTTAAATCCCTCAATTTTTTTTGAAGGTTTTATTCCTCTTATTCTTAAATAAAATTAAAATCCAGCTGAATGTTCTTCATACAGACCGATTTCTTTATTAAATGTTGATGCAAAAATTTTAGCCAAAATCTTAGCTCGAAGACTTGAAAATATTCTACCATCTATTATATCACATGACCAGACAGGATTTATTAAAAATCGTTACTCACATTTTAATATACGTCGGTTATTGAACGTGATATAGTCACCATCCAAAAAAATATCAGAGTGTATATTATCCTTAGATGCAGAAAAAGCCTTTGACAAGATTGAGTGGAATTATCTTTTTAAGACCTTAGAAAAGTTTAATTTTGGGCCTAATTTTATTCGTTGGGTTAAATTAATCTACTTGTCTCCTACCGCTCAGGTTATTACTAACTCCCAAATTTCTAAGCCCTTTAAATTACAGCGGGGAATTAGACAAGGATGTCCCCTTAGTCCTTTACTTTTTGCTTTAGCTATAGAACCCTTAGCAATAGCACTTCAAGAAGCTAAGAACATTTCTGGTATACTAAGGGAAGGTATATCTCATAAAATTTCATTATATGCTGATGATATTTTACTTTTTATCTCTAACACTGAAACTTCTTTACCTTTGGTTCTTTCTTTAATCTCCCAGTTTAGTTCTTTTTCAGGATATAAACTGAACCTACATAAAAGTGAGCTGTTTCCTTTAAATGACCTAATGTCATCAAATGCCAAATTTCCATTCAAAGTTGTTACAAGTCAAATTACATATTTAGGTGTAACAATTACTAAAAACTTCAAGAATTTATTCAAAGAAAACTTAAACCCCTTATTGAATTATGTGAAAATAATTCTAAATGGTCCCCTCTTTCTTTATACCTAATTGGCCGAATTAATTCGATTAAAATGAAGATTCTTCCTAAATTTTTATATCTTTTTCAGGCCTTACCTATTTTCATTCCTAAGACGTACTTTGATTCTTTAGATTCAATTTTAACCTCTTATATTTGGAATAATAAACAAGCTCGTTTAAGTCAAGTTTACTTACAAAGAAATAAAGAGGTGGGGGGACTAGCCCTACCCAATTTTAGGTTTTACTATTGGGCTGCCAATATAAGGAATATTACTTTCTGGTCCCATTATATTTATCGTAAAGATTGCCCATCATGGGTCTCCTTAGAAGTTAATTCTGTAAAAAATTCCTCTATTGTCTCTCTTCTTGGATCATACTCTTCTTTTTCAGCAAATAAAACAAAAGATAACATAATTGTTAAGCAAACTTTAAGGATCTGGTCTCAATTTAGAAAATTTTTTGGTTTAGCGAATTTTTCATTATCACCTCCCATTCTCCTTAAATTTTTTTTATCCCTTCCATGACTGATAAAGTCTTTAAAGATTGGGATGAATTAGGTACTAAGTGTTTTTGGGACCTGTTTATCTCAGGATCTCTTGCTTCTCTTGCTTCTTTTGACCAAATAAATTTGCACTCCCGAAATCACATTTTTATAGATACCTTCAAATTAGAGATTTTCTACGTTTCCAATTAGTTACTTTTCCTATAGATCCTGATAAAAATTTACTGGACAATCTTTTACATTTAAAACCTTTTGTTAATGGTTCTATTACAGGTGTCTATAACTTGTTGATTGATTCTAGACAAGACTTTTTAGATAAAATAAAAAAAGCTTGGGAGGGTGACCTAAATTGTCAAATTTCTGATGATAGATGGAATAAAATTCTTAAACGGGTTAATAAATCATCTTTCTGTGGTCGTCATTCTCTTCTACAATTTAAAGTGGTTCATAGAGCTTACATTTCTAAACAGAAGCTCTCCAGTTTTTACCCGAATGTTTCTCCACTGTAATAAATGCAACTCTGCTGATGCCTCTTTAATTCATATGTTTTGGTTTTGCCCTACAATTGAAAAGTTTTGGTGGGAAGAATTTCACACCTTCTCTCAACTTTTTAGGGTCCAATTTGACCCAAATCCCCTTACAGCCTTGTTTGGTATTATTGCAAATGAAGATATAACTTTAAATACTCCGAACCTACAGGTTTTAGTTTTTACCTCTCTTTTAGCAAGAAGAGCAATTTTGCTTAAATGGAAGGAGTCTACTCCTCCTACACATCTTCAATGGCTACGTGATATTATGCTGTATTTAAATTTAGAAAAGATCCGCTGCTCAGTCTTAAATTTGAAACAATCTTTTTATGATATTTGAGGACCTTTCCTAAATTACTTTTCCAATTTATAAAGTTTAACAGTGCACAGACTTTTATTTATATTTTTATCTTCTATTCTTAAGTGAATATGTTTTTTTTCTAATTATCCATTGTCATCCATCAGCTTTTTTCTTTGGTAGTTGGTAGAGGGTTGACTTTTTTATATCTATAAAAAATTCTTTTATGATGTATGCCCTATCTTTAAATCTTTGATTACAGAGTGGTATACCTTTATGTGTTATCCTATAACATTTTGATCAATTTTATTACAATATATGAATGTACACAAGTTATGTTGAGATGTATCTATGTGTTACACTCTGTAAATCCTTTTTTTTTCTTCTTCTGAATAAAAATATTGTAAAAAGAAAAGGTGAGGCCTCACTAGTGCTTTATAAAGCCTCAGCATCACGTCCTTCCTCTTGTATTCTTGTACTCCTTCTACACGTTTGTGCTCAAGCGACTGGAACCGTGACACCAGTTCTGACTCAATGTAGAGTGTTTTGTATTTCTCACTTGAGCCAAACACAGCAGCTTTATTGTTGGGTTAGAGATTAGCTGTTATTCCCGGATGGTGACTGAGAACAGAAGTTCCTCCCAGGTCGACCCAATGAGAGGATCAGTGTGTGGAAGTGTCAGTGTTACCAAGCCAAGATGAATAGAGGAAATACAGAAAGGTATCATTGTGAGTATTCCACAATGCTGGTGTGTTTAGAGAGACAGTAATTCATAAGTACAGACGTGAGGTGTGGTTGGTGATTTTGAGTCCATGGTGACCAACACCTTCTACCAGGATTAGCTTTAATATTACTGCCATTTGTCATAAAACTTGTTGTTTTGCTGCCGCAGTACATTGCAATACTTAATAATAAAAAGCAATAAATTCCTATATGAAATAAATATAAAAAATAAATTAAGTAAGTAGTGCAAAACAAGAAGAAAAGATAGTGAGGTAATGTTCATGGATTCATTGTCTATTTAGGAGGGGAAGAAGCTGTTCCTCAAATGTTGGGTGTGTCTTCAGGCTCTTGTACCTCCTCCTTGAAAGTGGCAATGAGAAGAGGGCAGGTCCTTGGTGGTGGGAGGCCTTAATGACGAATGGTGCCTTCTTGAGCCATCGCCTGTTGAAGGTATCATTGATACTGGGGAAGTTAGTGTCCATGATGGAGCTGGCTGAGTTTACAACTTCCTGCAGCTTTTTCTGATGGTAATGTAATTAGAATACTCTCCATGGTATATCTGTAGAAATCTGCGATAGTCTTTAGCAACATACCCAGACTACTCAAATTCCAATTAAAATATAGCCACTGTCATTGCCTTCCTTGTTATTGCATCAGTATGTCGGACCCAGGATAGATGTCCAGAAATATTGACACCCAGGAACTTGAAACTACTCATCCTTTCCACTGCAGATCCCTCAATGAAAACTGATGTGTGTTTTCACAACCTCCCCTTCCTGAAGTCTGCAATCAATTGCTTCGTCTTACTGACGTTGAATGCAAGGATGTTATTGAGATATCGTTTACCCAGCTGATCTATCCTGCTCTTGTATGCCTCCTCATCACCCTGAAATTCTGCCCACAATAGTTCATCAGCAAATTTATAAATGCCACTTGAGCTGTACCTAGCCACACAGTCGTGGGTGCAGAGAGTGTAGATCAGTGGATTAAGCACACATCCTTGAGGTGCCCCAGTGTTGATTGTCAGTGAGGAGGAGATGCTCTTTCAGATCCACACTGACTGTGGTCTCCCAGTGAGGATGTCAAGGATCCAGTTGTGGAGGGAGGTCTAGAGGCCCAGGTTTTGGAGCTTGTAGATTAGGACTGAGGGTATGATTGTGTTGAATGCTGAGCCAAAATAAGTAAACATCATTCTGACATACAGCAGGAGGGGGAACTGCGCAGGCGCGAGTGACGTCAGCGTCGAGCGCGCACTTTAAAAGGCAGGACTTCTTTTCAGAGCGGGCAGCGGAGTCCTTGGAAGCAGAGTCCTGGGCTTTGGCTAAGTGGGCTTCGGCGTAAGGGGACCGGTAAGGCTGTGTGATTGCTCGCTGAGGGGAAGAAGGTAAGGTCGCTAGGTGCTTTTTAGACATTCTATTAATTCAGTTCAGGTATGGGGGAGACAGTCAGAGCAGTGGTGTGCTCCATATGCAGTATGTGGGAGGTCAGGGTCAACACAGTTGTCCCTGATGACCACACCTGCAAAAGGTGCGTCCAGCTGCAGCTCCTATCAGACCGAGTTAGGGAGTTGGAGCAGGAGCTGGATGAACTACGGATCATTCGGGAGGTGGAGGCAGAGATAGATAGGAGTTATCAGGAGGTAGTCACACCAAAAAACCAAGAAGTAGGCAGATGGGTGACGGTCCAGAGAGGCAGGGGGAGCAGGCAGAGAGAGCAGAGCACCCCTGCGGCCATTCCCATTAACAATAAGTATACCGTACTGGATACTGTTGATGGGGATGACCTACCAGGAATGAGTTGTAGTGGTCCTGCCTCTGGCACAGAGGTTGAACCCTCAACTAGAAAGGGGAGGAGGGAAGAGAAGAGAGCGATAGTTTTAGGGGACTCTATAGTTAGGGGGGCAGATAGGAGATCTTGTGGGGCAGAGCGGGAGTCTCGGATGGTATGTTGCCTCCCTGGTGCCAGGGTCCGGGACATCTCAGATCGGGTGCAGGCTATTCTTGAGAGTGAGGGCATGAACCCAGATGTAGTGGTCCATGTAGGGACCAATGATGTAGGTAAGGTGAGTGAGGGGGTCCTGCTTAGAGAGTTCAGGGAGTTAGGAGTGAAGCTGAAAGGCAGGACCTCCAGGGTGACAATCTCGGGATTGCTACCTGTGCCACGTGCGAGTGAGGCGAAGAATAGAATGATTATGCACGTTAATACGAGGCTGAGAGCATGGTGCAGGAAGGAAGGGTTCAGGTTTTTGGATAATTGGTCTTTGTTCCAGGGACATTGGGATCTGTTTCGAAGGGATGGTCTACATCTGAACTGGAGGGGTACTAACATTCTTGCAGGAGTATTTGCCAGTGCTGCTCGGGGGGGTTTAAACTAGATGTGCAGGGGGCAGGGATCCAGATCCAGAGGGTTGGTCAGAAGGTGCATGGGGTTAAATGTGTACAAGGTTTGGGTGATCTTGAGAAGGTCATCAAAATTCAGGGTGCAATTTGCCCAATGGAAGTTCAAGGAGCTGGGTTAGGTACAGTAGACAGTGTTTTAAGCAAAGAGAGGAGGAATGGGCTAAGAATTCTATACTTATGTGCATAGTGTCAGAAATAAGAAAGATGAGCTTGAAGCTCAGATGAAAATGGGGAACTACGGTATTGTTGGGATAATGGAGACATGGCTGCAAGGGGATCAGGCCTGGGAATTGAGTGTACCAGGGTATACGTGCTATCGTAGAGACAGAAATATGGGAAGAGGGGGTGGGGTGGCCCTGTTGGTGAGGAATGAGATTCAGTCCTTAGCAAGAGGTGACTTGGGAACAGGGGAAGTAGAGTCTGTGTGGATTGAGCTGAGGAACAGTAAGGGTAAAAAGACCCTAATGGGTGTTGTGTACAGGCCCCCAAACAGTAGCGTGGATATTGGGTACAAGTTGATTAGGGAGTTAACATTGGCATGTGCTAAAGGTAATGCAGTCGTTATGGGAGATTTCAACTTGCAGGTGGACTGGGAGAATCAGGTAGGTGCTGGACCCCAGGATAGGGAGTTTGTGGAGTGTCTAAGGGATGTATTTTTGGAACAGCTTGAGCTTGAGCCAACCAGGAACGAGGCTATTTTGGACTTGATGATGTGTAATGCACAGGAATTGATAAGTGATCTTGAAGTAAAGGAGCCATTAGGAAGTAGTGATCATAACATGATAAGTTTTTATCTACAATTTGAGAGGGATAAGGGCAGATCAGAGGTGTCAGTGTTGCAATTAAATAAAGGAGACTACGGAGCCATGAGGGAAGAGCTGGCCAAAGTTAAATGGGCAGATGCCCTGGCAGGAAAGACAGTGGATCAGCAGTGGCAGATATTCTTGGGCATAATACAAAAGATGCAAATGCAGTTCATTCCAATGAGAAGGAAGGATACTTGGCAGATGTCATTCAATGTGAATAAATGTGAAGTTATCCACTTTGGAAGCTGGAACAAGAGGGCAGAGTATTGTCTGAACGGTGTCGAGTTAGGTAAGGGAGAAATGCAAAGAGACCTAGGAGTCCTAGTTCACCAGTCAATGAAGGTGAATGAGCAAGTGCAACAGGCAGTGAAGAGGGCAAATGGAATGTTGGCCTTTGTTACAAGGGGAATTGAGTACAAGAGCAAGGATGTCCTTTTGCATTTGTACAGGGCCCTGGTGAGACCACACCTGGAATATTGTGTACAGTTTTGGTCTCCAGGTTTAAGGAAGGACATTCTGGCAATTGAGGAAGTGCAGCGTAGATTCACTAGGTTGATTCCTGGGATGGCAGGGCTGTCTTACGCAGAGAGATTGGAGAGATTGGGCTTGTACACGCTGGAATTGAGGAGATTGAGAGGGGATCTGATTGAAACGTTTAAGATAATTAAAGGATTTGATAGGATTGAGGCAGGAAATATGTTCCAGATGTTGGGAGAGTCCAGTACCAGAGGGCATGGATTGAGAATAAGAGGTCAGTTATTTAAAACAGAGTTGAGGAAGAGCTTCTTCTCCCAGAGAGTTGTGGAGGTGTGGAATGCACTGCCTCGGAAGATGGTGGAGGCCAATTCTCTGGATGCTTTCAAGAAGGAGCTGGATAGATATCTGATGGATAGGGGAATCAAGGGATATGGGGACAAGGCAGGGACTGGGTATTGATAGTGAATGATCAGCCATGATCTCAGAATGGCGGTGCAGACTCGAGGGGCCGAATGGTCTACTTCTGCACCTATTGTCTATTGTCTATTGTATTTTTATTGTCCAGGTGATCCAAGACTGAATGGGGAGCAAGTGAGATTCCATCTGCTATAGATCTAATGTAACAATAGGGAAATTGCAGTGGGTCCAGGTCCTTGCTTAGGCAGGAGTTGAATCTGGCTATGACCAACCTGTCAAAGTATTTTATCACAGTAGATGTGAGTGCAACTGGACAACAGTCATTCAGACAGCTCACCCTGCTCTTCTTGGGCACTGGTATGATTCTCTATCTTTTGAAACAGGTGGAACCTCTGACTGCGGCAGTGAGATATTGAAGATGTCCCTGAACTCTCCCAGCAGTTAGTTGGCACAGGGTTTCAATTCCCTACCAGATACATCAGGGCCTGATGCCTTGTGAGGGTTCACCCTCTTGAAAGCTGTTTTGATGTTGGTGTCCAAGACAGAGATGACAGGCTTAAATGGACGGTTTAAATGCTGAAATGGAGTCAATCATCATCTTGAAGTTTCATCACATCGAGGCCATCTGAGTACATGCTCGGATTCTTCATGAAGACAGCAGAGCGCTGGATCACTGCAACAATGTCCAATCAGAATCACAGTCTCTAACTCTAACAATCCCAGAAACATATTTAAGGAGAAAGACAGATGTAAAAGACCAAAAAAGGATATTTTTATGAGCTATTTGGAAGAGGTTGACCGAGGGAGCACTCTGGCATCATCTTGACCAAGATGAGTTTATTCACTCTTCCGCAGGTCGTACTTGGGCTTCTTGTCTAATGCAGGATCACCAGGCTAGACTGCCATAGATCGAGACCTCAGCAGACGACAACTCTCCTGGTCCATCCACAACTTTTGCTTTGGGTATGTCCAGTATGCTCTTGAAGGCACACACTCATCCACACAGGTCTTGATGAAGTTGGTGACAACTGTGGCATATTCATTCCGATTTGAAGATGAGTCTCTGAATATTATCCAGTTCACCAACTCAATGTCCTGAAGGTGCAGTTCTGCCTTCCTTGACCATATCTTCTTGGTCTTCACTACCAGAACTGTGCTCTTTAGTCTCTGCCTATATGCCGGGAGTTGAAGAACAGCCAGGTGATCGACCTTACCAAAGTGTGGCCATAGGCTGGCACGGTAACCATTGTTGATGGTGGTATAACAGTGGTAAAGTGTTGGTTCCACTGTTTCCACAGGAGATATGTTAGTGGTCATTGTTCAGAGACTTCCTCAAGATGTCCTGGTTCAAATCCCGGTGTGCCATTTCATGTTTAGTGATCACGGTGCTCAGCTCTTCCAGTGACTGCCCGATGTTGGCCTGAGGTGGCTGCCCCCACACCATGCCTGGATCTGCTGCAGACTAATGGACTAATTATTCATCGACAACTCCATTATCACCGTGTCATGTGACAGGGGACTGAACCCAGCAGGATTTAATCATGAGCTGTGTCCTGCAATGATCTTTGTTGGCCCTGCAACGATTCACTGATATTACTGATGACCTGGATGATGGGACACAAAGCCATGTCTATGAGTGCCCAGCAAATGAAAAGCAGACTCCACAGTAAATAGAATGGCAGGGAGGTTTGAAGTGTAGAGATGGAAGCAGATGAAGTGAACAGGACAACTGGAACAAAGTGAGATCATTGACTGAGGCAGGCAAGTTTCAGAGATGAAAGGAGAGATTTTTCATGGGAGATTTGAAAGTCAGCATCAGAATTTTCAGTCTGGAGGAATCCCAGGCTCAGTCCGAAGAGATATGAGGCAGCTCATTGATTCACATCAATGTCACAAATGTATCTACAGATTCTCACATGCACTGAGACAAGAAAATTGCAGGGAAGTGTTGTCTTTGATGAGAAACTGCATCTCTCATCGCAATTCACAGCTCCAATAGCACATTTTATTGGCATTCCAGCAGCTAAATGTCACGTAGCTGGCCAACTGTCCTGTAGTCCCTGCTGTGACCCGACTGGGTCCCGAGGAAATAAGCTCCTGGATGTTTGGTTTTGTTCTCTCAGTCAAAGGTTGTAAGCAGAGATGAGCAACCCACTCTGCAAACAAACCTGATTTCATTCCAATGTACAAGTCTGTACAAATTGAGCTTCAGGATAAGTCTGAGCTGAAGTTGTCAAGCCAGCTGACAGCAGATATTGTCCAGTTTGTAAATTTTCTATTTCTCATCTACAGAGTTGTCTGTCTTTATCCAAAATCCCTCCATTGAAGAGATGTGGATCAACCAGACCGCTACTCTGGTGTGTATGATTGTGGGTGCTGATCTGAGCCAGGTCCAAATCCACTGGCAGGTGAACAAGGAGGAGAAAATCAAAGCAAACGTGACCAAAAAGCCCAGAGAGGAAGGAACCCAAGACACAGTGATCAGCCAACATCAGACCAGTGTGGAGGAGTGGGCCAGTGGGGTGGAGTACACTTGCTCTGCCCAACAACCTTCTTCAACCTCACCAGTATCAGCACAGACGAAAAGAACCAAAGGTGGGCAAGAGGTCAGCGATTAAAATGGACAACGTTGGTTACCTCAGTAAAAATGTTTGACATTTCCATTGTTTGCCCATCAGTTCCAGTGGAGACAAAAGGTCCCAAAGTCAGACTGCTGCCTCCGCCAGAAGGAGAGACCAAGAGTGGGAACACGGTCACTCTCGAGTGTATTGCTTCTGGATTCTACCCAAACCAAATAACCATCACCTGGGAGAAAGGGGACTCTCTGATCTCTTCCAACATCAGTGTGAGACCAGCTGCTCTGGAACAGGGAGGGACTTTCATCGCCAGCTACGTCCTGACTGTGAGCACAGAGGAGTGGAAGGAAGGCTCAGTTTTCAGATGCACAGTGTCTCACCCCCCCTCCAACACCAGCGTCAGGCAGGATGTGAAAAACATTCAAGGTATGATTCTGAGACTCACTCCACTGTTGACATCCTCTGCCACAGCCACAACACAGGGCCAAGCAAGGTCAATAGGTAACGACAAGTGTGGCATTGTTGTAGTTGTGTGAGTGGATCAATAATGCAGAGGCAGAGAGTGGGAAAGAATCAGATTTCATCCGATGTTTCCAGAACTTGACTCTCTTCCAAACTACCAACACAAGGTCTGTCTGTCCATCAGTAAGACAGATGTGTGAGAGTGCAGCACTCCCTCAGTACTAGTACCAGGATCACTGACCTGCAGTCTGTTCCCAAGCCTCAGGACAACGGCGTGAACACACAACCAGAGGCGACTGTGCCGGATTCTAGTTTGAGATTACGAACTACTTCTCTGATGTTCTTTGGTGAAGGACACTGGCCTTCCTACCCTGTTTACCCATATCCATCAGTCCCACACCAAACTCTTCACTGCTCTGTGATCGGCCGGCTGGAGCAGAGCAAGGAATGCCGGCCTTGTCAGTGAGGGACTGATGAAATAATGACTGCAGGATCAATGTTTGCACACCAGCGTCTCAGAGACATGAAGCAAGTCTATCTGTCAGCAGAACTGGAGGAACTGAGTTCCACTGGAGCAGGCATTGTGGAATATAACTGGACCCAGACAGTTGTTGAGTTCCAGTAAACCAGAGAGATGCACAGTACTCAGCCAGGCACAGAACTAGTGCTGAAGTAATGGTACACAGTACACTTGTGATGCTATCTCAATGTTATCCCTTTCTCTGTCCATAAATGTTCTCTAACCTGCTGGATACTTTCCACAATTTCCTTTTCATTTCCAAATGTAAAAACCCTTCATACTTTAGATGCAGAGAGATCTCTAGTGGTGTAAACGCTGGCCTGAATGGTGTAAGAACAGAATATTCCCAGTAAACATCAAATAAAAAATAGTCCATTCCCAATAGGAACCCTCTAAAGTTACCCTTCCCTACCAGATTAGATGGAAAGAAGTTGGGTCACTGGGTTCTCTGCAACAGAGATTCCCATGGACAGAGTGGTCAACAGCTCCAATTGTCAACCTTCAGTTGATGGTTGATCCTGCAACAGTGTGGTTCACGTCACTGAAACAAGCAAGGCTACCTGCAAGTCCTTTCTCATTAGCTCTAACTGCAAATATATATTACTTTACTTTATTGTCACCAAACAATTGATACTAGAGTATACAATCATCACAGTGATATTTGTTTCTGCGCTTCGTGCTCCAGGGAGTACAAATCGAAACAAATATAATAAAAATTTAAATTATAAATCATAATTAGAAAATAGAAAAGGGAAAATAAGGTATTGCAAGTCAGGTCCAGATATTTGGAAGGTACGGCCCAGATCCCAGTCAGGATCTGTTCAGCAGTCTTATCACAGTTGGAAAGAAGCTGTTCCTAAATCTGGCCGTATGAATCTTCATGCTCCTGTATCTTCTCCCAGAGGGAAGTGGAACAAAAAGTGTGTTGGCTGGGTGGGTCTTGTCCTTGACTATCCTGGCAGCACTGCTCCGACAGCGTGTGGTGTAAAGTCAGTCCAAGGATGGAAGATTGGTTTGTGTGATGTGCTGGGCTATGTTCACTATCTTCTGCAGCCTCTTCCGGTCTTGGACAGGACAACTTCCATTCCAGGTTGTGATGCACCCGAGAAGAATGCTTTCTATGGTGCACCTATAAAAATTAGTGAGAGTTTTAGGGGACAGGCCAAATTTCTTCAGCTTTCTCAGGAAGTAAAGACACTGGTGGGCCTTCTTGGCAGTGGACTCTGCTTGGTCAGACCAAATTAGGTCATTTGTGATATTCACCCCGAGGAACTTAAATCCTTTAACCTGTTCCACCTGCAACCAACGATGTAGATGGGGTTGTGTGATCCGCTACTCCTTCTGAAGTCAACAACCAATTCCTTCGTCTTGCTGACATTGAGGGATAGGTTATTGTCTTCTCACCATGCCACCAGGTTCTTAATTTCCTCTCTGTACTCAGACTAATTTCATGATTAAATACATCAAAATAAGTTACTAACATTTCTGAGATCCTGCAGTTCTTGTTAACACTTCCTTGTGTCAGGTCTGATCTTGTTGGAAACTTGTGAAGACTACTTGAGAGGCTAAACGTTAGCCTGTGTTTGTGTAATCAAGGTTGAATAAAGAAGGTGTGGAAAGCATTCAGCGACCAATGTTCCGTGCCGGTACATTTTGGGATACAATGTGTGACTTAAACATGAGGGGTGGGAAGTGTTGCCTGGTTGGTTCTGTCCTCCATTGTATAAGCAGTTAGACATTCCAGTAGATGTATGTGTATGTGTGTTATAGTTTCCACTCTGCAAATGATAGAACATTCCCGATTGGTCCACAGTTTCAAATATACAAAGTTAATTGACGGGGAAAGGAACTTTATCAACTTCATGAAGACATTTGGTGAACTCATTCAGAAAGTGGAGAGTTAGAGAAAGAAGGGACAATATGTAGCCAGTGATGCCCTGGGACCTGCAGCAATGTGTTGAGTGCTGATATTATTCACTAGATTTATTCATGGTTTAGATATTGGGCAGAAACACACATGACCAACTTTGCCACTCACACATGGCTGGCAGATCTGTCGGCAGTCTGGAAGGCTTTAACTACTGAGATAATAATCGATGAAATGAATAGGCATCAACCAAGTCCTCAAGTTTGTTGTCATGTTGATCTTCATGAAACATTGACAAGAAACTAACTCTCTCACTTTCTCAATTCTTTCAGAAACCTGCACAGACTTGACAGGAGAGGAGGGGAAGGAAGAACAGGGACACGTGGATGGAGATGACAATGTGCCTACAGTTGCTGCCTTTGCCATTCTGTTCATCATCAGTTTCCTCTACAGCACCTTCGTCACCGTTGTCAAGGTAACTAATTGACTAATGGAGGCATCCCATGAAACCCAAACTTTCACCTTCCTTATCTCACCACATTGCATTCTCTGACACTGCAACCCCAACGACAGCACAATCAACAGACAATGCAGTCTGAGGCCTTTCACAACCGCTCGGACTTTACACCTTTCCTCTTCACTCCGAGCCTCTGGGCCTTGATAAGCAGAAGTTATGAGGTGTACAAAAGGGACAGATTACACCTGAATCCATGGGGGACAAACAGATTTGCAGACAGGTTTGCTAGTGCTGTTCAGAAGGGTTTAACCAAATTTGGCAGGGGGATGGGGAATGAAGTGAAAGGGTTGAGGATCAAATCATTGGTTTACAAACAGAGGCAATGTGTAGTGAGACGACTAGAAAGAAACCGATGTTCGGGTAAAATTACACTCAACAGGATGAGTTGCAATGTAAAAGGGGGACAAAATTTTAAACTGTGCTGAATACAGGACTGAAGGTGTTATATTTGAATGCACATAGTATACGGAGTAGGCTAGATGAACTTGCAGCACAGCTACAGATTGGCATGTATGAACTTGTGGGCATCACTGAATTGTGGATGAAAGAAGATTGATGCCCAAGGATAGACATTGTATCAAAAGGACAGGAATATAGGCAGAAGGTGTGGTGTGGCTGTGTTGGTAAAAAATTAAATTAAATCACAAGTAAGTAGTGACATAGGATCAGATGGTGTAGAATTTGCAAGAGTGAAAGATGCTGATGGGAGTTATAAACAGACCTGTGAACAGTATAGCAAATATGTCGTCTACAAATTACAACAGGAGACGGAAAATGCACGTCAAATGTTAAGATAATCATCGGGAATTTCAATATGCAGGTTGATTGAGTCGGATTGCACCAGAACCGCAGGGGAAACATTATCCTGGCTTCAAGATTTGCTGACGCTGCATGGGAGAGTTTAAGGGATCCCAATAGGGCTGAGTTTGTTAAGTGTATCCAGGAAAGTTTCTCAAATCAGTATGTGTACGGTCCAATGAAAGGATGGGCCACCCTGCTCCTGGTACTGGAGAATGAGCCTGGACAGGTGACTGACCTTTCAGTGGGTAAACAGTAAGGGAAGAGTGACAACTCATTAACATTTAAGATAATGATCGACAAAGATAGGTATTATCCTTGTGGAACAATTTTAAATTGGCATAGGGCAATTTACAAGGACATTCAGCAGGAACTAAGAAGTGTTAATTGGAAACACTTTTTCTCTGGCAAGTTCACATCAGATATGTGGAGGGTGTTTAAAGAGCAATTGCACAGAGTACAGGAAAAGTATGTTCCTGTCAGAAGGAAGAATGGGGATGGAAAGATAAGAGAACACTGGATGTTCAGCGAGGTGATGAATTTAGTCAAGAAGAAAAAGATAAAGTATGTAAAGCTTCAGAAGGTCAAATCAAACAAAGCACATGAGGGTATAAAGAAGCCAGAAAGGAACCAAAGGGAATTAGGAAAGCCAGGATGGGTCATGAAAAGTCCTTGGCAAGTTGGATAAGGTGAATCCCAAGGCATTATATACATGTGTCAAGGGTAAGAGGATAACTCGGGAGAGGGTGGGACCACTCAATGATAAAGGGAGAAATATATGCTTGGATGCAGAGAATGTGAATGAGGTACTTATTGAGTACTTTGCTTCAGTATTTACAAAGGAAAAGGATGTGGAGGACCAAGAGATCAGTGCTGAGTGTATAAATAAATTCGGGCATTTCAAAGTAAAGTTGGACCTCTGAAAAATGATTAAGATCCATAAGTCCTTAGTACTAATGTCGTGCCTCTATTTATGAAGGGAACAAGGGTACACCTTTAAGGGCAAGGTCCTTAATCGTGTTGCTGAGAAGAGAGATCTTGGGATGCAAGTTCAAATTCCTTGAAAGTGGCCGCGCAGGTCAATAAGGGGGTTAACAAGGTTTATGGAAAGCTTGCTTTTATTAGTTGTGGCATTGAGTTCAAAGGTCAGGAGGTTATGTTGCAACTTTACAAAACTCTGGTTCAATCACATCTGGAGTATTGCGTAGAGTTCTGGTTGCCCCACTATAGGAAATATATTGAGGCTTTGGAGAGGGCGCAGAAGAGGTTTACGAGGATGCTGCCTGGTTTTGAGAGCATGTGCTATCATGAGAGGCTGGATAAACTTGGTTTGTTTTCTTTGGAGCATCAGAGCTAAAGCTGGATCTATGGAGGTTGACAAGATTATGAGAGGCATAGATAGAGTGGACAGAGAGAATCTCTTTTCCAATTGTTCTAAGGAAGTAGGAGGGTATGGACATGGTGTAAGTAGGAGGGACTGATGTCTGGATGGTTTTGATTTGCTTTACAGCTTGTTCAGCACATCATTGTGGGTTGAATGTCCTGTGCAGTACTAAATCGTTTTGGTGCCGGATCCCAAGGGAATGAATTTGTAGAATGTCTACTAGCTTGCTTTTTTAGAGCAGCTGGTGTTTGAACCCACTAGGCAGTTAGTTATTCGGGATTTGAGGTTGTGCAATGAATCAGAGTTAAAATTAAAGGAACTCTTAGGAGCCAGTGATCAAAATATGATAGAATTCACCATGCAATTATTTTGAGAAGGTGAGCTAAAGTCATATTTATCAGTATTACTGTGGAGTAAAGGGAATTTCAGAGGCATTGAGAGGAGCTGGCCAAAATTGATTGGAAGGGGATACTAGCAGGGATGATGGCAGAGAAGCAATGGCTGGAGATTCTGGGAGAAAATTGGAATGCACAAAATAGATGCATCCTAAAGAAGAAATATTCTACAGGCCAGATGATGCCAGGCAGTATCTATGGAAAAGAGTAAACAAAAGATGTTTCGGGCCAAGTCCCTTCATCAGTCTGAAACATGGACTGTTGACTCTTTTACACAGATGCTGCCATGCCTGCTAAGCTCAACCAGCATTTTGTGGTGTTGCCTTAGAACCCATGGTACTACAGGAAAGATATTGGGGTGGTTAGAACCCTGGCTGATTGTCAGGAGCACAGATTAGGAATAAAGGGAGCCTTTTCTGGTTAGCTGCCGGTAACCGGTGACTACATGTGACCGCATCTTTTCATATAAAATATCAATAATTTGGATAATGGAATTGATGGCTTTTATGGAAGGGTTGCAAATGCTACAAAGATAGGTGGAGGGGCAGGCAGAGTTGAGGAAGCTTCTTATGGTGGACGAGTCTATGACCAGAGAGCACAGCATCAAAATTGAGGGACCTTTTTTAGAAAGGAGATCAGGACAAACTTTTATCAGCAGAGAGTCATGAACCTGTGGAATTCACTGTCACATGCGGCTGTGGAGGCCAATTCTTTAGGTATATTCAAGGCAGAGGTTGATAGATTCTTGATTAGTCAGGGCATGAAGGTGGACAGGGAGAAGGCAGGAGATTGGGGTTGAGAGGGAAAATGGATCAGCTATGATGAAATGGTGAAGCAGACTTGATGGGCCAAAATGGCCTAATTCTACTGCTATAACTTATGGTCTTAATGGAGTAGTTCTGAGGGTTAAGAGCTATTTCAAAAACCCTGGGGTTAATTAGGATTGGTCAGCAAGGCTCTGTGTATGGGAGATTGTCTCATGAACTTCCTCCATTTCATCCCTGCACCACCTTCCATAAGACCATAAGGTCTCTCTCTCTTTCTGTTCCCATCTGTTCATTCCTCATCTATTATGGCAAAGTAATTTAGTGAGAATGGCTCCAGGGGCAGTGTTTTGCTCTCTGTGTGGGATGTGGGAAGTTTGGGAGACTCCAGTCTCTCAGGTGAACACATCTGTACCAGATGCACCAAGTTCCAGCAACTGAGAGAATGTTTTTTCAGGAACTGAAGCTGCAACTCGATGAGCTTTGACTCATACGGGAGACTGAGGAGGTGATAGACAGGAGCTACAGGGAGGTAGTTACCCCAAGGCTGCAGGAGACAGGTAGCTGGGTGACTGTCAGGAAAAGGAGGGTAAATGCACAACCAGTGCAGAGAACACCTGTGGCTGTTCCACTCAATAATTTAAGTATTTAACTTTAGATACAATGGAGAGGAATTGACCTACTGGGAGGATCCAGAATGACTGGGTCTCTGGCACTTAGTCTGATGATGTGGGTCAGAAGAGGAGAGAGGTTAAGAGTAATGCAGTGATGATAGGAGATTCCTTTGTCAGAAGAACAGGGACGAGGTTCTGTGGGCTTGATAGAGAAACACAGATGGTATGTTTCATCTCAGCTGCCAGGAACAGGGATGTCACAAATCCTGTCCATGGTATTCTCAACGGCAAATGTGAACAGCCGTTCACATTGTCTTTCTTACAAGACACTCCAAACTGCACCGGTTTCCAAGAGTATGGATATCTGGCACGGCTAGATTTAAACAGAGAGAGGAGAAATGGGCTAAAAATTCTATATCTGGATGCACGAAGTGTCAGAAATAAGGCGGATGAGCTTGAAGCTCAGGTGCGAATGGGTAACTATGATGTTGTTGGGATAACAGAGACATAGCTGCAGGGAGATCAGACCTGGGAAATGAATGTACAAGGGTATATGTGCTATCATAGGGACAGAAATATGGGCAGAGGGGGTGGGGTGGCCCTGTTGGTGAGGAATGTGATTCAGTCCTTTGCAAGGGGGGGACGTAGGATCAGGAGAAGTAGAGTCTGTATGGATAGAACTGAGGAACAGTAAGGACGAAAAGACCCTAATGGGTGTTGTCTACAGACCACCAAACAGTAGCATGGATGTTGGGTGCAATTTGAATAGGGAGTTAACATTGGCATGTGGTAATGTCGCAGTAGTTATGGAGGATTTCAACATGCAGGTGAATTGGGAGAATCAGGTTGGTGCTGAAGCACAGGATAGGGAGTTTGTAGAGTGCCTACAGGATGCATTCTTGGAACAGCTTGTACGGGAGCTGACCAAGGACAAGGCTATTCTGGATTTAGTCTTGTGTAATGAACAGGATTTGATAAGCGATCTTGAAGTAAAGGAGCCATTAGGAGGTAGTGACCATAATATGATAAGTTTTTATCTGCAATTTGAGAAGGATAAGGGCAGCTCGGAGGTGTCAGTGTTGCAGTTGAACAGGGGAGACTATGGAGCCATGACGGAGGAGCTGGCCAAAGTTAACTGGATGGATATCCTAGCATCCCAGCAGAAAAGACAGTGGAACAGCAGTGGCAGGTATTCTTGGGAATAATGCACAAGGTGCAAAATCAGTTCATCCCCCGGAGAAGGAAGGATTCAAAGGGGGGAAAGGGGCCACAGTGGTTGACAAAGGAAGTCAGAGATTGCATAGCATTAAAAAAAAGGAAGTATGACAGAGCTAAGGTGAGTGGGAGGACAGATGATTGGGAAATTTTTAAGGAACAACAGAACTTAATTAAAAAGGCAATACGGGGAGAAAAAATGAGGTACGAACACAAGCTAGCCAGGAATATAAAGGAGGATAGCAAAAGCTTTTTTAGGCATGTGAAGAAAAAGAAGGTAGTTAAGAACAATGTTGGGCCCTTGAAGAAGAAACAGAGAAATGGCAGAAGAATTTAATAAGTACTTTAGATCTGTCTTCACTAGGGAAGACACAAGCAATCTCCCAGATGTATGGACGGGCCATGGACATAGGGTAACAGAGGAAATGAAACAGGTTGACATTAGGAAGGAAATGGTGATGAGTAAACTGATGGGACTGAAGGCTGACAAATCCCTAGGTCCAGATGGTCTGCATCCTAGGGTACTAAAGGAAGTGGCTCTGGAAATTGTGGATGCATTGGTAATCATTTTCCAATGTTCCTTAGATTCAGGATCAGTTCCTGAGGATTGGAGAATGGCTAATGTTATCCCACTTTTTAAGAAAGGAGGGAGGGAGAAAACAGAGAACTATCATCCTGTCAGCCTAACATCAGTAGCGGGGAAGATGCTAGAGTCCATTATTAAAGATGAAATAGTGGCATATCTAGATAGCAGTGATAGGATTGGGCCGAGCCAGCATGAATTTACCAAGGGCAAATCATGCTTGACTAATCTATTGGAGTTTTTCAAGGATGTAACCAGGAAGTTAGACAAGGGAGATCCAGTGGATGTAGTTACCTCGATTTTCAGAAGGCATTTGATAAGGTCCCACATAGGAGATTGGTGGGTAAAATCAGAGCTCATGGCATTGGGGGGAAGATATAGACATGGATAGAAAACTGGTTGGCAGATAGAAAGCAAAGGGTAACGGTGAATGGGTGTTTCTCGGAATGGCAGGTGGTGACTAGTGGGGTGCCACAGGGCTCGGTATTGGGACCACAGCTGTTTAGGATTTACATAAATGATTTAGATGAAGGCATTGAGAATAACATCAGCAGGTTTGCTGATGATACTAAGCTGGGTGGCAGTGTGACATGTGATGAGGATGTTAGGAGAATTCAGGGTGACTTGGATAGGCTGAGTGAGTGGGCAGATACTTGGCAGATGACGTTTAATGTGAATAAGTGTGAGGTTATCCACTTTGGGAGTAAGAACAGGAAGGCTGATTATTATCTGAATGGTGTAGAGTTAGGTAAGGGAGAAATACAAAGAGATCTAGGAGTACTTGTTCATCAGTCACTGAAGGTGAATGAGGAAGTGCAGCAGGCAGTGAAGAAGGCTAATGGAATGTTGGCCTTTATCACAAAGGGAATTGAGTACAAGAGCAAGGATATTCTTTTGCATTTGCACAGGGCCCTGGTGAGACCACACCTGGAGTATTGTGTACAGTTTTGGTCTCCAGGGTTAAGGACATCCTGGCTATAGAGGAAGTGCAGCGTAGATTCACGAGGTTAATTCCTGGGATGTCTGGACTGTCTTACGCAGAGAGGTTGGAGAGACTGGGCTTGTACATGCTGGAATTAAGGAGATTGAGAGGGGATCTGATTGCAACATATAAGATTATTAAGGGATTGGACAAGATAGAGGCAGGAAATATGTTCCAGATGCTGGGAGAGTCCAGTACCAGAGGGCATGGTTTGAGAATAAGGGGTAGGTCATTTAGGACAGAGTTAAGGAAAAACTTCTTCTTCCAGAGAGTTGTGGGGGAGTGGAATGCACTGCCTCGGAAGGCAGTGGAGGCCAATTCTCTGGATGCTTTCAAGAAGGAGCTAGGTAGGTATCTTATGGATAGGGGAATCAAGGGATATGGGGACAAGGCAGGAACCGGGTATTGATAGTAGATGATCAGCCATGATCTCAGAATGGTGGTGCAGGCTCGAAGGGCCGAATGGTCTACTTCTGCACCTATTGTCTATTGTGTATTGGCCCCTTTAAGGGTTCATGATGGTCCTGCTAATTGATAATTGTGTATGAGCACCACGAATTGAGTACTTAAGGAACAGTTGAACAGAGGTTCGGTGCTCAATCGTAACCCAACTGGTGATATCATCCAGCATTTGTTTTGTGTTCAGATCTAGTTTGTTACCACATTTAGAACCTTGCTTCATTTACCCCGGCAACTGGGTCCAAGTCATCCTCATCAAGGACTCTTGTAACATTACAATTGAGCCAACATGGACCCAGTGGGATATCAAAATCTTTTGTCTTCTGTGGTGACGAGGATTACCAGATAAGGCCCAGAGATTCACGAACTCCAGGTAGCCATTCAACAACTTTCACAAGGAGGAAGCCAAGGTCGCTCGGGAGAGCCAGCACATCATTCAACCCCAGAGAGATTTGACAGTGACATGGGTTCTTGCTGTGGCCCTTCACCCGATGCTCATTCATGTTTGAACAACAGCTGTTCCCAGTTCCCTTCAGATCAAGGAAAGGTGGCCTTCATTATCTCTCTCCGGACCGGAAGAGCTCTACCTTGGGCCACAGCGCATTGGGAACATAGGTCAGAGATCTGCTGGGATTTTGAGGAATTCATGGCCGCTAGGAGGAAGATGTTTGATCACCTCACCAGAGCCAGGGAGCCTCAGATCAGTTGATGAAGATTCAACACGGGCTACGGTCCACGGCCAACAACGCAGTTGAATTTTGGATCTTAGCCCAGGAAAGTGGTTGGAATAGGGAGGCTGTGGCCATGTTCCACTGCCACAAATGAACTGAAGGACACCTCACCTTGGGAGAGCCAGCTGAGAACTTAGAAGCTTTCAGTGATCAGTGCATCCATCTCAATAATCGTGTGGCAGAGTGAAAGTGGGACCACTTCAGAAAATCAAAGTGAGTCGGTCCAATTCTAGTCCCTACGCATCAGTTTCACCCCCCCCCCCCACCAACCTTGGACCATAAGCAGCCCATCACTACTCAAGATCCAGTCAGACTCATTCAGGTCGGTTGTACAGGACTCTCTGCTGATGATAGGTCCCGGTGTCAGAGTCAAGATCGCTGCTTTTACTGTGGGGAAGTATGTCACTGGTGGGCCGAATGTCCCAGGCTGTGGACTGGAGGGAGGGGAGAATCATTCCTTGCTCCAGTCATCATAACAGGGTTTGTTTGTGCCATGGTGTTCTGAGACTCAGACTCTCCCGTGACCAACAACCAATAAGAGGGCAGCCTTCAGTGTGAGGTAACCTGAGACCTTCTCGAGACTGTCCTCAAGGATGAACAAGCCGTCTTCACTCAATGCTCTGCAAGTCCCCTAGTTCAGCAGAGGACCAAGGAAATATCTGAACAGTCTGGGGAACTTGCAGCCAAGCTTATGAAATGCAGCCACCAGGTCTAAAGGAAGGAAAAACGCTGAACCTCAAAGTCTATTTCCAAGAGGGAAATAACCCTCCGTAAAGCCTCGCTGAGGATTCAGACAGGGATTTGAGGAGGAAGAAATGTTCAAAAGGCAAGATGATGCAACCATGGTGAACAAGGGAAGTCAAAAGCAACATAACAGCCAGAGAGAGGGCATATAATTGAGCTCGCATTGGTGGGAAGTTAGAGGATTGAGAAGCATTTAAAACCAACAGAAGGCAACTAAAAAGGTCAGTAAGAGGAATAAGATGGAATACTAAAGAAGCTACTCAACAATATTAAAGTGAACACCAAATGTTGCTTCAGATACATAAAGTGTAAAAGAGAGGCAAGAGTGGGTATAGAACAACTGGAAAACAATGCTGGAGAGGTAATAATTGGGGACAAGAAAATGGTGGACACACTGAATAAGTATCTTGCATCAGTGAGGAAGACACTAGCAGTCTGGTAGAAATTCCAGGTGTCGGGGTCATGAAGTGTGTGAAGCTATCATTACTACAGAGAAGATTCTTGAGAAATTGAAAGGTCTGAAGGTAGATAAGTCACGTGGACTAGATGGTGCACACCACCCACATTCAGAAAGATTATATCTTTTTATATTATGTCGGTGATTTGGATGTTGGACTTTATGGCTCTGTTGGAAAGTTTGCAGATGATATGAAGGTAGGTCGAGGGGCAGGTAGTTTTGAGGAAGTAGAGATGATACAGAAACAGTTAAATAGATTAGGAGAATGGGCAAAGATGAGGCAGATGGAATACAATGTTGGGAAGTGTATGGTTATACTCTTTGGTAAAAGAAATGAGACGGTTGACTCTTTTCTAAATGGACAAAAAATACAAAACTCTGAGGAGCAAAGAGATTTGCGAATCCTTGTGCAGGATTCCCTCATGGTTAATTTGCAGGATGACTCTGTGCTGAGGAACTGAACCTTTCAGAAAAATTTTCATGTGATTCAACCCGAACTTTAAAAAACATGAACACTGGTAAGGCAAGCCATATGTTGGATCTGCGTGCAAACCAATGGAGATAAAAAGGGAGAGTGGGAACCTGCAGACCTTCAACCAATAGAGGTAGATGGTCTGCATTTCTCTAGTCAGATGTAAGACGGGCCTTTTAACCGATGGAAGCAAGGATAGAAAGAGGTAGGTGGGAGGTCTGGTTTACTGTGTCTGCCTGACTTTTACTCTGGTGTTTCCCTTCTCTGTCTTCCCTCGGCAAACAGCCTATAGCGGGAATGGCCTGTGTATACTTACATCCTGACACTCTCGCAAACATCCTCTCCACATCAACCCCATCTGGGCTTTTCACTAGTTGATAATGTTCTGAGGTTTTTATGGCAGTTGGCAAAAAATTTAAGGTGCATTATCACCACTACAGAACCAGAGTGTGGGTCAACATATCATGACACACATTTTTTAAATTTGACCCCATATTTATATTTGTATCAAATTTATAAAAAGACCTGTGTTCATAAGGAACTGCACTATTTATTTAAAGCAATAATCCTGCAGTCCTTTCTGCAAAATGCTGATAATTTTAAATTTTATTTTATTCTGTGATAACTCTAAAATCAACCAACTCCTCTCTTGATTATGTCTTGTTGATTACAATATTCACAACTCCCTGTATTGTGTTTCTTCATGAAAAACAATGTACTTTAAATCTGTGCCCAAACCTCAATCTTGATGTTATCACCTCCTGCTCTTTCCTGCATTCCTCAACTATCCCATTTCTTTCTGGACATTATTATGTGGTCAAAATAAGGTTTGCATTACCTTACTTACAATGTCTCATCTTGCCTCAAAACGTAAATCTTTTTGAGTCCTGATTGTTGTCCTTGAATCAGACAATATTACAACTCTCATCGGTCTTACCTCCTCCACCGACTGCAAAGTGAATAGTCCAGCTGTCATTTCCCCTGTATGCACTGAGAAATCATCATTTTTCCTCACCTGCTTTTTCATGTTCAAATCAGGCACTACCAATCCTACCCTAATCTCCCATTTCCATTTTTTGAAGCATTTGTTTGCATTTGTAAATATACAGTACATAATGATCATTATTTACATGGACTTCAACTATAACTTGATTTAAAATCACTTCTCTATTTTTCTATCTCTTTCTGACTAATTTAGGATCCACCTCTGGTGCTTCACACAGTCATGGAGGCAGCCCAGTAAAAGACACTGTATCACTCACTGCCTTAGTACTAATTCTTGGTTCTTCCTGCTTTTCCTTCAATAGTCCATGCAAAACTTCTGAATTTCCTTCTTTCCTTTTCCCAGCATGGATCTAAAAGCTATTTAGTTGGATGATTTTCTCCAGGCCCTTGTAGGTTTACCCAATATGTTAACACAAGCTGTGTTCTTCTCAGTTCCAGAGGTGTCTCTCCCAACTTCACCTGCAGTGCCTCCACTGGTGTTGTCCTTATTGCCCCACTGATTAACCTTAATGCTTGACTTTGAATGATATCCAGTTTATTGAGCACACAGCGTGATGCTGATCCATATACCATACTTCCATAGTCCAGTATTGCTCTTATTAATCCTGTATATATTGTTTTCAAGGGATTCCTATCAGCTCCCCATTCCTTCCTGTTAAACACCTCATAACATTTAGCACTTCCTTACTTTTGGTTATTATTTCTTTAATATGTGTTGACCATGTAAGTCTTTTATCAAACCAAATTCTTAAAAATTGAAATGTATCCACACTTTCTAATTCCATACCATAAAGCTTTAGTTTCAAGTGTTGTTCTGTCCTCTTCCTAGAGAAAAACATTATTTTGGATTTCTCGGCTGAAAATCTGAATTCTCATTTTCATGCCCAACCTTCCACCTTAACTTTTGCTTCTTGAAGTTTCCATGTTATAAATTACACATTCCCACCCCTTTTCCACATTGCTCCATCATCCACAAATAAAGATATTCCAATACTATTATTTCTATTGGAAAATATATCATTTATCATGATAGTAATAATATTCTGTCATTGGTTTACAAACAGAGGCAGTGTGCAGTGAGACTGCTCTCCACGGTGACACACCAAATCTCCTCAAGCTCCTAAAGAAATATAGCAGCTGTTGTGCCTTCTCTGAAGCTGCATCAATATGTTGGGTCGTCTGGGTCTTGATAAGGAAAAGGTGGAAGAATATTCACAGGTTGCACGTGAATCCAAGGAAGATAAATATCTTTGTGGGCAGCTTTGCTGGAGCTGTTCAGAAGGGTTTGAACTAATTTGACAGGGGATGGGAAATGGAGTGATAGGGCTGAGCTTCCAGTCATTGGTTGAACAACAGAGGCGGTGTGTAGTGAGTCTGCTAGCAAGCAAAGGCTGATGATAGGGCAAAATTGCAGTCAATGGGATAAGTTGAAATGTAAAAGGGGGACAAAATCGAGAAGGGTGATGAACTTTGGGGTGATGCCCAAGGACACACATTGTATTGAAAGGACAGGGAGGTAGGCGGGGGGTGTGGTTTAGCTGTGTTGGGAAAAAATTAAACCAAATCATTAGAAAGAAGTGACAAAGGATTGGAAAGTGTAGAATTGTTGTGGGTAGAGCTAAGAAACAGTAAGGGTAAAGTCCTTGATGGGAGTTATATACAGACCTCCGAACAGTAGCAAAGATGTGGTCTACAAGTTACAATGAGAGATAGAAAATGCATGTCAACAGTGCAGTGTTAAAAGAGTCATCGGGAATTTCAATATGCAGATAGATTGGGCTGGTTTGCACTTGAACTGGAGAGGAGCCAGTATCCTGGCTGTGAGGTTTACTGATGCTGCCTGGGAGAGTTTAAACTAGTTTTGTAGGGGGCTGAGAACCAGAGTCCCAGGTCAGTACGGAGTGGATCTGACCAGAAGTTAGATGTCAGAGAAGGTATGGAAAGGCAAAATTGAAATGACAGGTAGGATGGGTCGGATAGTTTGAGGTGTGTATATTTTAACACAGGGAGTATTATGGGTAAGGGTGATGGATCAGTACATGAAACTACGGTGTTGTAGCCATTACTGAAACTTAGTTGACAGAGCGGCAGGAATGGGTGATTAATGTGCCAGGTTTTTGGAGTTCTGGAAAAGATAGAGGAGTAGGTAAGGGGGTTGGGGTGGGGGGGGGTGCACTCCTGATCAGGGACAATATCACAGCTGCACTCAGAGGAGACGTAATGGAGGAGTCAGAAACTGAGTCCATTTGGGTGAAACTCAGGAATAGACAGGGTACAATCCCACTGATGGGATTGTACTACGGACCCCCTGATAGCCACTGGGACATTGAGGAGCAGATATGTAATCAGATCAAGGAGAAGTGTAATAATAATAGGGTTGGTGTCATGGGGGATTTCAGCTTCCCTGATATAAACTGGGAGCTTCTGAGTGTAAGGGGTCAGGTGGGTTCAAATCTGTTAAGTATGTTTCTTAAATCAATGTGTGACAGTCCAGTGAAAGGAGGGACCATACTGTACCTGTGGGGAATGAGTCTGGCTAGGTGACTGACCTTTCAATGGGTGAACAGTTCAGGAATCATGACCACAAGTGGTTAACTTTCAGGGTCGCTATCAACAAGGATAGGTATGGTCCTTGTGGAAGAGATTTAAATTGACACGGGGCAATGTACAACGGCATTAGACAGGAACAAAGAACCATTAATTTGGGAACACCTTTTCTCTGGCAAGTCCACATCAGATGTAAGACCATGAAACAGGAGCAGTATTTGGCCATTCCACCCATCAATGCTGTCCTACCATTCCATCAATGCTGATCCCGGACTCCAGTCAACCCCATACACCTGCCTTCTCACCATATTTTTTGATGTCCTGACCGATCAGGAAACTATTAATTTCCACCTTAAATATATCCACGATTTAGCCTCCACTGCAGTTTGTGGCAGAGCATTCCACAGATTCAGCATTCTCAGGCTAAAAAAATCATTCCTTACCTTTGTTCTAAAAGATTGCCCCTCAATTTTGAGGCTGTACTGTCTTGTTCCAGATACCCCCACCAGAGGAAACATCGACTCCATATCCATCCTATCTATTCTTTTCAACATTCAGTAGGTTTCAATAAGATTGCCCCACATTATTCTAAACTCCAGTGAGTCCAGGCCCAAAACTGCCAATGCTTCTCAAACGTTAACCCCTTCATTCCTCATCCCCTTCATGAGTCATCCTCATGAATCTCCTCCAGACTCTCTCCAATGAAAATACATCCTTTCTGAGATATTGGGCTCAAAACTGATGACAATACCCTAAGTGTGGCCTGATTAGTGTCTTACGAAGCCTCAACACTATCCCCTTGCTTTTATACTCTATTCCCCTTGAAATAAATGTCAACATTCCATTTGCTTTCTTCACCACAGATTCGACCTGTAAATTAACCTTCTGTGAGTCTCTCACAAGGACTCCTAAGTCACTTTGCACCTCTGATGTTTGAACCTTCTTCCCATTTCGATAATAGTCTGCACTATTGCTCCTTTTGCTAAAATGAATTATCATACATTTCCCAAGATTTTAATTCATCTGCCACTTTTTGCCCATTCTTCCAATTTGTCTAAGTGGTACAGCAACTGCATTGCCCAAATAGCACAATTCTGCTCCTATACCTTATCTTATGGTTTTACTCAGGAACTGAAACATTAGCCCAACGGTGGATCACCCTAAAGGTCTGAACTGGTATTCATATTTTTGTTTTGGAGTGACCTCGGAGAATAATGACAGACATCTCTTCATGGGATTCCATCTCGTGCAATGAGGACAGACTGTCTGTTATTTCGTTCACCTGTCCTCACAGGTTAAGGTCTGTGCTGCACCTTGTCTCACACAATATCATACTCTCCTGTCTATATTTCAGGTTCAGCAGTGACCAGCAGATACACGCCCCACATTCAGACAAGAGATCCCCGTGTGGCTGCGATGTTTGGAAATGGAGTCTCCATCTCACTCACTCGGCAATCTGAGGCTACTGCACTGCAACTGCTCATTTCAGAATATAAACCTCTAGATGCACCGGGGATGCCAGATGGGAAATGGGGGCACAGAGCTGGTTAGGTGGGCGAAGGGACAGCAGTGGATGACACTTTGGGAAAATGGCAGGATATGTGACACTGGAGGGGGTATACAAGAGGGGAGAGAAAGGCAGCATTAAGCCTTGGGAATGGGAAACAGGGGATGGGAGCTTTATGAGTGAAGGAGAAGAGGGAGGTGAGGAAATGGATTTTATTGTTAAGGAGCAAGAAATTGATGTGGGGGGTGATTGTGGTGGAGGGTGGGCTCAGTGTCTTGTTCTGTTATATTTTGTAAATCAGACGTTACGGAAATCATTGCCTGTAGCATTTCTTTCATTATTCCGCTGGAGTTTATTTCATGATTTGAAATTGTATTAATTAAAAACAAAAACAATGAGACAATGAAGTGTCTGGAGTTGATAAAACTGAGGGAAGCCATTCATCCCATCTTAGTTCCCTCATCACTGCAGTGACTTCACCTGCCTACAAGTACAACAAGTGGGTATTGCATCCCATAAGACCACAAGACAAAGGAGCAGAAGTCGGCCATTTGGCCCATCGAGTCTACTCTGCCATTTCATTATGAGCTGATCCAATCTCCTCTTTAGTCCCATTCCCCCGCCTTCTCACCATAACCTTTGATGCCCTGACTACTCTGATACCACCCGTGGCAACAAATTCCACAGATTCACCACCATCTGGCTAAAAAAAATTTTCACATCTCCATTCTGAATGGGCGCCCTGCAATCCTCAAGTCACGTCCTCTCGTACTAGACTCCCCCACCATGGGAAACAACTTTGCCACATCCACTCTGTCCATGCCTTTAAACATTCAAAATGTTTCTGAGGTCCCCGCTCATTCTTCTAAACTCCAAGGAGTACAGTCCAAGAGCGGTCAAACATTCCTCCTACGTTAACCCTCTCATTCCCGGAATCATTCTAGTGAATCTTCTCTGAACCCTCTCCAACGTCAGCACATCCTTTCTTAAATAAGGAGCCCAAAACTGCACACAGTATTCCAAGTGAGGTCTTACCAGTGCCTTATAGAGCCTCAACATCACATCCCTGCTCCTATACTCTATTCCCCTAGAAATGAATGCCAACATTGCATTCGCCTTTTTCACCACCGACTCAACCTGGAGGTTAACCTTAAGGGTATCCTGCATGAGAACTCCCAAGTCCCGTTGCATCTCAGAACTTTGAATTCTCTCCCCATTTAAATAATAGTCTGCCCATTTATTTCTTCTACCAAAGTGCATGACCGTACACTTTCTGTTTTTGTAATTCATTTGCCACTTCTTTGCCCATTCCCCCAATCTATCCAAGGCACTCTGCAGACTCTCTGTTTCCTCAACGCACCAGCTCCTCCACCTATCTTTGTATCATCAGCAAACTTAGCCACAAAGCCATCTATTCCATAATCCAAATTGTTGATATACAACGGAAAAAGAAGCGGCCCCAACACTGACCCCTGCGGAACACCACTGGTAACCAGCAGCCAACCAGAATGGGATCCCTTCATTTCCACTCTCTGTTTCCTGCCAATCAACCAACAGTCTATCCACGTATGTGACTTTCCTGTAATTCCATGGGCTCTTATCTTGTTTAGCAGCCTCATGTGCGGCACCTTGTCAAAGGCCTTCTGAGAATCCAAATACACAACATCCACTACATCTCCCTTGTCTAGCTTACTTGTAACTTCTCAAAAAATTGCACTAGGTTTGTCAGGCAGGATTTTCCTTCAAGGAAACCATGCTGAGTTCTGCCTACCTTGTCATATGTCTCCAGCTACTCTGTAACCTCATCCTTGACAATCGACTCCAACAACTTCCCAACCACCAATGTCAAGCTAACAGGTCTATAATTTCCTTTTTGCATCCTTGCCCCCTTCTTAAATAGTGGAGTGACATTTGCAATCTTCCAGTCCTCTGGAACCAGGCCAGAATCTATAGACTTTTGAAAGATCATTGCTAATGCCTCCACAATCTCCACCACTACTTCCTTCAGAACACGAGGGTGCATTCCATCTGGTCAAAGAGATTTATCTACCCTTAGACTATTCAGCTTCCTGAGTACTTTCTCTGTTGTAATTGTGACTGTGCATATTTCTCTTCCCTGACACCCTTGAATATCTGGTATATTACTGGTCTTCCTCAGTGAAGACTGATGCAAAATACTCGTTCAGTTCCTCTGCCATCTCCTTATTTCTCCTTACAATTTCTCCAGCACCGTTTTCTATCTGTCCTATATCTACTCTCACCTGTCTTTTACTCTTTATTTTCTTGAAAAAGCTTTCAGTCTCCTCTTTGATATTATTTGCTCGCTTCCTTTCATAGTTCATCCTTTCCCTCTTAATGACCTTCTTAGTTTCCTTTTGTCAGCTTTTATAAACTTCCCAATTCTTTGTCTTCCCACTAAGTTTTGCTTCCTTGTATGCCCCCTGCTTTGCTTTTACTTTGGCTTTGACTTCTTTTGTCAGCCACAGTTGCATCCTTTTTCCATTCGAAAATTTCTTTTTCTTTGGAAAATATCTGTTCTGGCACCCTCACTGCTCGCATAAACTCCAGCCACTGCTGCTCTGCCGTCCTTCCTGTTAGTGTCCCTTTCCAGTCAACTGTGGCTAGTTCCTCTCTCATGCTACTGTAACTTAGAAACATAGAAAATAGGTGCAGGAGTAGGCCATTCGGCCCTTTGAACCTGCACCGCCATTCAGTATGATCATGGCTAATCATCCAACTCAGAACCCTGTACCTGCTTTCTCTCCATACCCCCGATCCCTTTAGCCACAAGGGCCATATCTAACTTCCTCTTAAATATAGCCAATGAACTGGCAGAGAATTGCACAGATTCACCACTCTCTGTGTGAAGAAGTTTTTCCTCATCTCGGTCCTAAAAGGCTTCCCCTTTATCCTTATCCTTAAACTGTGACCTCTCATTCTGGACTTCTCCAACATCGGAAACAATCTTCCTGCATCTAGCCTGTCCAATCCCTTAAGAATTTTATACATTTCAATAAGATCCCCCCTCAATCTTCTAAATTCCAGTAAGTTTAAGCCTAGTTGATCCAGTCTTTCTTCATATGAAAGTCATGCCATCCCAGGAATCAATCTGGTGAACCTTATTTGTATTCCCTCTATGGCAAGAATGTCTTTCCTCAGATTAAGGGACCAAAACTGTACACAATACTCTAGGTGCGGTCTCACCAAGGCCTTGTACAACTGCAGTAGAACCTCCCTGCTCCTGTACTCAAATCCTTTTGCTATGAATGCCAACATAACATTTGTCTTTTTCACCGCCTGCTGTACCTGCATGCCCGCCTTCAATGACTGGTGTACAATGACACCCAGGTCTCGTTGTACCTCCCCTTTTCCTAATCAGCCACCATTCAGATAGTAATCTGTTTTCCTGTTCTTGCAACCAAAGTGGATAACCTCACATTTATCCACATTAAATTGTGTCTGCCATGGACTTGCTCACTGACCTAACCTATCCAAGTCACCCTGCATCCTCTTAGCATCCTCCTCACAGCTAACACCGCCACCCAGCTTCATGTCATCCGCAAACTTGGAGATGCTGCATTTAATTCCCTCGTCTAAATCATTAATATATATTGTAAACAACTGGGGTCCCAGCACTGAGCCTTGCGGTACCCCACTAGTCACTGCCTGCCATTCTGAAAAGGTCCCATTTACTCCCACTCTTTGCTTCCTGACTGCCAACCAACTCCCACTCTTTGCTTCCTGACTGCCAACCAAATTCCCACTCTTTGCTTCCTGTCTGCCAACCAAACTCCCACTCTTTGCTTCCTGTCTGCCAACCAAATTTCTTTTACTTCACTGAAATACCGACACATCGGATTTCGGCTTCTTTCTCACAGTGAACTAAATCATGTTGTGATCACTGCCTCCTAAGGGTTTGTTCACTTCCATCTCTCTAATTACCTCTGGTTCATTACACGATACCCAATCCAGTACAGACGATCCCCTCGTGGGCTCAACAACAAGCTGTTCTAAAAAGCCATCTCGTAGATATTCTACAAATTCTCTCTCTTGAGATCCAGTGCTGACCTGATTTTCCCAATCCACTCGCATGTTAAAATCCCCGACAATTATCATAACACTGCCCTTCTGAAAAGCTTTTTCTATTTCCTGTTGTAATTCGTAGTCCACATCACTGCAGCTATTTGGAGGCCTGTAGATAACTGCCATCAGAGTCCTTTTACCCCTGCATTTTCTTAGCTCAACCCATAAAGATTGTGTACCTTCCGATCCTATGTCAACTCTTTCTTTTTTTTTAATTTATTTTTTTATTGAAGTTCATCAAACAATCATTTCCATAAAATGTATTTCAGACATTGTCCGTATATATCATATAATCAAATATATCACAAATCTCCACAAAGTATTTATCTGAGGGATACACTTATAGAAAAGAGCAGAAAGAGAAAACAAGTGAAAGGAAAAAAACTATGTACAAGGAGGGAGAGATCTTTTTTTTACAACATATTCATTGATTTGTGAGAATAAAATCAAGCCTATGAAACATTATGTACTTAAACCATTTTCCCAGTATGAATAAAATTGTTCCAGCTTATGATTAACAGATGCTGTTATCTTCTCCATTTTGTAAATGTCCATTGTAATTTCCATCCATGTATTTAAAGTTGGGCTCTCCTGTGATAACTATTTCCTAGTAGGAGTCTTTTTAACCAGACACTAACAGTATATTCATTAAATATTTATCTCTTTTCAACCATTCTTGAGGTATATATCCAAAATATATGGTCTTACCCTCTAAGGGTATTTCACATTTAAAGATGTCTTGTAGGGCATTGTCTATCCCCCTCCAATAGTTTTTGATAACAGGACAGTCCCAAAAAAATATGATAATGATTTACGTTTTGATTTTCACAATTTCTCCAGCAAACAGGGAGGTTACTATCATAATGGGATTCCGAGAGGTGTAATAAAATATCTAATCAAGTTTTTCCATCCAAACTCCCTCCATTTCTGTGAACTGGTACACTTCCATTGATACCTCCATATTATTATCCATTCTACCTCAGATATAATTATCCCTCTGTCCTTCTCACATTTTGTTTTAATGTATGAAGTCGAATGTGTTTTTAAGATTTGATAACCCCTTATACATGCTTGAAATGATTCTACTATCATTATCTGAATTATATGCTTTTCTAAATATCTCTATCAAGCATGTACTTGCCTTGGTTACATTTTAAGTGTCTTATTAACATATAGTCGCATCTGTAAATATCAATAAAAATCTTGTTTTTCTAATGTGTTTCTCTTTAAGCATTTCAAAACTGAAGTGTTCCTTCTTTCATTATGTTGCAAAGAACTGTTATTCCTTTAGCTGTCCAGTCCTTAAATCTAGCATCCAATTTATTTGATGTAAAATCTGAGTCATATGCACACCACTTAATAATTTCAATATTTCCTTCTAGATTATATTCTTTTATAGTATTTTTCCATATTTTAAGTCAATTTCACCCATGGATTATCAATAGTATTTATGTACCTTTGCAGGTTGTTATCAGCCAAATTTGCTTGTACGGGGATGGGAAGCACCCGCTCCTCAATGTTTTTCCATAGAGCGTCATATGATGGGTTGCACCAACATATCACAGCTCTCATCTGTGCTGCAAAATAATAATCTCTAAGAGAAGTAGGCCCCATCCCCCCTTTTCCTTTGCTAATTGCAAAGTTTTGAGACAAACTCTAGGCCTTTTACCCTGCCAAATATACCTTGATAACATCTTGTTCCATTCGTTGAATTGATTTTGATTAATCTCTATTGATAGAGTCTGATAGAGATATAACAGTCTGGGCAGTATATTCATTTTAATAGACTCAATCCTTGAACTGAGACTGAAAAAAGGAATCAGGTTCCATCTTGCCATATCTTCCTTAATTTTTTATATAAAGGCTGATAACTACATTCTGATAATTTTGCCAAATCATTTGGCATAATGATGCCCAAATATTTGAAAGACTCTATTTACCATGCCCAAGGATACCTACTTTCAATTTCTCTTGGTGGGCTACAGTAATATGAAAGTAATTGGGTTTTATCTATGTTGATCTTGTATCCTGATAATTGACCATATTGTTCAAAGGATTGCATCAATTTAGGTAAAGAGAATGTCGGTTGCCCTAGATAGATCAAAATGTCATCTGCATAACAAGCCAATTTATGCTCTGTCCCTTTAATAGTAATTTCCCTGATATCTTCATTTTTTCTGATGTATTGAGCTAATGGTTCCAGATATAATACAAAGAGTAGCAGTGACCGTGCACAACCCTGTCTCGTGCCCCTTTCTAGGGTAAGACTATTTGATAAATCCATTGATTTTTATCCTAGCAGTGGGTTGTTATATAGTTTCTGTATAGTTTTAATAATTGTGTCTTGGAAACCAAATCTATGTAAAACTCTGTAAAGAAAATTCCAATTAACTGAATCAAATGCCTCTTCAGCAGCCATGCTTAGATTTTATTTTTTTGTATATGATCCATAATGTGAAGTGTCCTTTGTATATTGTCTTGTGTTTGGCGTTGTCACATAAAACCTGTCTGATCGTTACATATCAGCATGGGTAGAAACTCCTCTAATCATTTGGCCATGATGGAGGTAAATAATCTATAATCTACATTAGGAATGGATATTGGTCTAAATGACCCGCATTCCATTTTAGCCTTGCTTTCTTTCGGTATAGCTGAGATTATCGCTTCCTTCCAACTGGGTGGTATTTGTAACTTTTTTAGAGCCCAGTTCAATGTGGGGAGTAAAACAGGAATTAACTCATTTTTAAATTCTTTGTACCACTCTGCCATAAACCCATCTCATATCCTGGTGACTTGCTTAATTTAAGCCTACTAATTGCAGCTTTTAATTCAACTTCAGTTATGTCAGCAGTGATCGTTCTATTTTGTTCTTCACTTAAAGTGGGTAACTCTAGAGAATTCAAGAATGTGTCAATTTGGGTTATGCTTCCCCCTGGAACTTTGGAATATAGAGTTTTGTAAAACACTTCAAAAGCTTCTTGAATTTCACTTAGCTTATCTTTTTTATCATTTTTGTTCTTGGGTCCCTAATTCTATGAATTGTATTTTCTGCTATCTTTTTTTTCAGTCATCACACCAGTATTTTCATAGACTTTGATCCACTTTCATAATGTCTTTTTTTTTAGAAACGTTAAATTTTTCCTGATTTCTTGCATAGCCAAACTACTAATTTCATTCCTAGCATTTTTAATTTCCCCTAATGTATCCTGTGTCAAATTCAATTTTTTTCTTTATTTCCTTCAGCCTATTTTGTAATTCCTCTAATGTCTTATTCCTTATGTTTTTCTTATATGAAGATATCACTATAATTTTCCTTCTTAAGACAGCCTTCAGAGTATCCCATAGAATGGGAAGTGAAACCTCTCCATTATCATTAAATTCTAAGTACAGAACAATTTCTTTTTTAATTTGTTCCTTAAAGTATGGATCATTGAGTAGATTTGAATTTAGTTTCCAAATAGTATTCTTTGGTTGTAGGTCAAAATCAACAGATAAATATATAGGTGCATGGTCACTTACATCTATTGTCCCAATTCCACAGGTGTTTATTTTGTCTTTACCTTTTCCAAATGTTATGAAATAGTCTATTCTTGTATATACAGAATGGGGAGCAGAATAATGAGTGTAATCCCTTCTGTTGGGGAAAAGGTCTCTCCGTATATCAATGAAACCAACATCCTCAGAAAGTGTATTAACTTTCTTATGTAAGGATTTTTTTTCATAGGTTTTTCTATTGGAAGAATCTAAGTTTGGTTGTAATTGTAAATTTAAGTCTCCCTCACATATCAGGAGACCTTCTGTTTCTGCTACCATAATATCAGTAATTTTCTGAAAGAAACCAATATCACTTCCCTGGGGTGCATATATATTCAATAGAGTAACTGAATTTCTGTCGATATTCCCCCTTACCAGAATATATCTGCCCTCTTTATCTCCCATTTCGAATACTTTTTCAAAATTTAGCTTACTTGAGATAAGAATAGCTACTCCTCTCCTATGTAGTGATTTTTGTGAGGAGAAAATCAAATTAGTGAAGCCCATTCTCTTCAGCTTTCTATGCTCATTATCACTTAAATGAGTTTCCCGTGTTACGTCCGTAGCCCCCTCCTCTGTGAGAATCGCAAGGTCACTGTTGGGTTGGGTCAAGGGGCCCAGGAAATGGGAAAAGAGACATGCAAACTGGCTCATTTCCCCAGCGATGTAAAGCTACGGGACATGGCCATTGTCTCTTGGAGACCAATTTGTGGATTGAGCTACTATACTACGTGAACGTCCACAGGCAAAGTGGGCTGGTTGAGGGAGAGAGTGCACACCCCCAACCTGATTGACATCTACGACCCTGCGAGTCAGGATAAAAGAGGGTCTGTAGGAACAGTCCCTCAGACGCACCAGAAGAAACGTTAAGCGACCACGTAACAGCAGGAAGTCATCAGAAGGAGGCCACGTGCGTTCGATTCTGTAGCTGGAATTGGTGGCTGGAACCACAGAAAACAGCTTTTAGCTAACAACGGGGAAGCCCGCTCCCCTGACTCAACAGATTGGCATCATCAAAGACCTGGGGCAAGTTTAAACCGCATCGCTTTTAAACCCAACAACGCTACAGCTTGAGCGAACTGATAGTGACTGTTATCTTTCCATCGGACAATACATTATCCCCAAGACAACGATAGAGCTATTTATCAGTTATTATTATACCCGCGCTTTAGATTTAGTATTGACGACGTATATTATCTGTATGTTTGCATTAATCTTATTTTTGTTCCCTTTATCAATAAAGACTTTTAAAAATAGTACCATCAGACTTCAACGGAGCTCTCTATCTTTGCTGGTAAGTGATCCAGTTACGGGATTTCATAACAAAGTTGGGGTTCTCGTCTCGGGATTTGACACCAAATTGGTGGGCCAGTGAATCGGGCTTGTAAGTCCAAAACTTGGATCTAGTTACGCGGGTAGCCAGACGGGAAACCAGCAAAGATGGACGTGGGTGAATTTATAGAAAACCCAAATCTGGATGCGCTGGAGGCGGCCTCCAAATCGGGCTTGATAAAATTGGCGAAGGTGTTAAATCTCGCAGGGGTGAGGTTGTCAATGAAAAAGCGGGATGTGCGAAGGGCAATAACTCAGTATTATATTGGGAAGAATGGGTTTACAGATGAGGTATTGGAAAATATCCCTGAAGAGGTACCAGCTAGTGGGATGGCTCAGTTAGAGTTGGAGAAATTAAAGTTGGAACATGCACTTCAGTTAAAGCAGCTGGAGGCAGCCGAGAGAGAGAGAGAGAGAGAGAGAGAGAGGGAAAGGGCTGAGAGAGAGAAAGAGAGGGAGCATGCGCTCCAGCTGAAGGAGTTAGAGGAGAAACGAGAGTATGAAATTCAGTTAAAACAGCTGGAAGCAGCTGAGAAAGAGAAACAGAGGAAACATGACTTGGAGATGGAGAAGTTACGGCAGGAGCCACGAGTTCTGGGGTCAGACCGAGAGGAGCAGTTCAATGTTAGTCGAGAGTTGAGGTTAGTACCTCCATTCGAGGAGAAGGATGTTGATAGTTATTTCTTGCTTTTTGAAAAGGTGGCAGTGAATCAGAAGTGGCCCAGAGGTCAGTGGGTGGCGCTGTTACAAAGTGTGTTAAAGGGGAAGGCACAGCGGGCATATACGGCGTTGGCCATGGAAGAGGGAGAGGAGGAGAGTTATGACAAAGTAAAGGCGGCCATTCTCCAGAGTTATGAGCTAGTACCTGAGGCATATAGACAAAAGTTTAGAAATTTCAAGAAAGGGTGGAATCAGACGTATACCGAGTTTGCCTATGAGAAGGGGGTGCTCTTGGACCAGTGGGGCACCGCAGAGAGAGTGGAAGAGGATTATGGGCATCTCAGGGAGTTAATTCTGATTGAGGAATTTAAAGGTTGTGTTTCGGAGGATATCCGGATGTATTTGAATGAGAAGCCGCATAAGTCCATCTCGGAATTTGCTAGGTTCACAGATGAATATGCCCTAACCCACAAGACAAAGTTTTCCTCGAATAAAAGTTCCCAGAGAGACCAGGGGAATGATCGAGAAAGTCCACCGGCTGAGGCAGCGGTCCCGCTGGAAGCTAGTGGTAAGGTTGAGGGGGAAAGGCCAGGCGGCTAGAGATTTCTGGGCTTGACCTGTTTTAATTGTGGAGGGGGGGGGCATATTGCATCTCGGTGCTTGGCTCTGAGGAAAGAGACAGGAAAAGGGAAAGCAGCAGTCCCTATCGGATGTGCCGTGGTAATCAGTAAATCGACAAGAGAGCCCCAGGTAGACAGAGTACGAGAAGGGTCTGAGACTTGCCTGTCAGACGGAACCGTGTCTGTGAGGGAGGGGAACACACCAGTTCCCGTACGGATCTGGAGAGACACGGGGGCTGAGCTGTCGTTGATCAGCAGTAAGGTACTAGAGTTTGGTCGCAAGACGAGGATGGTAGCTGTGAAGGGAATAAGTAAAGGAACAGAAATGGTGCCCTTACATAAGGTCATTATGGACTGTGAGCTGGTATCTGGACCAGTTGAAATAGGGGTGCGATCAGAATTCCCAAGAACTGACGCGGATGTCCTTCTCGGTAACAATTTAGCAGGTGGTAAGGTTTGGTCGGCAATGTTGCCGACCCGCCAACCAGCAAGTGCGGTGGTCCCGCCCCTAGATTCCAAGATCTATCCCACATGCACGATCACTCGCAGCCTGCCGAGAGAGGCAGCTAAGAAAGAGCAATTTAAATCTGGCCAGTTTTGATTTGGCCGAGACGTTTCTACCGACCCTGTACCATGAGGGTTTAGAGGGTGGTAAAACGAAGAGTAGTAAAGTGTAAGAGGGTAAGGGAGTGGAGGTAGACCTTCCCTTAGTGAGGAGAAAGCCCCTAGAGGCAGGAAATAAAGATGAGGAACCGATAGAGCGGTTAAGAGGTCCAGAGTTGGACAGGGATGATCTGTCTGGTTTGGCAGAACTGTTTGAAGAAGTTGAAAATTCTAAAGGTGTTCCCGATAATGAAATGAGGGCAGCCCCAGATGAAAAGGGTGCCCTTGCCTTGCAGAAGTCTGCTGGGTTGGCAGATGAGGTTGTTTCAGCCTGTGGGGTTGAGTTTACTCCAGAAGGGAGTTGCTCAGAGAGTACCTGGGAGCATCGGGAAAATGTAGAATTTGAAAAGGGTATGGGTATTGAAAGCCTGGAAGAGTCCAATATCTCGTGTCAGTGTGTCCAAGATGGGATGCACGTGGTACTGAACCGAGTAACGGAGCTCAGAAAAAGTCTGAGGTATTTGATTCAGTGGAACGAGACGGCCGTCCTTGTGGGTCAGATAGACTTGGTTCAGTGAAGAAAGGGTTAACCTTGGTAATAGTGGGAAGTGAGAGTTCCCAGGTGTTTGTGCTCGAAGGTGTGTCGAAAGTTAATGCGGAGCTCAAAAACTGGGGAGATATATATTTTCATTGAAGGAAACGGGAAATCAGTCGTTCCCAAATCGAATGAAGAAATTTTACACCCTGCCGATCGCCTACCGATTCAGCTGGAAGGTGACGGGGCCCCCCACGCTATTGTTATTCCAGAATGTGGTGTGAAAAGGCAGAATTTGAAATGCTGCTTGAGCAAAGCGGTCGAACGAGAAACACATAGCCTGAAGGGTCCTGACGAGAGGGCTAGCAACTTGAGTAAAATTAAGGATTTGGGTGGAAATTCGGGAAATGGGCTAAGTTTGGAACACATTGTTGATAAAATAACTCCTATGGATGGAGCGGACGAAAGCCTATTTCGCCAGGGTGCGCCAACTCCCCACGTGGGAAGTACCCGGAAAAGAGGCGACGGTTAATGGGGACGCCATTTTTAAATAGCAAAGCCAGTTGTACGGGATTTTGACACAGCCTGTGAATAATAAAGACAACCCACTTTGAAGCCTGTTTGTTCAGTCTGAAAACGACCGAAAGATTTGTAGTTCCATAAACTTTTGTAGATGCACGGAAGCTAAGATCACACCTCCTTAGAGTTGTTGCTGAAGGAAAGAAATAAAAATAGGCGGTTATTAAATTGAAGTCTGATGCTACAAGACTTTAGTATGGTACACGATGTTAAGATATTGGAGAAAGTGACACTGTAATTGTTAACTGTTTAGATACTGAATTGAATGTATCACTGTGTTACTCTGTAGAAAAAAAACTTTGGTGTTGTGTTAGATTCTAACACCCTGTAAGACTCTGTATTAATTATTTTTTCCAATGGTAAAAAATGCGCTGAAGAAAGGGGGTGTAACATCCGTAGCCCCCTCCTTTGTGAGAATCACAAGATCACTGTTGGGTTGGATCAAGGGGCCCAGGAAATGGGAAAAGAGATGTGCAGGCTGGCTTGTTTCCCCGGCGATGTAAAGCTACAGGACATGGCCATTGTCTCTTGGAGACCAATCTGTGGATTGAGCTACTATACTACGTGAACGTCCTCAGGCAAAGTGGGCTGGTTGAGGGAGAGAGTGCACACCCCCAACCTGACTGACATCTACGACCCTGTGAGTCAGGATAAAAGAGGGTCTGTAGGAACAGTCCCTCAGACGCACCAGAAGAAACGTTAAGCGACCACGTAACAGCAGGAAGTCATCTGAAGGAGGCCACGTGCATTCAGTTCCATTGCTGGAATTGGTGGCTGGAACCACGGAAAATGGATTTTAGCTAACGACGGGGAAGCCCGCTCCCCTGACTCAACAGATTGGCATCATAAAAGACCTGGAGCAAGTTTAAACCGCATCGCTTTTAAACCCAACAACGCTGCAGCTTGAGCAAACTGATAGTGACTGTTATCTTTCCATCGGACAATACATTATCCCCTAGACAACAATAGAGCTATTTCTTATCGGTTATTATTAAACCCGCGCTTTAGATTTAGTATTGATGACGTATATTATCTGTATGTTTGCATTAATCTTATTTTTGTGCCCTTTATCAATAAATACTTTTAAAAATAGTACCATCAGACTTCAACGGACCTCTCTATCTTTGCTGGTAAGTGATCTAGTTACGGGATTTCATAACACCTGTAAATATACTACATGGGCTTGTTCATTTCTCATTTTGGATAAAATTCTATAACATTTGATTGGATTTAATAGCCCATTGAAATTAAAAGAAATGAATTTTACTTTGTCCTTAACCATCTGTATTTATCCATCAATGTATCCTTGAAATTAGCAGAATAAAACTTAATCAATCTTCTCCCTGAACAAGTAAGAAATAAGAAACGCAAAGAATAACAAAACTGGCAATGGACATGTGATTCCAAGGCTGAGGTCTCCAGTAGACTAGAGCTAGAGGAAATGCCCAGCTGTGGGGGATAACCCCTCCTACTTGTGAGTTGAGGGCCCCCTTTGCAGTATTCATAAAAGTCAGTGAACAAATCCATTACACATTAAATATTTCCCTGTGTACTCCTATATATATATATATATATATACATACACACACATTTATATATTACATACATACACATATATGCACACACACATATATATATATATATATATATTCTCATTTTGGTGGGGGAAAAAAGAGTAAGTGAGCAAATAAAGAATAACAACTAAGTAATATAAAATCCACATTATAATAAGTATTTCTCGAGATAGGTAAATCACCATCTACTTTTGCTTCCGTTTAGCTTCTCAACATTTTTAAAGTTAGTCAAACCTTATGGTTCTTTTGGAGGGGATGAGGGCTGTCTTTGGAAAACTCTCACTCTCTTCCTGATATACTTCTTTTGGCCTCCTCCCGTCTCCTGTCTTCTCGATTCTCACACTATTTCCCAAGCGGAGTGGGATAATTCCTCTGCCAGGCTTTCCCTCGGTTTGATCATGCTGACGGGCAACCCTCTGGCCTTCATGTCTGTAGTCACCTTTTCCACTGTCTGGTACAACTGCATTTCTTCTTCATAAAACACTCAAAGTTGAGCAGGGTATGGAGTTTGAAATCTAATCTTTCTTTGCTTTAATATTCGCTTTACTTCAGAGTATTCCTTACATTTCTGTGTGACCGCGGGGGGGGGGGGGGGTAATCTTGGTCGAAATATATTAATTTATCGTCTAAAAGCACCCTCTTCTTATGCTAGGCCCTTCATAGAATCTCCGCCTTGGTATTGTAACGAAGGAATTTTATTATTATTGGGCGTGACTTATCTGATCTATCTTGGGTAGGCTTCGGGATTAGCGCACGATGGGTTCTCTCAATTTCCAGCTCCATAGTCGAGAGAAGCTCCAGCGCATTCCGCAGCTACTTTCCGACGAACTCCGTCATTGACAAGCCCTCATCTCCTTCCGGAACGTTGTATATTCTGATATTATTCTGCCATGATCTTCCCTCCAGATCAAGCAGTTTACCTTCTTGGTGATTTAATATTTTTATCAACTTACTCAGTATCCGTTCCACATTTTGAATGTGATTTTCCACCTTCTCAATGTGAGACTCTGCCACTGCTATTTTTTGATTGACATTGGTGAGCTCTAACTTAATATCATGTAACGGCTCCTTTATATCTTTCTGGAACACCCTTATCTCCTTCAAAATTTCGATCATATTGGCTGCTTCGCCTCAATGAGGCCCAGCGTCCGCCTCACTAGCACGCCGTCAGGTAGGAGAGCCACTCGCTACACTCCTCTCGGCTGCAGGCTCTGCAGTGTCGCTTTTTTTAAAATTTTCATTCATTTTCCCTATTCTTGCCCCTCTTTTCAGTTCAAATATTTTTCGAAAAATACTACATTTGATGGATTAACAGGGCTTAATACGTGTTTTTCCAGAGGAGCTAGTGACTTAAGCTGCCATTCTCGATGATGAATTCACCGGAAAACATGTCAACTCTTTCTAATGATTTAATATCATTTCTTACCATTAAAGCCACGCCACCCCTCTACCTAACTGTCTATCCTTCCAATACACCGTGTATCCTTGGACATTCAGCTCCCAGAGACATGCATCTTTTAGCCATGTCTCAGTGATGGCCGCAATATCATACCTGCCAATCTGTAACTGTACAACAAGATCATCCACCTTATTCCTTATGCTGCGTGCATTTAAGTATAACACCTTAAGTCCAGTATTTGGTATGTTTTGCATTGATTGCACTGCAACTCA
Source organism: Hypanus sabinus (assembly GCF_030144855.1). Lineage (NCBI taxonomy): Eukaryota > Metazoa > Chordata > Chondrichthyes > Myliobatiformes > Dasyatidae > Hypanus > Hypanus sabinus. Next base: position 29,632,037 of record NC_082731.1, read on the forward strand.
TCCCAATGGCTGCAAATTTGCTCCATCACCTGCCTGTCCTTCCTGACACCCTTACTGCTAACTACCTTAGATCTATTTCTGATTTCCCTCTCTTCCACTTCATCATTCCAGTTCCCATCCCCCTGCCAAATTAGTTTAAACCCTCCCTTACAGCTCTATTAAACCTACCCGCCAGCATATTGGTCCCCCTAGGATTCAAGTGTAACCTGTCCTTTCTGTACAGGTCACACCTGTACCAAAACAGGTCCCAATGATCCAGGAACTTGAATCCCTGCCCCCACTCCAATTGCTCAGCCACGCATTTATCCTCCACCTCATTTCATTCCTACTCGCACTGTCGCGTGGCACAGGCAGTAATCCCGAGATTACTACCTTTGCGGTCCTTCTTCTCAACTGCCTTCCTAACTCCCTGTACTCTCCTTTCAGGACCTCTTCCCTTTTCCTACCTATGTCATCGGTACCTACATGTACCACCACCTCTGGCTCCTCACCCTCCCACATCAGGGTATCTTGGATGTGAGCAGAAACATCCCGGACCCTGGCACCAGGGAGGCAAACTACCATCCAGGTCTCCTGATCGCGTCCACAGAAATGCCTATCTGACCCCCTAACTATCGAGTTCCCTATTACTTGGCTGGTTATTCTGATGTTAGTGGTTGGGAAGATTTTGGAGTTGATTGTTAAGGTTATAGTTTCCGGGTACTTGGAGGCACATCGTGAAGTAGGCCACAGTCAGCATGGTTTTCTCAAGGAAACCCTTGTCTGAGAAATTTGTCGAAATTTTTTGAAGACTTACCAAGCAGAGTTGAATCAGTGGACATTGTGTACTTGGATTTTCAAAAAAGCATTTGACAAGGTGCTGCACACGAGGTTACATCACAAGTTAAGAGCCCATGGTATTACAAGGAAAACACTAGCGTGGATACAGTGGCACGAGGCAAGGAATGGGAAAAAAGGGAACCTTTTCTGGTTGGCTGCCGATGACTTGGATGATGGTAATGTTGGCTTTGTTGCAATGTTTGTGTATGAATCAAGATGGGTGGAAGGGCAGGTAGTTTTGGGGAAGTAGAGAGGCTACAGAAGGACTAAGACAGATTGGGAGAGTGGGCAATGAAGCAGCAGATGGAATACAATGTTCGGAATTGTATGGCCATGCACTTTGGTAGAAGAAATAAAAGGACAGGCTGTTTCCTGAATGGATAGAAAATTCAAAAATCTCAAGTGCAAAGGAACTTGGGAGCCCTTGTGCGGGATTTCCCTAAAGGTTAGTTTGCAGGTTGAGTCGCTGGTGAGGGAGGCAAATGTGATGTCAGCATTCATTCCAAGAGGACTACAAGATAAAAGCAAGGATGTAATGTTGAGGCTTTAGAAAGCACTGGTGAGGCCCAACTTGGAGTACTGTGAGCACTTTTGGTCTCCTTATCTGAGAAACAATGTGCTGACATTGGGGAGAGTTCAAAGGAGATCTACAAAAATGATTCTGTGATCAAAAGGCTTGTCGTACAGAGAACATTTCATGTACTCACTGAAATTCAGAAGAATGAGGGGTGACCCTATTGAATGTTGAAAAGCCTTGATAAGAATGGATGTGGAGAGGATGGTGGGAGAGTCCAAGACTGAAGGACAGAATAGAAGGGACTCCTTTTAGAATGGAGATGACGATGATTTTTTTTCAGCAGGGTGTAGAGAGTCTGTGGAATTTGCTACCACAGGCAGCTGTGGAGGCCAAGTCTGGACATATTCAAGGCGGAGGCTAATTTTTCTTGATTAATCAATGCATGAAGGGATACAGGTAGCAGACAGGAGATTGGGGCTAAGAGGGAAAATGGATCAGTTGTGATGAAATGGCGAAACAGACGATGGGCCAAATGGCCTCATTCTGCTCCTATATCTTATGGTCTTAACGGAGGAGTTCTGAGGGTTAAGAGCTATTTCAAAAAACTGGGGTTGATTAGGATTAGTCAACAAGGCTCTGTTTCTGGGAGAACATGTCTCATGAATTTCCTCTGTTTAGTCCCTGCTCCACCTTCCATAAAATCATGAGGTTTCTCTCTTTCTGTTCCCATTTGTTCATTCCTCATCTACTAGGTCATGGTAGTTTAGTGAGAATGGCTCCTGGGGCAGTGTCTTGCACTCTATGTGGGATGTGGGAAGTCTGGGAGATCTCCAGTCTCCTAGATGAACGTATCTACACCAGGTGCACCAAGTTGCAGCAACTGAGAGAACGTATTAAGGAACTGGAGCTACAGATCGATGACCTTCAACTCATACAGGAGAATGAGGAGTTGAGAAACAGGAGCTAGAGGGAGGTAGTTACCCCAGGATTGCAGGAGACAGGTAACTGGGTGACTGTCAGGAGAAGGAGGGGAAATGGACAGCCAGTCCAGAGAACACCTGTGGCTGTTCCACTCAATAATACATATTTAACTTTAGATACTACTGAGGGGCTGACTTAACAGTGGGGAGGAAGAGTGACTGGGTCTCTTTCACTGAGTTTGGTGATGTTGCTCAGAAGAGGAGAAGAGGAATGCAGTGTTGATAGGAGATCCCTTAGTCAGAGAAACAGATAGTCAGAGGGCACGATTGAATGTCCCAGGATGCAACAGTCTGGACTGCTAAGACTGTTTGGTATCAGGAGGACTGTGACTGAAACAGTCACTACTCCAATCCCATTGATTCATTGGTCAACATCTAGAATCAGAATCAGAATAAGGTTTATTATCACCAGCATGTGTCATGAAATTTGTTAAATTAGCAGCAGCATTTCAATGTAATATATAATATAGAACCATAGAACATTACAGCACAGAAACAGGCCTTTTAGCCCTTCTTGGCTGTGCTGAACCATTTTTCTGCCTAGTCCCACTGACCTGCACCTGGACCATATCCCTCCATACACCTCTCGTCCATGTACCTGTCCAAGTTTCTCTTAAATGTTAAAATGGAGCATGCATTTACCACTTCATCTGGCAGCTAACTCCACACACTCACCACTCTCTGTGTGAAGAAGCTCCAGGCCCCCCTTGTTCCCTTTAAACTTTTCCCCCTTCACCCTTAACCCATATCTTCTGGGGTTTTTTCTCCCCTAACCTCTGTGGAAAAAGCCTGCTTGCATTCACTCTATCTATACCCGTCATAATTTTATATAGCTCTATCAAGTCTCCCCTCATTCTTCTACGCTCCAGGGAATAAAGTCCTTACCTATTCAAACTTTCTCTGTAACTCAGTTTCTCAAGTCCCGGCAATATCCTTGTAAACCTTCTCTGCACTCTTTCAACCTTATTAGTATCCTTCCTGTAATTTGGTGACAAAAATTGCACACAATGCTCCAAATTCGGCCTCACCAATGCTTTATACAACCTCACCATAACATTCCAACTCTTATACTCAATACTTTGCTTTATAAAGGCTGATGTACCAAAAGCTCTCTTTACTACCCTATCTACTTGTGAAGCCTCTTTTAGAGAATTTTTTATCTGTATTCCCAAATCTCTCTGTTGTACTGCACTCCTCAGTGCCCTACCATTTACCTTGTATGTTCTACCTTGGTTTGTCCTTCTGAAGTGCAATACCTCACACTTGTCTGTATTAAACTCCATCTGCCATTTTCAGCCCATTTTTCCAGCTGGTCCAAATCCCCCTGCAAGCTTTAAAAACCTTCCTCACTGTCCACTACCCCTCCAGTCTTTGTATCATCTGCAAATTTGCTGATCCAATTTACCACATTATCATGCAGATCATTGATATACAAACGGAGATGACAAATAACAATGGACCCAGCACTGATCCCTGTGGCACACCACTAGTCATTGGTCTCCACTCAGAGAAGCAATCCTCAACGAACACCCTCTGACTTCTCCCATTGAGCCAATGTCTGATACAATTTACTACCTCACCATGTATACCTAGTGACTGAATCTTCCTAACTAACCTCCCATGCGGGACCCTGCCAAATGCCTTACTGAAATCCATGTAGACAACATCCACTGCCTTCCCTTCATCCATTTTCCTGGTAACCTCCTTGAAAAACTCTAATAGAATTGTTAAGCATGACCTACCATGCACAAAGCCATGTTGACTCTCCCTAATAAGTCCCTGTCTATCCAAATACTTGTCGATCCTATCTCTTAGTACTCCTTCCAATAATTTACCTACTACCGACATCAAACTTAATGGTTTATAATTTCCCAGATTACTTTTTGAGCAGTTTTAAACAATGGAAGAACTTGAGCTGTCCTCCAATCCTCCGGCACCTCACCCGTAGAGACCGACGTTTTAAATATATCTGCCAGGGCCCCTGCAATTTCAACACTTGTCTCCTCCAAGGTCCGAGGGAATACCCTGTCAGGTTCTGTGGATTTATCTACTCTGATTTGCCTCAAGATAGCAAGCACCTCCTCCTTTTCAATCTGTGTAGGCTCCATGACCTCACTATCTGTTTGCCTTATTTCCATTGTCTCCATGCTAGTTTACTTAGTAAATACAGATGCAAAACCTATTTAAGATCTACCCCATTTCTTTTGCTTCCATACATAGCTGACCACTTTGATCTTCATGAGAACCAAATTTATCCCTTACTATCCTTTTGCTCTTAATATACCTGTAGAAGCTTTTTGGTTGATCCTTCACCTTGACTGCCAAAGCAACATCATGCCTTCTTTTAGCCCTCCTAATTTCTATTTTTTAAGTATCTTATTGCACTTTTTATACTCCTCAAGCATTTCATTTTCTCCCTGTTCCCTATACATGTCATACATCTTTCTCTTATTCTTTATCAGATTTCGGATATCCATTTAGAACCAAGGTTCCTTATCCTTATTCACTTTGCCTTTAATCCAGACAGGAACATACAAACTCTGCACTCTCAAAATTTCTCCTTTGAAGGTCTCTCACTTTGGTACCAATCACATCTTTGCCAGAGAACAACCTGGCCCAATCCACACTTTTTAGATCCTTTCTCAACCCAAGGACCAGATCTATCTTTTTCCATGACCAAATTGAAACTAATGGTATTATGATCACTGGAACCAAAGTGTTCCCCTACACACTCTTCCGTCACCTGTCCTAACTCATTTCCTAATAGGAGATCTAATATTGCATCCACTCTAGTTGGTACCTCTATATATTGATTTAGAAAACTTTCCTGAACACATTTTACAAACTGTAACTTGTCCATAACAGTATAAGAGTCCCAATCGATATGTGGAAAATTAAAATCCCCTGCTATCACAACTTTATGCTTCCTGCAGTCGTCTGCTATCTCTCTGCAGTTTGCTCCTCCAGTTCTCACTGACTATTGGATGGTCTATAATACAACCCCATTAAAGTGGTCATACCTTTCCTGTTTCTCAGCTCCACCCATATGGCCTCAGTAGACAAGCCCTCTAATCTGTCCTGCCTGAGCACTGCTGTAACATTTTCCCTGACTAGCAATGCCACCCCCCTCCACCCTTTATTCCTCTGCCTCTATCATGTCTGAAACATCAGAACCCTAGAACATTAAGCTGCCAGTCCTGCCCCTCCTGTAGCCAAGTTTCACTAATGGCTATAATGTTGTAATTCCATCTGTCAATCCACGCCCTCAGCTCGCTAGCCTTCCCCACAATATTCCTCGCATTGAAATAGACACACCTCAGAAGATTATAACCACCACACACAATCCTTCTATTTGTCACTTTGCATGAACTTTTAACCTCATTTATTTTCACCCCCACTCCACTATCTACTCTGGCACTCTGGTACCCATTCCCCTGCAAATCTAGTTTAAACCCTCCCCAATAGCACTAACAAACCTCTCTGCAAGGATATTAGTCCCTTTGTAGTTCAGGTGTAACCCATCTCTCTTGTACAGGTCCCACCTGCCCTAGAACAGGTCCCAATGATCCTGAAATCTGAAACTCTGCACACTACACCAGTTCCTCAGCCACGTGTTCATCCACCAGAGCATCCTATACTTACCCTCACTGGCACATGGCACAGGTAGCAATCCTGAGATTACCACCCTCGAGGTCCTGCTTTTTAACTTCCTACCGAGCTCTCTATACTCACTCTTCAGGACCTCCTCACTCTTTCTTCCTATGTCATTTGTACAAATGTGTACCATGACACCACCCACTTCAGAATGCTGTGCACGCGATCAGAGACATCCCTGACCCTGGCACCCGGGAGGCAACAAACCATCCAGGAGTCTGTCATGACCACAGAACCTCCTGTCTGGGCTCTAACTATCGAGTCCCTTATCACTACCACTCTCCTCTTTTCTCACCCTCCCTTCTGCACTGCAGAACTAGACTCAGTGCCAGAGATCCAGCTGCTGCAGCTTGTCCCAGGTAGGTCATCCCCCCAACAGTATCCAAATCAGTATACTTGTTGTTGAGCGGAATGGCCACAGGGGATCCCTGCTCTGCCTTCCCTTTCCCCTTCCCTCGCCTGACGATAACCCAATTACCTGTGCATTGCTCCTTTTGCATAACTACCTCGCTGAAACTATTATCTGTAAACTCCTCATTCTCCTGAATGATCTGGAGGTCATCCAGCTCCTGCTCTAGTTGCCTAATGCAGTTTGTTAGGAGCTGCAGCTGGATGCACTTCTTGCAGGTGTCGTTGTCAGGGAGACCAGAGGTCTCCCTGACTACCCACACCCTACAAGAGGAGCATTCCAACATCCTGCCTGGCATTCTCTCTATTCTAAATAAACAAAACAAAACTTACCGGAACCTACCCTCGCCTCTGCCTGTTCACCGAAACCTGTTGAGCCAAAGCCATCCCACTCTGCTCCCTCTCACTCTGCTGTCCACTGTATATGGTGGTCTTTTTTTAAACCTTTGGCGCTCCACGTCACACGTGGTGAAGTCTAGCCTCTTTTCCCCGAGCAGTGTAAAACAACTTCTCTCCAAGATTCCTTTACTCTTTCAGTCTCAGCCTCTTGCTTTGATTTAAAAAGGACCATTGAAAATTCCTCTCCTTTTTAAACCTTTGGCACTGTATGTCAAGCACCTACGTCTAGACTCTTTTCACCGAGCCGTGTTAAAATCTCTAAACAAATTAAAGAATTAGAAAACATTAATGCAATCTGTCCAAATGCTGTTTCATTTAAAAGAAGAGTAGAATTACAATCACAGTATAATTTATTACTAACATATCCTATTGAAGGATATTTGCTTAAATTAAATAATCAATTTTATATCTTTGGGGATAAAAATAATAAGCTCTCAGCTTCTCAATTAAGAGCAGCTAGAGCTAAAAGACAGATCTTAAAGATTTGTAAAAGTAATGGAGATATAGTAAGTAACCATAAGGACATTAATAATACTTTCAAGATTTTTTACTCTGATCTTTATAGATCTCAATTTCCTGCAGATTCCTCTAAAATGAAGCCTTTTTTACATAAGATTAAATTTCCACAAATTTCTTTTGAAGATCAACAGATGCTTGATGCTCCAATTACCAAGCATGAAATTCAGAAAGCTATATTATCAATGCAATCAGGTAAAGCTCCTGGACTTGATGGTTATTCAGTGGGATATTACAAAAAATTTGAAAGATTACTTTCTCCGTATCTTTTGGAAATACTTCATGAATCATTTGACAAGAGTAATTTACCTTCTTTTTTATGAAGCATCTATTTCCTTAATTCTTAAAAAAGATAAAGATCCAGTTGAATGTTCATCATAAAGACCTATTTGGCTATTAAATGTGGCTGCAAAAATTCTCTCTAAAATATTGGCTAATCCTTTGGCAAATATTTTAACTAATATTATTTCTATGGATCAAACAGGCTTTATTAAAGGCCTTTATTCTTTCTCTAATGTTCGGAGTTGATGAACATTATATATTCCTCATTATCTAAGCAACCTCAACGTGGTGTCTCTCTTGATGCAGAAAAGGAATTTGATAGAGCTGAGTGGCCATATTTGTTTAAAGTATTAGAAAAATTTGATTTTGGTAATGATTTCAATAGATGGATTCAAATGATTTATAAGAATCCTTTTGCCACAGTCATTACTAATAACTGCCGGTCTTCTTTTTTCTCACTTTCTTGTGGCACTAGACAGGAATGTCCATTAAGTTCTTTATTACTTAATCTTGTAATGGAGCCTTTAGCTATAACATTACGTGAAGCTAAAGATATTCATGGTATCTCTATGAATGGAACCATACCTAAGATTTCTCTTTATGCAGATGATCTTTTGGTTTTTATTTCAAATCTTGAGAAATCAATTCCTAACCTTTTGGGAACACTTAAAGATTTTGGTAAGTTTTCAGGATATAAACTTAACTTGAATAAAAGTGAATTGTTTCCATTAAATGTTCATGTTAGTACATACAATGATATTTCTTTTAGAATTGTTAATATATTTAGATATTTAGGTATTATAATTACCAAAAAATATAAAGATCTCTGTGAAGCGAATATAGTTCCTTTAATGGACTCCATGAAACAATTATTTTCTAGATGGAATCCATTTACTTTTTCTTTAATAGGTCATATTCATGCTGTGAAAATGATGATTTTACCTAGATTTTTATATATTTTCCAAAATATACCTATCTTTTTAAATAAATAAGACTTTTGATCAAATTGACTCTCTTATTTCTTCTTTTATTTGGAACAAGAAGAGACCTAGAATTAATAAGTATCATTTACAAATATTTAAAAAAGATGGTGGACTTGCACTTCCTAATTTAAGACTGTATTATTGGGCTGTGAATATTAGACAATTATGTTTTTGGTTATATTGGCTTGATAAGAGCCAAAAACCATTCTGGGTTGATTTGGAATTAAAAGCTGTTAAACAATTTCATTTAACTTCAATTTTAGGAACTTCATTACCTTTACAGCTCTTTAAAATTCCAAATTTAAATTTCTATCTGGTTATTAAACAATCCCTACGGATTTGGGTTCAGTTCCGTAATTGTTTTAATCCTAAACAATTTAAGTTATCTAGATTTTATATTGAAATTTTTTATTTAAACCTTCAACAACTGACCCCATTTTTCTTTTAAAGAAAAATAAATTAATTCACTTTTTTCAGATCTATTTTGTGGTGGTTGATTGATGACTTTTGAGGAGTTAATTAATACATTTTCTCTTGCTTGTACACATTTTCTGCAATATTTTCTGGTTAGACATTTTATACACACATATTTACCCAAGTTTCCATATTTACAAGAATCTGATTTGTTGGATACCATTTTGAAATTGAATCCCTTAGTGAAAGGTTCCATTAGCAGAATTTATAATTTATTTTTGTTACAAAAAGAGAACCTATCACTAAAGATTAAACAAGATTGGGAGAGAGAACTTAATATGACCTTTGTTAATGAAGATTCGCTTCGAGTTTTGAAAAACATAAATTCTTCTTCTGTATGTGCCAACCATTGTTTAATTCAATTTAAAATTGTACACCGTTATTACCTAACAAAGGAGAGACTATCTAAAATATTTCCTAGAATAGATAACTATTGTGATAGATGTAAAACTGAAGTAGCTACTTTGTCACGTATGTTCTAGTCATGTTCTTCATTAAAAAAGTTTAGGAAATCTTTATTTTCTAGAATCTCTAAAGCTCTGAAAATTAATTTACAACCTAATAGATTAACTGTTCTATTTGGAATAGTTAAGCATAATATTCAGGGTATCTCATCTTCAGATCAACATGTAATTGCATTTATTACACTGCTGGCAAGAAGAGCTATTTTATTAAAATGGAAAGATATTTCTTCCCCTACATTAATTGCATGGTTTTCTCAAGCGATGTTATGTCTTAGATTGGAAGAAATTAGTAGAACTTCTGATCCTCGATTTGGTTTTGAGAGAAGATGGGGTTCTTTTGCCAAATATTGTCATTTAATTTGAATCAAGTTATATGGTTTTCTCCCAATTTTATTTTTTAATATAAATATTAAATGACAGTTCTGACTCTTTTTTAATATATATATATATATATTTAGATGATGGTCAAACATATTGCTCCGGGGGATTGATTACTGATGGTGTTTTTTATAGCTAGTGGGGTTTTTTTCTTAGTTAGATGGGCTTCTTTTTTTCCCTTTTTTCTATATATAATTTTTTTCCTTTTTTATATTTCAAGATCAGTTTGTTCTTCTCTTCAGCTTTATTAATTGTTATTAATATATATTAATATTCTAAATTCTAAAAATGGACAAAAATTACTTCAAGATTCCTTTACTTCTTCACTGTCAGCCTCTTGCTTCGATTTAAATAAAAGAACAATAAATAAATAAATCAGTTACAGTATAAGTATATTGAAGAGATTAAAAATTATTCAAAAACAGAAATAATATATATTTTAAAAGTGAGGGTTGCTCATGGGTTCAATGTCTATTTAGGAATCGATTGGCAGAGGGGCAGAAGCTGTTCCTGAATCACTGAGTGTGTGTCTTCAGGTTTCTGTACCTCCTATTTGACAGTAATGGGTGCTGGGGTTCCTTAATAATGGACACTGCCTTTCTGAGATACCTCTCTTTAAAGATGTCCTGGGTACTAAGTAGGCCAGTACCCAATATAGAGCCAACTAAAGTTACGTCCCTCTGCAGCTTCTTTCGGTCCTGTGGATTAGCCATCCACCACCACGCCCCCGCCTCCAACATCAGACAGTGTGGCAGCCTGTCAGAATGCTCTCCATGGTACATCTATAGAAGTTTTTGAGTATTTATGTTGATGTTTCAAACTCCTGATGAGTTTGCATTGATTTGTTGGGAGCAGGTTAGGTGCTCAGAGATCTTGACACCAAGGAACTTGAAATGGCTCACTGTTTCCAATTCTGATTCCTCTGTGAGGATTGGTATGTGCTCCATGATCTTACCCTTCTGGAAATCCACAATCAGCTCTTTCATCTTACTAATATTGAGTGCCAAGTTGTTGCTGTGACACCACTCCACAAGTTAGTATATCTCACTCCTGTTCACCCTCTCATTTCCATCTGAGATTCTACCAACAATGGTTGGATCATCAGCAAATTTATAAACAGCATTTGAGCTATACCTGGCCATACAGTCATGGGTATAGCGAGAGAGTAGCAGTGGGCTAAGCACACACCCCTGACGCGCACCAGTGTTGATTGTCAGCAAGGAGAGTTATTATCACCAATTGTAGTCTTCCTGACCGGAGCATCGAACTACAGAGTGAGGTACAAAGGCCTCAGGTATTGTAACTAATCTGTGAGTTACTGCCCACTGCGAGAGTTGAGCCGTCCCATGCTTGCCACTGTCTTGGATGGTCATCCACTAGGTTCCGGGCAGATCCAATGGATTTGCAGATGAGGATAGCGGATCATGTGGAAGACATTAGTTTCCACATGATTGATTCCCCACTTGTACCCCTGATCCTCAAGTACCCTTGGCTATCCCAGCATAATCCTCCATGGACTGGAGGGAGGGGAGAACCATTGAAACAGAACGTTGGTTTCACATTCCTCACACAAACATTATCTGTTACTTTTACTACCCTAATTCGAGTACCAAATCCCTCCCCCCCCCCCCGGCATGGCCTCTCAATTGCTTGGTCCAATCATTATAAGAGGGTTTGTTTGTGGCATGGTGTTCGAAGACCCCGACAGTCCCATGGAAAATTACCAAAAAGGGGGCAGCTGTCAGTGCGAAATAACCCAAGACCTTTTGGTGACCCAGTCCTGCCCTCCTGGATGGACAAACTGATTCCAGACAATGGGGCTGTATGAGCCCCGACACTATCGAGTCTGGATCCCACAGGAATTAGAGAGAGGGAATCTGTCATTCAAGAGAGGACCAAAGAAATGCTTGAACTTTCTGGGGAACTTGCAGCCAACCTTAAGGAACACAGCTACCATCTCTCGAGTAACTGAAAGACTCCATTATGCCCAGCCATGAAACCTATTTCCAGGAAGGAAAGAACCCTCTGTAATGCTTTGAGGATTCAGACGGGGATTGGGACTCAGATTTGGCTCATTTCCATGAATGAGCTTTGTGAGTCTAGGGAGCGGACTCTGAGGTCAGTTGAATCACCCTGGTGCCTAAAAATCCTCAGGGTTCATTTTTGAAAGAGAGTCCAAGGAGACAGCACACCCAAACGTGTTGAAAGCACTTCCATCTGCAAGGACATGGAGGAGGTCTTCAGCAAGGGAAAGGCCTTTACTCTTCTGAGACATCGACCCCACAACAGTGCAATATCTGCTGCCTGGTACTTGTCCCTTGCAGGGTTCATTAAACATACCCTTGAGCCCAGAGAAAAGTGTAGTGGAAGAATATATCAAGGAGACTCTTGCCACAGGCCTGATACAGCCCTCCACCTCACTCACTGGCACAGGCTTCTGCTTCGTACAAAATGAGGATGGGAGCCTGTGGCCTTGCATTGATTATAGAGGATTAAACTGCATAATGGCCAAAAATCGCTACCTGCTGCCTTTCATGGACTTCAAGATGCTCCAAGAGTGAGAGTATTCACAAATCTGGAACAATGGAGTGTGTACCATCTGGTACATATAAGAGAATGTGATGAGTGGAAGACTACATTCAATACACCGATGGGGCACTAAGAGTACCTGGTTATGCCCTTCAGCCTCGTGAATGCTCCAGTCATTATGCATATTCTTAATAAGTATTCCTTCATCTACATTGATGATATCCTCATCTTTTCAAAGTCCATGGGGAAGTACGACATTAACATCAGGGCCATTTTAAAGAGGCTTCTAGAGCATGGAGTTGATGTTCTGTTGGAGAAGTCTGAGTTTCACGTGATGACTATTTCATTCTTGACGTCCATCATCTCCAATGGCAATCTCAAGGTGGAGCCTACCAAGATGTACCAAGAACCAGGCAGTCAAAGACTGGCCACCACCATCGTGCATCAACCAAATCCAATGTTTATTGGGGTTCGAAAATTTCTACCAGAAGTTCATAAGCAACTCCAGTCGGTACAGGTCTGCTAATGTTGCTGTAACTCTTCGCAGTGCGGATAGCTGGTGCAGCCCCTTTAAGGATTCAGGACAGTCCCGCAAATTGGTAATCATGTTAGATATATCAATATTACAGTGGAGTAAAGGAAGTTACAGAGGCATGAGAGAGGAGTTGATCGCCAGAATTGATTGGAAAAGAACACTGGCAGGGATGATGGCAGAGCAGCAATAGCTGGAAGCAATTCAGAAGGCACAGAATAAAAACATCCCTGAAAGGAAAAGGTATTCTAAAGGCAATATGACACAGCCATGGCTAACAAGGGAAGTCAAGGCCAACATAAAGCTAAAGGGAGGGCATATACCTGAGCAGAAATTGGGTCGAGGATTAGGAAACTTTTAAGAAACAACAGAAGGCAACTAAAAAAGTCAGTGAAAAGGTAAAGCTGGAATATGAAAGTAAGCTCGCCAATAATATTAATGAGGATACAAGTAGTTTCTTCAGATACATGAAGTGTAAAAGAGAGCTGAGAGGCCATATCAGACCACTGGAAAAGGATGCTGGAAATGTAGTAATGAGGGTCAATAAAATGGCAGATGAACTGAATAAATATATTTCATCAGACTTCACTGTGGAAGACACGAGCAGTATGGCAGAAGTTCCATGTGTCAAGGGCCACGAAGTTTGTGAAGCTACCATTACTAGAGAGAAGATTCTTGAGAAACTGAAAGGTCTGAAGTTAGGTAAGTCACCTGGAACAGATGGTGTACACTCCAGGGTTCTGAAGGAGGTGGTTGAATTGATTATAGAGGCATTAATAATGATCTTTCAAGGATCATTAGGTTCTGGAATGATTCCAAAAGAGCGGTAAATTGCATATGTCACTTCACTCTTCAAGAAGGGAGAAAAGCTAAAGAAAATAAATTATTACCCAGTTTGTCATAGGTGGAGGGGCAGATAGTTCTCAGGAAGTAGAGAGGCAACAAAAAACATGGACAGATTAGGAGAATGGGCAAATAAGTGGTAGATGGAATACAATGTCAGCAAGTCATGCTCAATGGTAGAAGAAGTGACTTAATGGGAACAGAAATATGAAAAATAAATCAAAATAATATAATTAATAAATATATAAATAATATTGTGAACTTCAGCTGTAAGGCCCTTGACAGTGAGTCCATAGGTTGTGAAGCAGACTCAATGGACTACATGGCCTAATTCTACTCCAATATCTTACGGAATCAGTTCAGTGTTGGGGTGAGTAAAGTTATTGACCCTGGTTCCAGAGCATGATGGTTGTGTGGTAATAACTGTTCCTGAACCTCATGGTCTGACACAAGGCTTCTGTACCTTCTTCCTGATGGCCACAGTGAGAAGAGAGCATGTCCTGGATGGTGGATGTGCTCGATGATGGATGTTGCCTTCCTGCAACAAACTCCTTGTAGATGTGTTCAATTGTGTGGAGAGCTGTTAGGACATATTCTGGAGTTAGGTTATATAGCAAATACTAATTTCAACAGTCTGTCTTCCTGGACTAACGCCTCCAGCCGAACCTGAGGGGGTATCGTTCGGGATTGACTCCGTTGGATGCTGTGTGATTGCCCTGAGCATTGAACCAGTGGATTGTGTGTTTCAGTGTGTGCTAGTATGGATACTGCCAGGGTGGAGCGGTGGTGTTCATCCACGGGGTTTCCGGTAACTAATGCATGCATGTTGAGTGGGGCAGATATTCGTAATCCTGATGAATTGTTGATTCCACTTTTAAGTACTGTTAATGTGGTAGGTAAAGTTACGATTATGGGGCAGAGATTTGATAAATTGGCAGGCACAGACTTTGTTTCAGTTTAGATTAGTACTGACGTAATGACAGTAGAACTGCCTGGTACTATTGGGGCCCCAGGAGAGGGGGGTGGGGTGTGTACTGTCCATACTTTCCGGGGGAGGACAGTGTAGGTGAGCAGGCCGAAGCACAAGTCGTGTCTCCCGTAGCTGGGTGAGGAGAGTTCAGAGACAGGGTTCTCTGGTTTCTGCTTTGGGAGGGGAAGGAGTGGTCTGATTTGGAATGTCTAATGAGTCCCTGTCCCCCAGGAAAGTGTGAGAATTCTGAGTTAGTATCCCCCCTTATCTCTCTGGCGAATAAATGGAAAAAATGCCCAGGTCCAAAGTCCCAGCTATGGTAGGCTCCGCCTATTCTCAGGAACGAAGCCCACCCCTAAAGGGGAAGAGAAGTATGAGACTTGGGCGAGGCAGACCTCTCAGTTGTTCGATGAGTGGCAGTGCTCTGATGACGTAAAATGTCAGCGATTAGCTGAAAGTTTGAGGGGGCGGGTGGCTGACGTTGTGAGAGCCGGGAAGTCCCAGTACCTCGTTCCCACTATTGCGGCTTACATGCGAGCACTGGAAAATGCACTTGGCACGATAGGAAGCCCAATGGAGGTCATGACGGGGTTTCAGAACACGCGTCAGGAGAAGGGGGAGAAGCTTTCTGCCTCCCTCTTTCAGCTAGACAGGCAGCTGAATTGCTTGCAGTGCAGAGGGGCCATTCAGGCGGCTGAGGTGGATCAGTTAAGAGTGGACCAGATAGCAAAGGGCGCCCAGTCCCAGGACCTTATCGCTTGAGGTCTCCGACTATCTTGTAAGACGTGACGCCCCCCCCACCCCCCTCATTTGTTGAGCTGATCAGAGAAATACAAGAGGAGGATAATGTGTCAGAGGCACAGGAGGCCTCCATCAGCAGGGTAGAGTCCTCGGGAGTGGACCCCTGCGGTGAAGTGACCATGGATAGCCTGCCCCGGGGAGTGGCAGATATTGAGGCAGAGTTGAGAACAGCAGAAGCCCTCGGTTGTGCAGGTGAACAGGATGGCAGTGATCGTCAGGAACACTACGAAGAGGGAGGTCACCTTCAACTGGGGGATGCCCTGGTGCATCTTTTCCCGGTGATGGTAATGTCTAGAGTCCCTGTGTGACAAGCCGGGAAGAAACTACTGGAAAAAGGGGAAGTTGACTGCTGAGTCATTCAACTTCAGGGTCTCCCTGCTTCCTGAGGGTTAGTAGAGAAGATGTTGAAGCTGGATGCTGTCTTTTGCACTGACGAGTTTGACGTGGGTTGTTCCAAGAGTACTCGTCACAGTAGCTGAGTGACTGAGGACACCCCGTTCAGAGAAAGGTCGCGGCAACTGGCCCCTGCAGAGGTGGAAGATGTCTGGCAACATCTGTGGAAGTTGAAGGAAGCTGGGATCATCACTGAGTCCAGAAGCCCCGATGTGTGCCCAATAGTAGTGGCCAGAAAGCAGAATGGGAAGGTATGGCTGAGTGTGGACTATAGGACCCTGAACAGGTGTACCGTCCCTGACCAGTATACGGTCCCAAGGATCAAAGATGCGCTGGCCTGTCTGAGTGGTGCTAAGTGGTTCGGTGTGCTGGACTTGAGGAGTGGATATTACCAGATCCCCATGGGTGAGGCTGGCAAAGAGAAGACGGCATTTCTATATCCACTGGGATTCTTCCAGTTCAAAAAGATGCCAGCAGAGAGGGCTCGGGTGTGTTCTGTATCAAAGTCAGGCCACTGAGTTGTGTCCTGTTGCGTTAGTCAGCCGGAGTCTGTCACCCCCAGAGGAAAACTCTCCCACTCACAAGTTGGAGTTTCTGGTGTTGAAATGGGCTGTGGTGGATAAGTTGAGTGACTACCTCTTTGGTGCCAAGTTTGAGGTGAAGACGGACAACAATCCCCTAACTTATTCCTGACCTTGGCAACATTGGGTGCCACAGGCCGTCGTTGGTTGGTGGCGTTGTCTGCCTCTGATTTCAGTCTGAAGTACCGGCTGGGAAGTAGGAATATTGATGCTGATGCTTTGTCCCGACGTGCACATGAAGGGCTGGACAGGGACGAGGAGTGGGAGAGTGTTCCTGCCCTGGGAGTGAAAGCCATGTGCCGGTTTGCCATCGCGGTGAAGGCAGATGGAAGGCAAGGGCAGGATCAAGCGGTAGATTAATTGGGAGCTTCTGATGATGCCATTCCACAAGATTACTGCAACCTGACCGCTCTGAAGACAAACCGGTTACTGGAATTGAGTCCTGGGGAAATGGCAGGTGCTCAGCGAGATGACCTGGGCATCGGTACCATTTGGTGAGCGGTTGAAAAGGGAGACCCGGCCCAAGCGGAGAAGATGAAACACTAAGCGGTGCCTGAGAAACTGGATCCGGTACCAGGTCACGTCACCTCCAGAACGACCTCAGCGTTCCAAGCTGGTTCTGCCTGAGAAGTATCGGAGGATGGTGTTTAAGTCACTTCATGATGATTCTGGACATTTAGGGGCTGAAAAGACCTATGGATTGCTCAGAGATCAGTTTTACTGTCCCTAGATGAAGCCAGAGGTTGAAGAAAACTGCAATTCATGCATTCAATGCATACAGAGGAAGACACTGCCTACGAGGGCAGCTACTTTGTCCCAATTGCAGATTGCTGGGCCCCTTGACCAGGTGTGTATGGATTTCCTGTCAACAGAGCCAGATGCCAGCAACATGGTGAATGTCTTAGTCATCACAGATCACTACATCAGATATGCGCAGGCTTTCCCTACCAAGGATCAGAGGGTGTCCACAGTGGCCAAAGTGTTTTGGAAAGGTTTTTTATTTCTTACGGCCTCTCCAGGCGGATACATAGTGATCAGGGATGGGATTTCGACAGGAGGCTCATCCATGGACCAGCTGGAAAAATGGGCTGAACCGGGCAGATGGAGTTTAATACAGACAAGTGTGAGGTATTGCAGTTTGGAAGGAAAAACCAAGGTAGAACATACAAGGTGAATGGTAGGGCACTGAGGAGTGCAGGAGAACAGAGGGATCTAGGAATACAGATACAAAATTCCCTAGAAGTGGCATCACAGGTAGATAGGGTAGCAAAGAGAGCTTTTGGTACATTAGCCTTTATAAATCAAAGCATTGAGTACAAGAGTTGGAATGTTATGGTGATGTTGTATAACACAATGCAGGAAGGATATTAATACGGTTGAAAGAGTGCAGAGAAGGATTACAAGGCTGTTTCCAGTACTTGAGAAACTGAGTTACAGAGAAAAGTTGAATTGTTTAGGACTTTATTCCCTGGAGCATAGAAGAATGAGGGGAGACTTGATAGAGATATATAAAATTAGGATGGGTATAGACAGAGTGAATGCAAACAGGCTTTTTACACTGAGGCTAGAGGAGAAAAAAAAGAGGACATGGATTAAGGGTGAAGGGGGAGAAGTTTAAAGGGAACATTGCGGGGGACTTCCTTCACACAGAGAGTGGTGGGAGTGTGGAATGAGCTGCCAGATGAAGTTGTAAATGCGGGCTCACTTTTAATATTTCAGAAAAACTTGGACAGGTACATGGATGAGAGGTGTAAGGAGGGATCAGGGCCAGGTGCAGGTCAGTGGGACTAGGCAGAAGAATGGTTCGGCACAGCCAAGAAGGTCCAAAAGGCCTGTTTCTGTGCTGTAATGTTCTATGGTTTGATTAGTTACTGAGCATGCTCAGAGTCACGAAGTCAAGGACTACTCCTTATTACCTGCAGGGTGATCCCCAGCCTGAGAGGTTTAATCGGACCTTGCTAGACATGCTCAGAACCTTGGAGGTCAGCAAGAAGAGCAGGTGGAGTCAACATATTGGACATCTGGCCCACTACTACAACTGTACCCGAAATGAAGCGACTGGGCACTCGTTATACTATCTGATGTTTGGGTGTGAGGCGAGGTTGCTCACTGACCTTTGTTTTGGGATGGAGAAGGACGACTGACCACCAAAGACTTATCTGAAGTATGTGTCTGACATGAGACAGTGTTACACCAGCAAGGCAATGGACGAACCCAAGTGCAGAACACGGGCACGGAAGCAGAGTTGGGAGGCATTCTTAATATAACAAGAGTGGAATCAGTATCCAGGAGCGATGCTGGACTTAGAACTGGCAGTTCTAAGAACCATGAAACAAGGTTACTTACAACAGAGTCTGCCATGAACTGACAGCTCCTTATTATGATCACAGGGATTTTATCTGCACTTGCAGATGGAAAGCATGTGTTTGTAGTTAGTGGAACCTGGGAATGATTGGAAACTAAACAAGGTGATTGAGGCCCAATTCCTGAGGTAAATAGCCAGGTGGGCCACTGTCAGAAGGGACCATGACAGAAGGGAGCTGAAAAGGGTTTATGAATTAGCTGGGGTCCTGGCTGCCAAGCAGAATCAAGGAAATAAGAGGAGGTTTCATTAAAAGGTTAGGATCTCCCAACTCATGCCGGAAGACCGAGTCATAAAGAATTTGGGGCTACCTGGAAGGCATAAGTTGGCTGACCGCTGGGTGGCTATGCCCGATGTAGTGGAGAGCCAGATGCCAAATGTACCAGTTTTCCAGGTGAAACCAGAGGATGGGAATGGTCAAGATTCTCCATCGGAACCACCTTGTGTCCCTGGGATAAGAGATGCGGGTTGACCCAGAGCCCAACCTGGAGCCTACACAGAGTAAGAGGACTCTGTGGTATCGCTGGGTGACTGAAAGGCCAACAACAGGAGAGATTAGACTGGCCCTCACCCCTAAATGGGGTACAGACTTGGAGGATGAGGAAATAGGGGTGTGGTATATGCCGCATTTGCTAACTCCCCACTGATTGAAGAAGAGATACCCAACCCTTCTCCCATTGAGTCAGGTGAAATCTGGGGTGGAGGGTCTATCCGTGGACAGCTGGGGGTTGAGCGGGACCCCACAAGGAATGAAGTGGGGCTAGGCCAAGGGACAGAGGAGTCCGAGTCGCAGGAGGGCACGAGTAATAGACCGTGGAAGGCCTCTCCAGGTAGACCAGAAGTACCCCCAGTACTGAAGAGGTAGGTGAGGGGGTACGGAGGTCTTAAAGAATCAGGAGACCTCTGGATAGGCTGGCCTATGTAGCACCAGGGAGCAGAGCGGTGTCCCTACCGCTTTGGGGAGCTGTGTCACTGCCTTTTGCAGCCCGGTTGGACTTTGTGTTTTGCAGGAAGGATATGAGTAAATTTGGTGGGGGGCCGGGGGAGCGGGTAACATCCTGGAAAAGGTTTCACTGCTAATGTAATGGTTGTTCTGTCGCAGCAGTGTTTGGGTTATGACTAGAGTTAACGGCTTTGGAACGTGCGGTATCCATTGAAGGGAGTGTTTGCTCTTGTGCCTGAGAGCGACTGGTTTGAGGTCTTTTGTTCAGTGAAAGATGGAGAGAAAAGATGCCAGAATGAAGAGTTTGTAGACTGCAGGATGGAGTGGACTTGGAATGGGACCGGGAGTCGACAATGCCTGGGGGAAATCCATGGAGGACTAACGGACAGGAAACCGTGAGCTTCAACATGCACTTTAGACTGTTTCATTAAAATGGGCCCTTTTCCTTTTGTTTCCATACCAGTCTGTGATACAAATCACACTGCCCTCCCACTGTTTCCCATCCCCCACTACTCCCCTCTGCCCTCCGCACCTCCCTCCCTTTAGTTCATGCTCCACCTTCATTATCTTCAGCCTTTTGTCACTCCCACCCTCACCTACAACCTTCCAGCGGTGTTCCCACTATCCATTCCCCATCTGCCTGTAAACCCGCACACCTGCAGGCTCCTATCACCTGACAGCACTTGCTCTACCTGTCCCCTCGCCTCTTTACACTGGTCACCTCCCCTCTGTCTTTCACTCCACAGGAAGGGTCTCAACCTCAAACATCACGTCTCCATTTCCACTCGAGATACAGCATATTCTAAGCGTAAACTCGCTTTTGTTTCCAAAGTTTTCTGTTTTTGATCATAAAACTTGTAACCTTCACAATTTGACAGCTTTTCTGAAACAGCCACTTTAATTTGGTGAACCAAATGGATTCCAAATGGAGGCCAAAGATCTCCACCACTAAAAATAAGTTTGACCAATGGTAGAGCAGGTCGCATGATGGATCTACACGGAAACCAATGGAGAGGAAAGGGAGGTGGGGGTGGCGAAACGCGCGCTCCTCCAAGCAACCAATAGCATTAGGCAGTCTGCATGATTCTCTAATCCGGTGAATGACGGGTGGGAGGACCGAAGGTCCTTTTAACCAATAGCGGTAAGAATAGAAACAGGAAAGCGGGACTCTGGTTCACTGTATCTGCCTGACTTTCTCTGTTGATTCCTTTCTCGCTCTGGTCTGGGAATGTTTACATCCGACACATCTCGCAAACATCCTCTCCACATCAACCCTATCGGGGCCTTTCAATAGTCGATAGGTTTCTGAGGCTTTTACGGCGGTGAGCAAACAGCTTTAAGGTGCATAACCGCCCCTTCTGAACGTATCTTGGCCCACGTGTTTAATGTCTCCCCCATGTTTATATTTGTATCAATTTTTATTTAAAAAAGACCTGTGCTCTGAAGTAACTGCACAATTATTTCAATCAATAATCCTGTGACCCTTTCTGCAAAATGCTGATAATCTTAAATAGAATTTTATTCTGTGACAACTTTAAAATCAGCCATTCTCTTTCTTGATTATATATTGTTGATTACTATATTCACACCTCCCATTATTATGTTTCTTCATGCAAAACAATTTATTTTAAATCTTTGTGCTCAAACCTCAGTCTCAATATTATCATCTCCTCCCTCCTGCTCTTTCCTGCATTCCTCAACCATCCCACTTCTCTCGATACTATTTTGAGTTGAAATAAGGTTTGTATTTTCCCACATACAATGTCTTTTCTTGCCTCTGAATGTAAATCTTCTAGACTCCCAATTGTGCTTGAATCAGACAATATTACAACTCTCATCAGTCTCACTTCCTCCACCCACTGAAAAGCAAATAGTCCAGCTGTCATTTCACCTGAGAAATCATCATCTATCCTCACCTGCTTTTTCATGTTAAAATCAGGCACCACCAATCCTACCCTAATCTACTATTAACATTCTTGAAGTATCTGTGTACATCTGTAAATATCCATAATTATTATTATTTACATACTATTCAACAATACCATGATTTAAAATCACTTCTTTATTATTCTGTCCCTTTTGGAATAATTTAGGATCCACCTCTGGTGCTTCACACAGTCATGGAGACAGCCCAGGAAAAGGCTGATTTATTACTAATTCCTGTCCCTTTCTGCTTTCCCTTCAATAGTCCATGCAAAACTTCAGAATTTCCTTTTCCCAGCATGGATTTAAAAGCTGTTTACTTGGATGATGTTCTCCAGGCCCTGGTAGGTTTACCCAATAGGTTAACACAAGCTGTTCTTCTCAGTTCCAGAGGTGTCTCCCCCAACTCCACCTTTGAATTATATCCAGTTTATTGAGCACACAGTGTGATGCTGATCCATATACCATACTTCCTTAGTCCAGTATTGATCTTATTAATCCTGTATATATTGCTTTCTAGGATTTCCGATCAGCTCCCCATTCCTTTCCTATTAAACACCTCATAATATTTAGCACTTTCTTACTTCTGATTATTATTTCTTTAATATGTGTTGACCATGTGAGTCTTTTATCAAACCAAACTCTTAAAAATTTAAAGGTATCCGCAGTTTCTAATTCTAATCGATAATCAATTAAATGGAGTGATAGGCTGAGGATCGAGTTGTTGGTTTACAAACAGCGGCAGTGTGTAGTGAGACTGCGAGCAAGCAGAGGCTGATGATGGCAAAACTGCAGTCAATGGGATGAGTTGCAGTGTAAAAAGGGGATCAGAAATCAAAAAGGGTGTTGAATACAGGATTGAAAGTGTTACCTTTGAGTTCACTCAGTATACAGAATAAAGTAGATTAACGTGTAACACAGCTACAGATTGGCATGTATGACATTGTGGGCATCACTGAATCATGGCTGAAAGAAGATTATAGCTGGCAGCTTGATGTCCAAGGACACACGTTGTATTGATAAGACAGGCTGGTAGGCTGAGGGCATGGTGTGGCTGTGTTGGTAAAAAAATTAAATCAAATCATTAGAAAGAAGTGACAGGGTTGGAAGATGCGGTATTGTTCTGTGTACAGCTAGGAGACTGCAAGGGTAAAGACCCTGATGGGAGTTATGTCCAGACCTGCAAACAGCAGTAAAGACGTGGTCCACAAATTACAACGGGAGATCGAAAATGTATGTCAAAAGTGCAATGTTAGGATAGCCATCGGGAATTTCAATATACAGGTAGATTGAGACGGGTTGCACCTGAACTGGAGGGGAACCAATATCCTGGCTTTGCTGATGCTACTTGGGAGGATTTAACCTAGTTTTGCACGAGGTGAGAACCAGAGTCCCAGGACAGCAACATCGGACCTGAAGTTAGATGTCAGTGAAGGTATTGAAAGGCAAAACTGAAACGACAGGCATGATGGGTGGGATAGTTTGAAGTGTGTATATTTTAATGCTGGGAGTATTATGGTTAAGGGTGATGAAATGAGAGCACGGATCAGTACATGGAACTACGATGTTGTAGCCATTACTGAAACTTGGTTGAGAGAGCGGCAGAAATGCGTGATTAATGTGCCAGGTTTTTGAAGTTTTAGAAAAGGAGATAAAAGAGGGGGTGGAGGTTTGTATTACTAATCAGGGAAAATATCACAGCTGCACTCAGAGGAGACATAATGCAGAGGTCAGAAACTGAGTCCATTTGGGTGAAACTCAGGAATTGGCAGAGTGCAATCACTCTGATGGGATACAACTAGGGGACATAACCTCCAGATTCGGGGAGGTACATTTAGGACAGAGGTGAGGAGGAACTGCTTTTCCCAGTGAGTGATGTATCTGTGGAATCCTTTGCCCATTGAAGCAGTGGAGGCTACCTCAAAAGATATATTTATGTCGTTGGATAGATTTTTGCATAGTAGGGGAATTAAGGGTTATGTGGAAAAGGATTGTTGGTAGAGATGAGTCCATCGCCAGATCAGCCGTGATCTTATTCAATGGCGGAGCAGGCTCGACGGGCCAGATGGCCTACTCCTGCTCCTATGTCGTATGTACTAAAGACCCCTCATAGCCACCAGGACATTGAGAAACAGATTTGTAATTTGATTAAGGAAATGTGTAAAAATAATGGGGTTGTTGTCAAGGAGAATTTAAAATTCCCAAATATAAACTGGGACCTTCTTAGTTGAAGGGGTTCAGATGGGGCTGAATTTGTTCAGTGCATCCAGGAAGATCTAAATCAATATGTGCACGGTCCAATGAAAACAGGGGCCATTCTGTACCTGGTGCTGGGTCATGAGCCTGACCAGGTGATTGACCTTTCAGTGGATGAACAGTGACCACAACTCCTAATCTTTCAGGATCTTTCAGCCTACTGTGCTATTCCATGCCCTCACTTCAGGAAGTCAGATCACTTGGCTGTACTTCTCCTTCCTGAGTATAGGCAGAGACTGAAGACTGCAGCACCAGTAGTGAGGACCAAGAAGGTATGAACAAGGGAAGCACAGGAGTGTTTATAGGACTGCTTTGAATCAGTGATCTGGTCTGTATTCAGGGATTCATCTCCGAATCTGGATGAGTATTCTGCAATTATTACCAACATCATTAAAACCTGTGTGGATGAGCGTGTGCCTGCAGAGATTTGCTGTACATTCCCAAACCAAAAGCCAAAAACTGGAGGTGCTCTTCTGCTGAAGCCTAGATCTGTGGCATTCAAGGCTGGCAACCCAGATCTGTACCAGAAAACCAGATACAACTTGCAGAGGACTATTTCAAGGGCAAAGAGACAATTTTGAACGCAGTTGGAGGCGGCATCGGATTACAACAACTCTGGAAGGGTTTGTAAGACATTACTTCCTACAAAGCGAAACCCAATAGCATTGAATAGCAGTGATACTTCACTACCAGAAGAACTCAACATCTTCTATACCCGCTTTGAAAGGCAGAATATAACTACAGCTACGAAGATCCCTGCTGCACCCAGTGACCCGGTGATCTCTGTCTCGGAGATCGACGTTAGCCTGTCTTTAAAGGGAGTGAACACTCGCAAGGTGGCAGGCCCTGTCGGAGTACCTGGCAAAGCTCCAAAAACTTGTGCCAACCAACTGGTGGGAGTATTCCAGGACATTTTCAACCTCTCACTGCTATGGGTGGAAGTTCCCACTTGCTTCAAAAAGTCAACAATTGGGGGACGTCACGTGATGACGTAGGGTCGAGACGTAGGGAATCCAGTTCCCTCGTAAAAAGTAATGAAATAGGGTTTGAATGAAGAAGAATTAATAAATACCTACTAGAAACTGTTTATAAGTAACTCAGGATTATTTTTGGATATGGCTTCTAAACCGAAACAGAAGAAAGCTACTACTTCGAAGACTGCGCAAATCGGTGGGCAAAAGGCCTAACCGTCTCGGCGAAGCCTCGGATTCAAGTTGGATCTCCTCCCGGCAAAGTGCATGGCACTTCTGGTGATGCGGGAAAAGAAGTTGCAGCAATGGCGGTGGTCTCTAAGAAGAAATGGCAAGAACAACGCATGCGCCAAGAAACAAGTATGCATGAACAGTTATGAACAAAACTACAAATCCCAACTACGGCCGGAAGTGAATCGGAAGTGGAATCAGAGTCTTTGGGAAATACAGAGGATGAAGAAGAGGAAAAGAAGAAAGAGATTAAAGGAGACATAAGAGATAGCCTGATATATATGATGAATGAATTAAAAGCTATAAGAAGGATGCAGAAGACACTCGATGTGGTGGAAAAACAAAAGAAGATGGATAATAAAGTTAAAGAGATGGAAGTAAAAATGGAAGAAAACACTGAAAGAACAGATAAGATAAAAGACAATAATCTTGCCTGGACAATAGAAAGTAATAGAAAATAAATGGATGTTGGAAAAAATAGATGTGCTTGAAAACTCTAGTAGACGAAATAATATTAAAATTGTTGGTCTTATGGAAGGTACAGAGGGAGAAAATCCAATAAAATTCTTTCAAGAATGGATTCTGAAAATTTTGGAAATGAAATTAGGAACCCAAGTAATTGAAATTGAATGAGCACACAGAGCTTTAAGACCAAGACCTCAACAAGATCAAAATCCAAGATCAATTTTGATAAAATGCTTAAGGTATCAAGATAAAGAAATGATCTTGAAGGCAGCTACTCAAGGTGCTAAAAAGAGAAATGGGCCATTGATAATAGAAGGGAAAAGAGGTTTTTTTTATCCAGACATAAGTTATGATCTTCTGAAGAGACGCAAGGAATTTAATCCAGTGAAAAAATCTTTATGGGAAAAGGGCTTTAAATTTTTATTGAGCTACCCAGCAAAATTGATAATTTTCCTGGACAACGAAGAAAGAAGATTTTTCGTTGATTACCGGAAAGCGGAGAAATTTGTACAAGAATTGCTTGATGTCCACGAAGAGGACTAAAGAATTATAGAAATGAAGTGGACTAATGAAGACTGAAATAAGGTTGACTTGACGGACATTTATAAGGAAAACAAAAATAGTTGAGTATTAATTGGGAGTAGAGACATTAATTATTTTCTTTTTTTTTCTTCACTAATATATTTTCTTTTTTTTGCAGGGGAGCTGGAGGAGCTCCTTATTGATGGCTGCGAATTTCACGTGTACAATCATGGTGATTGCCATGACCCGTAAAATGGGGGGGGGGGGTAATGTTGTGTTCTTTTTATTCGCAACGTTAGTGGGGGGGTACTTTGTGGGTTTTTTTCTTATATATTAGTTATTTTTTTTCTATTTTTTTTCTTTTTTGCCTGGATGGTTGGGGAGAGACTCATAGCAACATGGAGAATTTCAGAATTCCCAAGGTATTATGAATGATTAATTTACTTAATTTTTTAAGTTTTCATGTTAATAGACTTAATGGACCTGTGAAAAGAAAAAGAGTTTTAACATATATTAAGAAAATGAAAGGAGATATAGCTTTTTTTTACAAGAAACACATTTAACAGAAACAGAACATAAGAAATTAAAGAGAGATTGGGTTGGAAATGTCATTGCAGCTTCATTTAATTCAAAATTGAGAGGAGTTGCAATTTTGGTTAATAAAACTTTACCAATTAAAATACAAAAGGTAATAATTGATTCTGTGGGGAGATATGTCATTATACGTTGTCAATTTTTTTCAGAATTACGGACTTTTATGAACATTTATGCACCAAATGAAAATGATGCAAAACTCATACAAGAAGTTTTTTTGAATTTGGCTGATGCACATGATAAAATATTAATAGGTGGAGATTTTAATATTTGTTTAGATCCAGTTTTGGATAGGTCAACTAAAGTTGCTACAAAAAAAGTAATAAAACTAAGTTTATCATTAATTAAAGATTTAAACCTGATTGATATATGGAGAAAAATTAATCCAAGAGGAAGAGATTATTCATTTTATTCAAATAGACATAAAACTTACTCAAGCATTGATTTTTTTTATTATCAAAAAATATTCAGGATAGAGTGAAAAGTGTGGAATATAAAGCAAGAATACTGTCAGATCATTCCCCCTTGATAATGACAATGATAATGATGGATAAGGAGGAATCGATCTATAGAAGGAGATTTAATTCAATTTTATTAAAACGTCAAGATTTTTGTGATTTTATGAAAAAACAGATTCAATTTTTTTTGGATATAAATTTACATTGACTTGAAGATAAAATTGTATTATGGGAAGCAATGAAAGCATATTTAAGGGGTCAGATTATAAGTTATACATCTAAAATTAAGAAGGAATACATGGCAGAAATAGATCAATTGGAAAAAGATATCATAAAGTTAGAAAAAGAATCTCAAAGATATATGACAGAAGAAAGACAAAGACAACTTGTTAATAAAAAATTACAATATAATACACTCCAGACATATTGTACAGAAAAAGTAATTATGAGAACTAAACAGAAATATTATGAATTAGGTGAAAGATCACATAAGATTCTTGCTTGTCAGTTGAAAACAGAACAGGCTTCTAAAACAATAAATGCAATTAGAATAAGTGTAAATAAAGTTACTTATCAACATTTAGAACTTAATGAAACTTTTAAAAAATTTTATACTGAACTATATCAATCAATATCACAAAATAAGATTGCTGAGATAGACAAATTTTTATCACAAATAACCCTTCCAAAATTAAATTTGGAAGAACAGAAAGGATTAGATATGCCCTTTACATTAAAAGAGGTTGATGAAGCTTCAGGATCATTTCAGAGTAATATATCCCCAGGAGAAGATGGTTTCCTCCTGACTTTTATAAAAAATTTAAAGATTTATTAATTCCTCCTTTTATGGAATTAATATATCAAGTGGAAAATATGCATAAACTCCAACAATCATTTTTAACAGCGATCATAACTGTATTGCCAAAAAAAGATAGAGATCCTTAAAAACCAACATCATATAGACCTATTTCTTTGTTGAATACAGATTATAAAATAATAGCAAAAATTTTATCTAATAGAATATCTAAATATTTAACAAAATTAATACATCTGGATCAAACAGGTTTTATTAAAAACAGACAATCAATGGATAATATAACCCGGTTACTTAGTATAATTCATTTGGCACATAAAAGAGAGGAAATGAGTGTGGCAGTTGCTTTGGATGCAGAAAAAGCATTTGATAGATTGGAATGGGATTTTTTATTTCAGGTATTGGAAAAATATGAGTTAGGAAAATGTTTTATACAATGGTTTAAAAATTTAAATACTAATCCTCAAGCTAGAGTACTTACAAATAGTCAGATTTCAACACAGTTTTGCTTAACGAGGTCAACTAGACAAAGCTGCCCATTATCACCTGCTTTATTTGTATTGACAATAGAACCATTAGCTGAATTAATTAGAACAGATTCAGACATTGGGGGTTTCAGAGTTAATCAAGAAGAATATAAGATTAATTTATTTGCTGATGATGTTTTGATTTATTTAACAAACCCATTGCAGTCTTTGCAAAGATTATCTTTTAGATTGGAAGAATATGGGAAAGTATCAGGGTATGAAGTAAATTGGGATAAGAGTGAAATTTTACCCCTTACCAAAGGAAATTATAATCAATGTTGATTAGTAACTCAATTTCGATGGTCAATAAATGGGATAAAATATTTAGGTATTAGGGTTGATAATGATGTAAAAAATTTATATAAACAAAATTATTTGCCATTATTAAAAAAAATAAAAGAGGATCTTGATAAATGGATGATGTTACCAATAACATTAACAGGTAGAGTTAATGCTGTAAAAATGAATATATTTCCTAGATTGCAATATTTATTTCAAACTTTACCAATTCAATTACCTGACAAGTTTTTTCAAGAACTGAATAAATATGTAAGGAAATTTCTTTGGAAAGGAAAGATGTCAAGAATATCATTGGAAAAATTGACATGTAAATTTGATTTAGGAGGGTTACAACTTCCAAATTTTAAGAATTATTATAAAGCAAATCAACTTAGATTTATTGCATCTTTTTTTTTGATGAAAAACCCGACATGGATTAGAATAGAATTAGATAAGATAGGAGAAATAATTCAAAATAGGCTTATTCCTTTTACAATGGATAATAAATTTTTACATAATTGGTTCCAAAAGGGGATTAAATATATAGGTGATTGTTTTGAAGGAGGTATATTGATGTCGTTTGATCAATTAAAAAATAAATATAAATATCAAACAACACTCTTTTCTGTTATTTTCAATTAAAGGCTTATTTATGAGAAAAGTTGGGTCAAATAATGTTGATGCCAAAACCTAGTGAAATACAAATATTAATTCAAAAAGGAAAAATTAAAAAATTTACATCTTGTATGGACAATTTGATTCAAAAACAGACAATTGAATCTGGAATTCATAAATCAAGACAAAAATGGGAATCTGATTTGAATGTTTAAATTGATGGAAAAAGTTTGTCAAGATTATGTTCTGATAGTATGAGAAATACAATAAATGTTCGACTTGGATTAATACAATATAATTTTTTACATCGATTATATATAACACCACAGAAAATAAATAGATTAAATTCAAATATGTCTGACCAATGTTTCGATGTAATCAAGAAATTGGTACTTTTTTACATTCTACTTGGTCTTGTTTTAAAATTCAACCATTTTGGATAAATTTAAGACTTTTATTGGAACAAATTACTGGAGTACAACTCCCACATAGTCCAATGTTATTTTTATTAGGAGATATTGAAGGGACAATACCGAAACTTAAATTGAATAAGTATCAGAAAAAATTTATAAAAATTGCATTGGCAGTAGCTAAAAAAGTTATCGCAGTTGCTTGGAAATCTGATTTATATTTAACTATGGATTGTTGGAATAATGAAATATATAGTTGTATTCCACTAGAAAAAATTACAAGTAATCTAAGAAATGAATATGATATATTTTTGAAAATTTGGCTCCCATACCTACAAAAGATGGGATTAAATATATAGGTCCTTTGAAGATAAAATTATAAAGTAATTGGGGAAAGTAAGAATAAATATTAAAATTATTTTGAACTCCATGGAGCATGTGGGGATCCTCCGATATCCATGCAATCTTTTTCTTCTTTCTTTCTTTTTTTGTTCTTTCTTTAGATAAGGGTGAAGGGGGGAGGGTTAAGGGGAGGGGGGAGGATCAATATTATTTTTCTTTTTCTTTTTTTTCCCATTACATTTATTCTTTGTAATTTTCTAAAAATTTAATAAATAAATTTTTTAAAAAGTCAACAATTACACCCATGCCTAATAAGAATAATGTGAGCTGCCTTAATGACTATCACTCAGTAGCGATCACTTCTACAGTGATGAAATGCTTTGAGAGGTTGGTCATAACTAGATTGAACTCCTGCCTCGGCAAGGACCTGGTCTCACTGCAATTTGCCTATCGCTACAATAGGTCAACGTCAGACGCAATCTCAATGGCTCTTCATGTGGCTTTAGACCACCTGGACAATACAAACATGTTTGTCATGATGCTGTTCACCGATTATAGCTCAGAATTTAACACCATCATTCCCACAATCCTCACTCATAAGGTACAGAACCTGGGCCTCTGGACCTCTCTCTGCAATTGGATCCTCGAATTCCTAACTGGAAGACCACAATTGGTGATAACATCTCCTCTCGCTGACGATCAACACTGGTGCACCTCAGGGGTGTGTGCTTAGTCCACTGCTCTACTCACTCTATATCCATGACTGTGTGGCTAGGCATAGCTAAAAATACCATGTATAAATTTGCTGAGGATACAACCATTGTTGGTAGAATCTCAGGTGGTGACAAGAGGGCGTACATGAGCTGGATATGCCAACTAGTGGAGTTGTGCCACAGCAACAACCTTGCACTTAACATCAATTAGACAAAAGAGCTGATTCAGGAAGGGTAAGATCAAGGAACACGTACCAATCCTCACAGAGGGATCAAAAGTGCAGACTGTGAGCCATTTCAAGTTCCTTGGTGTCAAGATCTCTGAGCACCTAACCTGCTCCCAACATATCGATGCAGCTATCAAGAAGGCAAGATAGTGACTATACTTTATTAGGAGTTTGAAGAGATTTGTTATGTCAAGAAAAACACTCAAAAACTTCTGTGGATGTACTGTGGGTGGGCTGTTGCTACTACACAGGACCGAAAGAAGCTGCAGAGGGTCTTAAATTTAGCTGGCTCTGTCTTGGGTACTAGCCTCCAAAATACACAGGACATTTTCAAGAAGCAGTGTCTTAGAAAGGCAGCGTCCATTATTAAGGACAACCAGCACCCAGGGTATGCCCCTTTCTCACTTTTACCATCAGGTAGGAGATACAGAATCCTGAAAGCACACACTCAGTGATTCAGGAACAGCTTCTTCCCCTCTGACATCTGATTCTTAAATAGACATTGAACTGTGAACACTACCTTTTAGAATGCATATTACTTCTGTTTTTGCATGATTTTTAATCTATTCAATACATGTATACTGTGATTATTTTTCTTTTTCTTTTATATTATGTATTGCATTGAACTGCTGCTGCTAAGTTAACAAATTTCACGACACATGGCGGTAATAATCAACCTGATTCTGATTGTGATTCTATTTGTAGACAAGGATAGGTATGGTCCTTGTGGAAGAGTTTTAAATTGAGGTCGCGCAATTTAGAAGGGCATTTGGCAAGAACTAATAAGTGTTAATTAGGAACATCTTTTCTCTGGCTGACCACATCATATATATGGAGGGTGTTTAAAGAGCAATTGCACAGAGTGCAGGAAAGGTATGTTCCTGTCAGAAGGAAGGATGGGCATGGAAAGACAAGAGAACATTGGATGTCTCGGGAGGTGATGAATTTAGTCAAGAAGAAAAAGAAAATGTATGGAAAGCTTCAGAAATCAGAATCAAAATGAAGCACATGAGGAGTATAAAGAAACCAGAAAGGAAGTAAAGAGAATAAAGAAAGCCAGGAGGGGCCGTGAAATGTCTTTAGCAAGTAGGATTAAGGTGAATCCCAAGGCATTCTATACATACGTTAAGAGTAAGAGGATAACTCGGGAGATGATGGGACCACTCAGGCAGAAAGAGGGGAACATTTGCTTGGAGCAGAGAATGTGAGTGAGATACTTCATGAGTACTTTGCTTCAGTACTTACCAAGGAAAAGGATGTGAAGGACCAGGAGATCAATGCTGAGTGTATAATACATTACGGTGTTTGGAAATCAAGGAAGCAGAAATGTTGGGCCTCCTAATCAAGTCAAGTCAAGTCACTTTTATTGTCATTTCGACCATAACTGCTGGTACAGTACATAGTAAAAATGAGATGTTTTTCAGGACCATGGTGTTATACGACACAGTCCAAAAACTAGACTGAACAACGTTAAAAAAAACAACTTTGTGTTACTCTGAGGGGCCGAAGGGTACAAACTAGCCCCCACCTTTTTGAGAATCGCAAGATCGCTATTAATTCAGGTCAGGAGACCCAGGAAATGAGAGAGAGAGACGCAGAATACACAGGGAGTTTGGAATGTCCTGGCCCCTCAATGATACAAAGCCACGGGAAACGGCCATTGTCTCTTGGAGACGGAATTGTGCATTGAGTACTGAACTATTTATTTGAAGCCCTCAGGGAATGAGCCGAGGGGGCTGGCTGAGGGATTGCATCATCCCAACCTGATTGACATCTGAGACCCCGTGAGTAAGGATAAAAGAGGGTCTGGGGAACAACCCCTTTTAGACGCACCAGGAGAAACGCTAGAAATCCCGTGACAGCGTTTCATAGCGACAGCCGATGGAGAGCCCACGTGTGTCCTTTCCCGTTGCCCCGGGATTGAGGCCCTACCACGGAAGGCGGTTTAGCTAAGGAAGAGATCACCACCGACGCCATTTCGAAGGATCGACATCATAAAACGGAAACGGGCAAGTTCAAAACCTCCGTCTCTCTCTCCAACCAAAAGCTGCAGCTTGAATGAACTGGAGTGACTTTTATATTTCCATCGGACAATACATTATCCCCTAGACAATGATAGAGCTTATTTCTCATTGATTATTATTATACCCGCGCTTTTAGATTTAGTATTGATGACGCATATTATCTGTATGTTTGCATTGATATTATTTTTGTGTATTTTTATCAATAAATCCTGTTAAAAATAGTACCATCAGACTTCAATAGACTTCTCTATTTTTGCTGGTAAGTGACCCAGTTATGGGGTATGTAACAACAGAGAAAGCTACACTAGACTATAGACCTACAATGGACTGCATAAAGTGCTATGGAGCTGGTGTTGAGGGACCAGGTGAGGTTCTCTGTCAGGTGAACAACAAGAAATTTGGTACTCTTTGATGCGGATTAAGATGGATAATTCCTCTAGGCCAGTTGGGATTTACCCCAGGATATTGAAGGAGGCAAGGGGTGAGATTGCTGAGGTCTTGATCAATATCTTTGTGTCCCCTCTCCAGAGTACTGGAGAGTGGCTAATGTTGTACCTGTATCTAACGAGGGAAGAAATGCAAATTCTCAGAACTATAGACCGGTGAATAACATGTGAGTTGTAGACAAATTGCTGAAGGAAAATCATAGAGATAGAATATCTGAGCACTTGGAAACCCATGGCCTAATTAGGGAGAGCCAGCATGGCTTTGTACATGGCAGGTCATGCCTTACCAACTTGATGAATTTTTTGACAAAGTGACAAGACAGACTGATGAGGGGAAGGCAGTGGTTGTTGTCCACATGGATTTTAGGAAGGCATTTGACAAAGTCCTTCATGGGAGGCTAATTCAGAAGATTAAGATGCATGTGATCTGCGGCAAATTGTGTGTTTCGATTCAGAAGTAGCTTGCGCAGAGAAGACAGGAGTAGTGGTTGAAAAGACATTCGAGCCGGAGGTCTGTTGTTAATGGAGTGCTGCAGGGATCTGTGCTGAGGTCTCTGCTGTGTGTAATGTATATAAATGACCTGGATGAAAATGCATGTGGGTGGGCTAGTAAATTTGTGGATGATTCCAAGATTGGTGGAGTTGTGGATAATGTAGAAGACTGGCAAAGAATACAGCATGATACAGATCTGTTGCAGATATGGGCTGAGAAATGGCAGATGGAGTTTAACACAGATAAATGTGAGGTGTGACACCTCCGGAGGGAAAATGCAAGGATACAATGCAGGGCAAGGTCCTCAACAGTGTTGCTGTGCAGAGAGATCTTAGGATCCAAGTTCAGACTCTCGAAATTGGCTGCAGTGGTCAATAAGGTGGCTGACAACGTTTATGGAATGCTTGCTTTTATTAGTCAAGGCATTGCACTCAAAAGTGAGGATGCTGCCTGGAAACTCAACGTTAGGTCACACCTGGAGTATTGTGTACGGTTCTTGTTGCCCTACTACAGGAAGGATGTTGAGACTTTGGAGAGGGTGCAAAATAGGTTTACCAGGCTGCTGCCTGGTTTAGAGGGCATGTGCTATCATGACAGGCTGTTTAAACGGGTTGTGTTTCTGGACCATTGGTGGCTGAGGGCAGATCTGATGGAGATTTACAGGATTATGAGAGGCATGGACAGATTGCATGGAAAGTATCTGTTCCCCAGGGTTGAAATATCTATTACCAGAGGGCATGCATTGAATGTGTGAGTGGTAGATTTTATACTCAGAGAATCATGGATGCCTCGAATGTGCTGCCTGGGATGATGGTAGAGCCAAATACATTACAGGCTTTGAAGAGGTGTTTGGATAGACAATGGATATAAGTAAGGAGAAATATGGAGATGGTGCCAGTAGGAGGGAATTGTGTTTGGGTGATTTTGATTTTCTTTTTAGCTGGTTCAGCAGAACATTGTGGGCTGAATGGCCATTGTTGTATTAAATCATTTTGGTGCTGGATCCCAAGGGAAGGAATTTGAAGAATGCCTATGGGTTTGTTTTTTAGAGAGCTGTTGCACCTTTTTGATCAGGATGGTGTTCAGGGACCAGGAAATGTGGACACCAAGGAATTTGAAGCTTAGTGATCAGGGATGGGATTTCAGCAGGAGGCTCATCCATAGACCAACTGGAAAAATGGGCTGAAACGGGCAGATGGAGTTTAATACAGACAAGTGTGAGGTATTGCACTTTGGAAGGAAAAACCAAGGTAGAACATACAAGGTAAATGGTAGGGCACTGAGGGGTGCAGTAGAACAGAGGGATTTAGGAATACAGATACAAAATTCCCTACAAGTGGCATCACAGGTAGATAGGGTAGCAAAGAGAGCTTTTGGAACATTAGCCTTTATAAATCAAAGTATTGAGTACAAGAGTTGGAATATTATGGTGATGTTGTAAAACACAATGCAGGACGGATATTAATAAGGTTGAAAGAGTGCAGAGAAGGATTACAAGAATGTTGCCAGGACTTGAGAAACTGAGTTACAGAGAAAAGTTGAATTGGTTAGGACTTTATTCCCTGGAGCGTAGAAGAATGAGGGGAGACTTGATAGAGATATATAAAATTATGATGGGTACAGATTGAGTGAATGCAAACAGGCTTTTTATACCGAGGCTCAAGGAGAAAAAAAACAGAGGACATGGGTTAAGGGTGAAGGGGGAGAAGTTAAAAGGGAACATTGGGGGGGACTTCCTTCACACAGAGAGTGATGGGAGTGTGGAATGAGCTGCCAGATGAAGTTGTAAATGCGGGCTCACTTTTAACATTTAAGAAAAACTTGGACAGGTACATGGATGAGAGGTGTATGGAGGGATCAGGGCCAGGTGCAGGTCAGTGGGACTAGGCAGAAAAATGGTTCGGCACAGCCAAGAAGGGCCAAAAGGCCTGTTTCTGTGCTGTAATGTTCTATGGTTCGATTAGTTAATGAGCATGCTCGGAGTCACAAAGTCAAGGTCTACTCCTTATCACCCGTAGGGTGATCCCCAGCCAGAGAGGTTTAATCGGACCTTGCTAGACTTGCTCAGAACCTTGGCAGTCAGCAAGAAGAGCAGTTGGTGTCAACATATTGGACATCTGGCCCACTACTACAACTGTACCCGAAATGAAGCTACTGGGCACTCGTTATACTATCTGATGTTTGGGTGCGAGGCGAGGTTGCTCACTGACCCTTGTTTTGGGATGGAGAAGGACGACTGACCACAGAAGACTTATCTGAAGTACGTGTCTGACATGAGACGGTGTTACACCAGCAAGGCGGTGGACGAACCCAAGTGCAGAACACGGGCACGGAGGCAGAGTCAGGAGGCATTCTTGATGTTCCGAGTGTGGAATCGGTATCCAGGAGCAATGCTTGATGCAGAACGGGCATGAAACAGGGTTACTCACACCAGAATCAACCACAAACCAGCAGCTCCTTGTTGTGATCACAGGGTTTTTATCTGCATTTGCTGATGGAAAGCAAGTGTTTGTAGTTAGTGGAACCTGGGAATGATTGGAAACCAAACGAGGTGATTGAGGCCCAATTCCTGAGGTAAATAGCCAGGTGGGCCACTGTCAGAAGGGACCATGACAGAAGGGAGCTGAAAAGGGTTTATGAATTAGCTGGGGTCCTGGCTGCCAAGCAGAATCAAGGAAATAAGAGGAGGTATCATCAAAAGGTTAGGATCTCCCAACTCATGCCGGGAGACTGAGTCATAAAGAATTTGGGGCTACCTGGAAAGCATAAGCTGGCTGACCGCTGGGTGGCTATGCCCGATGTAGTGGAGAGCCAGATGCCAAATGTACCAGTTTTCCAGGTGAAACCAGAGGATGGGAATGGTCAAGATTCTCCATCGGAACCACCTGGTGTCCCTGGGATAAGAGATACGTGTTGACCCAGAGCCCAACCTGGAGCCTACACAGAGTAAGAGGACTCTGTGGTATCGCTGGGTGACTGAAAGGCCAACAACAGGAGAGATTAGACTGGCCCCCACCCCTAAATGGGGTACAGACTTGGAGGATGAGGAAATAGGGGTGTGTTATATGCCACATTTGCTAACTCCCCACTGATTGAAGAAGAGATTCCCAACCCTTCTCCCATTGAGTCAGGTGAAATCTGGGGTGGAGGGTCTATCCGTGGACAGCTAGAGGTTGAGCGGGACCCCACAAGGAATGAAGTGGGGCTCGGCCAAGGGACAGAGGAGTCCGAGTTGCAGGAGGGCACGAGTAATAGACCGCGGAAGGCCTCTCCAGGTAGACCAGAAGTACCCCCAGTACTGAAGAGGTAGGTGAAGGGGTGCGGAGGTCTTAAAGAATCAGGAGACCTCTGGATAGGCTGGCCTATGTAGCACCAGGGAGCAGAGCGGTGTCCCTACCGCTTTGGGGAGCTGTGTCACTGCCTTTTGCAGCCCGGTTGGACTTTGTGTTTTGCAGGAAGGATATGAGTGATTTTGGTGGGAGGAGTGTGTAACATCCTGGGAAAGGTTTCACTGCTAATGTGATGGTTGTTCTGTAGCAGCAGTGTTTGGGTTATGACTAGAGTTAACGGCTTTGGAACGTGCGGTATCCATTGAAGGGAGTGTTTTCTCTTGTGCCTGAGAGCGACTGGTTCGAGGTCTTTTGTTCAGTGAAAGATGGAGAGAGAAGATGCCACAATGAAGAGGTTGTAGACTGCAGGATGGAGTGGACTTGGAATGGGACCGGGAGTCGACGATGCCCGGGGGAAATCGATGGAGGACTAACGGACAGGAAACCGTGAGCTCCAACGAGCACTTTAGACTGTTTCATTAAAATGGGCCCTTTTCCTTTTGTTTTTCTTACTAACCCTCTAGTCAAATTAAAAATTGTAAAGCTAAATTGTTTAATTATATACGGTGTACTGTCAGTTATTTCTGGATATTGATTGGTAACAGGAACACATCACGCAGCATCCACACAAACGAGGTTTTGACCTTCGATGCAGGATTGAACATTTCTAGACGGGCATAGAAAGGGCATTCGGTGTTTTGAAGATCTTTTCATAGATCAGCACTTTGCAACTTTAGAACAATTCTCTGTAAAGTTTGGCCTACCTAACACTCATTTCTTTAGATATCTCCAAATTAGACATTTTATCAACCCTTTAATACCAAACTTTCCTGAGGTACCCGTTAAAAATGTTGTGGATTTGTTTCTTCATGTGGATCCATTGGGTAAAGGTTTAATTTCTACCTTTCCAGATATGTTAACGATGTTGAAGCGAGCTCCCTTCGACAAAATTAAAACTGCCTGGGTGCATAATTTAAGTTTTTCTTTGTTTGATGAGGTTTGGGATTCAATTCTCAAGTCAGTTAATTCAACTTCTTTATGTGCTCGCCACTGCCTTTCACAGTTCAAGGTGGTTCACAGGGCTCATATGTCTAAAACCAAATTGTCACGGTTCTATCCTGATATTAATCCCTGTTGTGATAATTGCAAAAGGGGCAAGGCCTCTCTTATTCATATGTATTGGGCTCGTCCTAGCTTGGAGAAATTCTGTAGTGATTTTTTTTAACTTTATCTCACATATTAATTGCTATTTGGAACCAAACCCTCTGATTGCTCTTTTCGGTACTTCGGGAGAAGCTGACATGCATTTAACTCCGACTAAGCGTCGTACATTGTCTTTTGCCTCTCTTTTGGCCAGACGTGCAGTCCTTCTTAGGTGGAGAGATGCTGCCCCACCCACTCGTGCTTCATGGCTCAGAGATGTTATGTCCTTAAACCTTGAAAAGATTCATTATTCACACTTTAATTCAGATATAAAGTTCCAAAAGGTGTGTGGACATTTTCTTGAATATTTTCATAATTCCAATTTAGATTAAGGGTGCATCTCTCCCTTTTTTTGCTTTTGCATTTAAATTCCTTTCTGTCAGCTTCATACCGTTAAGATTTATGGCTTTTTGATGTGTAAACATTATCGGTTATGTAGTAGCCAATATACCTTTTCATAAATATAGCTCTGTGGTGATATAGTGCTGAGTAACTTTTCTATATATTGTAAGGTTGGCTTGGAGTTGGGTGGTGGGAGGGTGGGGTGGTAACTGACTTTATACGACTCTGCTATGGGTGCTTTGCTTAATTGTTATGAATTGTACTCTGATACGTTTGTTTTGCACTGTATAAACCTCTTTATTGTTTTTTTTTTGTTTTGTTGCATTGTAAAAACAGGAAAAATTAATTTAAATAAAACAAGAGGCTTTGCACCTCAGATTTCACACGTTTGGTGGGGCCAGAGACTGTCTTCCCTAGACTAACGCGGCCAGCCAAACCTGAGCGTTACAATTCATTGTGGGTGTCTTGAGTGTGGATGTGAAGATGGAGGTATTTGAAAATTATATGTAATCAAAATGGAGCTTTCTGGATACACTATAACTACAGAATTGTCCTGCTGTTACATTTCATAGTCACAACAAGGGCTTTACCTGTGATGGACTGGCCTGTATCCAGGACTTTTTGTAGGCTTTTCCATTCAAAGGGTTTCCATACTAGTCCGTGACACAACTCACACTCTCCTCCCACTGGTTCCCGTCCCCCACTACTCCCCTCTATCTTCCGCACCTCCGTCCCTTCAGTTCATGCTCCACCTTCATTATCTTCAGCCTTTTGTAACTCCCACCCTCACCTACAACCTTCCAGCGCTGTTCCCACCATCCATTCCCCATCTGCCTGTAAACCCGCTCACCTGGAGGCTCCTATCACCAGACAGCACTTGCTCTACCCCTCCCCTCGCCTCTTTACACCGGTCACCTCCCCTCTGTCTTTCACTCCACAGGAAGGGTCTCAACCTTAAACATCACTTCTCCATTTCCACTCGAGACAGAGCGTATTCTAAGCGCAGGGGCGTTTGGGTAACTGCCATCTCCATTTCATCATCTGTAAAACGATCGCAACTTCCATTAAACATTGTTTTCTTTTTTAAACATCACAACATGTGACCATCAAATTGCAAATTCGCTCCTAATATTCCCCGAGACTTCAGAAATACCGTACGGAAAGAATAATGTATATGGCAACAGCCGGTAAACATCACCATTCGACGCAGCCGTAAACCTGCTTCACTTTTGTTCCCAAAGTTTTCTGTTTTGGATCATAAACTTATAACCTTCACAATTTTACAGCTTTTCTGAAACATCCACTTTAATTTGGTGAACCAAATGGACCGTTCTGAAAATTCTGAAAAACTTTCAGAAAGGTCTCCGCCACTAAAAATAAGGTTGACCAATGGTAGAGCAGGTCGTATGATGGATCTACGTGAAACCCAATGGAGAGGAAAGGGAGGTGGGGCTGGCGAAACGCGCTCTTCTCCAAGCAACCAATAGCGGCAGGCGGTCTGCATGATTCTCTAATCCGGTGAATGACGGGTGGGAGGACCCAAGGTCCTTTTAACCAATAGCGGTAAGAATAGAAACAGGAAAGCGGGACTCTGGTTCACTGTATCTGCCTGACTTTCTCTGTTGATTCCTTTCTCGCTCTGGTCTGGGAATGTTTACATCCGACACTCTCGCAAACATCCTCTCCACATCAACTCTATCGGGGCCTTTCAGTAGTCGATAGGTTTCTGAGGCTTTTATGGCGGTGAGCAAACAGCTTTAAGGTGCATAACCGCCCCTTCTGAACGTATCTTGGCCCACGTGTTTAATGTCTCCCCCATGTTTATATTTGTATCAATTTTTATTTAAAAAAGACCTGTGCTCTGAAGTAACTGCAGCATTATTTCAAGCAATAATCCTGTGATGCTTTCTGCAAAATGCTGATAACCTTAAATTTAATTTTATTCTGTGATAACTTTAAAATCAGCCATTTCCTCTCTTGATTATATCTTGTTGATTACTATATTCACACCTCCCATTGTTATGTTTCTTCATGCAAAACAATTTATTTTAAACCTTTGTGCTCAAACCTCAGTCTCAATATTATCATCTCCCTCCTGCTCTTTCCTGCATTCCTCAACCATCCCACTTCTCTCGATGCTATTTTGAGTTGAAATAAGGTTTGTATTTTCCCACATACAATGTCTTTTCTTGCCTCTGAATGTAAATCTTCTAGACTCCCAATTGTGCTTGAATCAGACAATATTACAACTCTCATCAGTCTCACTTCTTCCACCCTCTGAAAAGCAAATAGTCCAGCTGTCATTTCACCTGAGAAATCATCATCTATCCTCACCTGCTTTTTGATGTTAAAATCAGGCACCACCAATCCCACCCTAAACTACTATTAAGATTCTTGAAGTATCTGTGTACATCTGTAAATATCCATAATTATTATTATTTACATACTATTCAACAATACCATGATTTAAAATCACTTCTTTATTTTTCTGTCCCTTTTGGAATAATTTAGGATCCATCTCTGGTGCTTCACACAGTCATGGAGACAGCCCAGGAAAAGGCTGATTTATTACTAATTCCTGTCCCTTTCTGCTTTCCCTTCAATAGTCCATGCAAAACTTCAGAATTTCCTTTTCCCAGCATGGATCTAAAAGCTGTTTACTTGAATGATGTTCTCCAGGCCCTGGTAGGTTTACCCAATAGGTTAACACAAGCTGTTCTTCTCAGTATCAGAGGTGTCTCCCCCAACTCCACCTTTGAATTATATCCAGTTTATTGAGCACACAGTGTGATGCTGATCCATATACCATACCTCCATAGTCCAGTACTGATCTTATTAATCCTGTATATATTGCTTTCTAGGATTTCCTATCAGCTGCCTATTCCTTTCCTATTAAACACCTCATAACATTTATATAACATATATATATAATATATATATAATGTGTCTACATTTAATTAATAAAAAGAATGATAAAGAGAAGGAAGAATTTCTCAGCATCCTGTTACACACATCAGAGCCAGATATTGATGGAATGTTTCATAATCAATGTCTCCATCCCTTATTTCAACATATTAACCTAATTCTCCTCTCTCCATCCAATAAAACTGGATACAGAAGCTTCTCCGTTGCACACACAATCTTCCTTCAATGTCCCAGCTGAAAGGCAACATCTCTGTCCCTTGGTGCCCTGGAAAAGAACAGAACTCACTGCAGAGTCCAAATCCTTTGGTCTTCCCAGTGTTTGGCTGAAGGAAACTTTTTGCATCCCGCAGTATTGCCCATCAGAGAGTGTGGAGTTGTTGGTACAAGTACAGGTGACACAGAACTTGATATCGAGAATGTAAATGTTTTAATGTGATGTGAGTAAGAGAGCATTTTGAGAAAATATGCCAATGCAGGAAAATACAACACACCAGGAGTAGAAAACATAAACAGGTACCAGATTAATGCAAACCATGAATACAATAGGACAGATTCCCCATGTCCATAACCTGGAGTGCATGTGTCAGCACAACTGATCAATCCAACTGTTGACAGAGTCATTCCCAATGCCTTATCTAAGGAATTCTATCACAGGAGCAACTTATCAATGAAATTCCATGGAGACAATTAATACAATATCATGATATAACTGCATAAAATAATAAACAGTAAAGCAGGCATGAAGTATTATTAACACTAAATTAATTTCATTGCAATTAAATTAAAAATCAATCTCAATCCCGTGGGATTGATCTTAAAAAGAATACAATGATGTATTTGTCATGATACAACATATATACGGATGACTTTCTGTTATTCATTCACAGGATGTGAGTAGAACAACACTTCTTTCCCATCCCAACTACTCTCGAACAGGGTGGATTACTGAGCCATTTCACAGTGCGGTTACAGGTCAGTTACATTACTGTGGGCCTGGAGACCTATACAGGCCAGACCAGGTAAAGTCAGCAGATTCCCTTCCCTAAAACGCGTCAATCATGTGTTTAGACACCAATCCACCAAGCCAGTCACATACTTAATAAACTGACTTTGGACATCCCAGCTGCCGTGATGTGATCTGAACTCGCATATGAACATCACACACTCAGCTTCATGATTCAATTCTCAGTAACTTCACTCACTCAACGCCATATCTGTTGCTCAGCAACCAGACTCACTCCCACTCTCACGTTTTATCCAAC
Organism: Hypanus sabinus; assembly: GCF_030144855.1. Taxonomy (NCBI): domain Eukaryota; kingdom Metazoa; phylum Chordata; class Chondrichthyes; order Myliobatiformes; family Dasyatidae; genus Hypanus; species Hypanus sabinus. The sequence goes on from NC_082731.1 coordinate 29,675,236, forward strand.
TACAAAGGCAGGATGTGCAACAACTGAGGACCCTACCTTGCCACTGGCTTCTGCGATCCTCTGGGAATGTCGGTTCACGACCCTGGCCTGCCTCTCCTTCTTTCCCGCCATGAGAACGTGCTGCCAGTCCTCCAGTATATTTTACACTCTTCACTGCTCACAGCAACAGCTTTGTCTTCTGCTTCCTGTTTGTGTCTCTGCCTCTCTCTCTCTCTCTCTCTCTCTCTCTCTCTCTGTCAGCTAAGGGCTCTGCCAGCCTGTTTGTACACAGTGCAGGCAGCTTGTCAGAGCCAGCTTCTGACCTCGTGCACTGTGGGGTGGGAGGGAGAAATGAGGCAGCAAATTGTAGGTCTGAAAAGACTGAGATGAGCTGAGAGAAGGTGGAAAGAGAAAGAGAGATGCAAGGAAGGGAATGGAGGGAGAGATCACAGGGTAAAAGGGACAGACCCTCCAAGACCAGTGTACTGGACTAATGTACAAATACAAGCCATGTTCCTCACTGTGTTTTGGCACTGGGAATCTCCCCCACTATGTGAATGTGTGTGTCTCCAAAACCGTATCCAATTACACTTTCACACAACACTGAATAGGGGGGCATTTCCCTAGACATGGACTGAGAATTGTTCCTTTGAATTTTATCCTGGGTCTTTGTCCAAAGATTGTTGATACCTGGATGAAGGAGTCCTCTCATTGATGGGAATTGTTCCCATATTCCTGAGTATTAGATGGCAGGTGACACTAAAATAGATAGTGTTGTAGGGAGTGGACATATTGTACATTGCTGCGACCTTGCACACGGAGCAGGAACACACACAAAATGCTGGTGGAATTGCAGCAGGCCAGACAGCATCTAAAGAAAGAACAGTCAACATTTCTGGCTGAGACTCTTCGTGAGTCCTGACGAAGGGTCTCGGCCCGAATCGTCGACTGTACTTCTAACTATAGATGCCGCCTGGCCTGCTGTGTTCCACCAGCATTTTGTGTGTGTTCCTGCTCCGTGTTGCTTGAATTTCCAGCAACTGCAGATTTCCTCATGTTTGCATTTTTTAATTCACAGGGAGCAGGAATTCAGTTCTTTGGACCTTTTGGACATTTTCTGGGACAGACAGGATATGTACGAATAATTTTGCACCTTTATTTAAGAAGGGCTGCAAATAAAATTAAATGCTGAGAACTATAGACTTGTAAACCCAATATTTTTGTAGGAAGTTAATATAATAGAGCAAATATTGGTGGGAAATTAGATTGGGAAGATTTCAAAAACCACCAGAAGGCAACAAAAGAAGTTTTAAAGAAGCAAAAGATGGAACACAAAAATCTTAAAGAGGATACTAGAAGTTTCTTCAGACACATAAAGTGTAAAGGAGAGGTGAGAGTGGATATCAGATCACTGGAAAACGATGCTGGAGAGGTCGTAATGGAGACAAGGAAATGGTCGATAAACTGTATAACGATCCTGCATCAGGCTTCACAGTGGAAGACACTAGCAGTATGCTGGAAGTTCAAGAGAGTCAGGGGGCAGAACTGGGAGATGGAGCCATTACTAGGGAGAACTTTCTTGAGAAACTGAAAGGTCTGAAGGTAGATACGTCACCTTGTCCAGATGGTGTACATTGTTCCATTGTTTAAAAAGGGTTCTAAGAGCAAACCTAGCAAATATCGGCCTGTAAGTTTGATGTCAGTGGTGAGTAAATTAATGGGAAGTATTCTTAGAGATGGTATATATAATTGTCTGGATAGACAGGGTCTTATTAGCATCCGTCAATGGATTTGTGCGTGGAAGGTCATGTTTGACAAATCTTATTGAATTTTTTGAAGAGGTTACGAGGAAAGTTGCTGAGAGTAAAGCAAAAGATGTCTATATGGACCTCAGCGAGGCCTTTGACAAGGTTAAGTTAGTTAGGAAGGTTCAATCATTAGATATTAATACTGAAGTAGTAAAATGGATTCAACAGTGGCTGGATGGGAGATGCCAGAGAGTAGTGGTGGAGTAGTAGTCAGGTTGGAGGCCGGTGACTGGTGGTGTTCCTCAGGGATCTATACTGGGTCCAATGTTGTTTGTCATATACATTAATGATCTGGATGATGGGGTGTAAATTGGATTAGTACGTATGCAGATGATACTCAGATAGGTGGCGTTGTGGATAATGAAGTAGGTTTTCAGAGCTTGCAGAGAGATTTAGGCCAGTTGGAAGAGTGGGCTGAAAGATGGCAGATGGAGTTTAATGCTGATAAATATGAGGGGCTACATTTTGGTAGGACTAATCAAATTAGGGCAATGAGGATTGCAGTAGAACAGAGTGATCTAGGAATAATGGTGCATAGTTCACTGAAGGTGGAATCTCATGTGGATAGGGTGGTGAAGAAAGCATTTGGTATGCTGGCCTTTATAAATCAGAGCATTGAGTATAGGAGTTGAGATGTAATGTTAGTATTGTTCAAGGCATTGGTGAGGCCAAATTTGGAGTATTGTGTACAGTTCTGGTCACCGAATTATAGGAAAGGTGTCAACATATTAGAGTACAGAAGAGATTTACTAGAACGTTACCTGCGGTTCAGCACCTAAATTACAGAGAAAGGTTGAAGAAGTTAGGTCTTTATCCTTTAGAGCGTAGAAGGTTGAGGGGGGTCTTGATAACTTAAAATTATGACGGGAATAGATAGAGTTGACGGAATAGGCTTTTTCCATTGAGAGTACGGGAGATTCAAACGAGAACATGAGTTAAGAGTTAGGGGGCAAAAGTTTAGGGGTAACATGAGGGGGAACTTCTTTACTCAGAGAGTGGTGGCTGTGTGGAATGAGCTTCCAGTAGAAGTGATAGAGGAAGGTTCGATATTGTCATTTAAAAAAAAAAGGATAGGTATATGGACAGGAAAGGAATGGAGGGTTATGGGCTGAGTGCAGGTCGGTGGGAGTAGGTGAAAGTAAGCATTTGGCGTGGACTAGAAGGGCCGAGATGGCCTGTTTCCGTGCTGTAATTGTTATATGGTTATACACCCAGGTTCTGGAAGAGGTGGCTGAAGGGATTGTGGAGACATTAGTAATGATCTTTAAAGGAATCACTAGATTCTGAAGTGGGTCCAGAAGACTGAAAGACTGCAAATGTCACTCCACTCTTCAAGAAGATGAGAGGCAGAAGAAAGAAAATTATAGGTCAGTTCGTCTGACCTAAGTGGTTTGGAAGATGTTGGTGTCAATTGATAAGGATGTATTTTTGGAGTACTTGGAGATACATGATAAGATAGGCCAAGGTCAGCATGGTTTCTTCAGGTGAAAATCTTGCCTGACAAATCTCTTGGAATCCTTCAATGAAATACAAAGCAGAATAGACAAAGGAGAATTGGTGGATGTTGTGTACTTGGATTTTCAGAAGGCCTTTGACAAGATGCCACACATGAGGCTGCTTTACTAGTTACAAGCCCGTGGTATTACAGGAAAGATACTAGCATGTATAAAGTGGCTGATTGACAGGACGCAAAGAGTAGGAAGAAAGGGAGCCTTTTGCAGTTGGTTGCCAGTGACTAGTGGTGTTCCACAGGGTTCTGTGTTGGGACTGTTTCTTTGAACATGTAATGTCAATGACATGGATGATGGAATTGATGGCTTTGTTGTAAAGTTTGCAGACAATCTGAAGATAAGTGGAGGGGCAGGTAGTTTAGAGGAAGTAGAGAGGCTACAGAAGGATTTAGACAGATTAGGAGAATGGGCAATGAAGTGGCAGATGGAATAGTGTCAGGAAGGGTTTGGCCACACACTTTGGTAGATGAAATAAGAGGGTAGACTATTTTCTATATGGAGAGAAAATTCAAAAATATGAGGTGCGAAGGGTCTTGGGAGTCCTTGTGCACGATTCTCTAAAGATTAATTTGCAGGCTGAGTCAGCGGTGAGGAAGGCAAACGCAATATCAGCATTGATTGTAAGAGGACTGAAATATTGTACGCAGCCGATCAGCAGCGTCAACACAGCTCTATGAACTAACTAAAAGTACAGAAGGTATAAGCCGAGTGGCCATTATCGGGAGTAGGCCAGTGGCAAGAGTAGAAGTGACAGGCTTCGGCTCAGAAGAGGCATTGGCTCTGTGTAAAGTGTCTGTTAAGGTTTCCTTTTTATCTTTTCCCTCTCTTGCTGTTCTATTTAAATGGCTGTGGTGTGTTCTTCATGCCGGATGTTAGATCGTGGGAGACCCAGAGTCTCCTGGGGAACTACATCTGTGTGAAGTGCATCTGGTACAGCTCCTTGAAGACCATGTTAGGGATCTGGAGCAGCAACTGGATGACCTTCAGCTTGTATGGGAGAATGAGGACATAATTGATCAAAGTTACAGAGAAGTAGTCACCCCGAAGTTGCAGGAGGCGAGTAGCTGGGCGACTGTCAGGAGAAATGGAAAAAGGCAGTTAGAGCAGAGCACCCCTGTGGCCATTCCCCTCAAATGTATCCGCGTTGGATACTGTTGTGGTGGATAACCTCCCGGGAGAATGCTGCAGCCACCAGCTTACAGGCACTGACCATGGGTCCGTGGTGCAGAAGAGAAATAGAGAGAAGAAGAGGGAGTGGTAGTGATAGGGGATTCAATAGTGAGAACAGACAGGACATTCTGTGAGCGTGAACAGGACAGCCGGATGGTATGTTGCCTCCCAGGTGCCAGGGTCAGGGATGTCTTAGGTCACATCCACAAACATTTTGAGTGGGAGGGGGAGCAGCCAGATGTCTTAGTACATATTGGTACCATTGACATAGATACGACCATTGCTGGTAGAATCTCAGGTGGTGGTGAGAGGGCATACAGGAGTAAGATATGCCCACTAGTGGAGTGGTGCCATAGCAACAGCCTGGCACTCGTCAGTAAGACGAAAGAGCTCATTGTGGACTTCAGGAGGGGCAAGGCGAAGGAACACATACCCATCCTCAGAGGGATCAGTAGTGGAGAGAGTGAGCAGCTTCAAGTTCCTGGGTGTCAAGATCTCTGAGGATCTAGCCTGATCCCAACATATTGATGTATTTATCAAAAAGGCAAGACAGCGGCTATATTTTAAAGGAGTTTGAATTGTTACGGATTCAAGCAACAATAAATATATGGGTGAGGCAGGGGTTTTTATAACAAATAACACGTTTATTAAACACTGAAAACAAACCCCCCAAAAGTAAACAAACACTAAGGTAACCGGAAATCAGCTGCTGTGCGGCAGCTTAAACAGTTCTTAAAGCGATGTTGCAAAAACAGCTCTTAAAGCGATGTTGCGAAAGTTAAAAATGCTTGCAGTCCATTTAAGGGAGAGACTTTTTAAGACGATTTAAATTCTCTTTCACGTCGTGTTGCTTCGGCTCCCAAATCGAACTTTTCCCACGAAGAATTTTACGAAGATGGACAAATGAAATGGCTTAAAGGAACTGACCTTTCCTTCACAGAACTGTTCCCAATCCTTTCTGCTATTTCACAGGGATTAACATGAGAACAGTCAACGAATTCCTTCCGAATAAGGATCAAACAAGGTCGAACCTGTTTCACCATCGAAATCGATTCTCCTCGATCTTTAACTCCCGAACTCCGATCTTCACTCTCCACTGATTCTCACCTAGCGGTATTGTAAAGAAACTGCTGGCAATGACCTCTTAAATTTTAGGCATTAGATAAAACTTCATCTTTCAACTAAACTGTGTCTTAACGTTAAATCACACAGTGGCATGAAGTCAACATGGCAAATCCAGCCACGAACTGCCCCTCCTCACCGGGAGGGGTCCTCATTTTATACCCTGTGAAAAAAAAACCTGTCACATGACCTCTACTGGCGGGAAAATGACATCACTCCACCATCACAAGACCATTACCTCAAGTCCAGTTTTGCTTCAACCCAGTCACGTGTCACGGGTACGTAACAAAATAGATTGGTTAAGTCAACAAATACACTCAAAAACTTCTATAGTTGTACTGTGGAGAGTAATCTGACAGGCTGCATCACTGTCTGGTATGGAGGTGCTAGTGCACAGGACCGAAAGAAGCAGCAGAATGTTGTAAATCTAGTCAGTTCCATCTTGGGTACCAGCCTACAAAGTACCTAGGACATCGTTAGGGAGCAGTGTCTCAGAAAAGCAACGCCCATTATTAAGGACCCCCAGCACCCAGGGCTTGCCCTTTTCTCATTGTTACCATCAGACAGGAGGTACAGAAGTCTGAAGGCACACACTCAGCGATTCAGGAACAGCTTCTTCCCCTCTGCCAGTCGATTCCTAAATGGACATGGAATTTTTGGACACTATATTTTAATATACAGCAATTCTGTTTTTGCACATTTTTAAAAAATCTATTAAATATATGTATTTTTTTTTCGAAAATTTTAGAAAATTATAAAGAATAATGTGATGATAAAATAGTGAGAAAAATAATATTAACACATCCCCCTCCCCTTAACCCTTATCTAAAGAAAAAAAAAGAGAAAGATTGCCTGGATATCGGAGGATCCCCACATGCTCCACGGAGTTCAAAATAATTTTAATATTTATTTTTACATTCCCCAATTACTTTATAATTTTATCTTCAAAGGACCTATGTATTTAATCCTATCTTTTGTATGGGAGCCAAACTTTCAAACATATATTTATTTCTTAGATTGTATGTAATTTTTTCAAGTGGAATACAACTATGTATTTCATTATTCCAGCAATCCATAGTTAAACATAAATCAGATTTCCAAGTAACTGCTATAACTTTTTTGGCTACTGCCAATGCAATTTTAAAAAAAAAAATTCTGATACTTATTCAATTTAAGTTTCGGTATTGTCCCTTCAATGTCTCCTAATAAAAATAATACTGGACTATGTGGGAGTTGTACTCCAGTAATTTGTTCCAATAAAAGTCTTAGATTTATCCAAAATGGTTGAATTTTAAAACAAGACCAAGTAGAATGTAAAAAAAGTACCAATTTCTTGATTACATCGAAAACATTGGTCAGACATATTTGAATTTAATCTATTTATTTTCTGTGGTGTTATATATAATTGATGTAAAAAATTACATTGTATTAATCTAAGTCAAACATTTATTGTATTTCTCATACTATCAGAACATAATCTTGACCAGTTTTTCCATCAATTTTATCATTCAAATCAGATTCCCATTTTTGTCTTGATTTATGAATTCCTGATTTAATTGCCTGTTTTTGAGTTAAATTATACATACAAGATGTAATTTTTTTAATTTTTCCTTTTTATTTCTATTTCACTAGGTTTTGGCATCAATATTGTTTGTACCAGCTTTTCTCGTAAATAAGCCTTTAATTGAAAATAACAGAAAAGAGTGTTGTTTGATATTTATATTTATTTTTTAATTGATCAAACGACATCAATATACCTCCTTCAAAACAATCACCTATATATTTAATCCCCTTTTGGAACCAATTATGTAAAAGTTTATTATCCATTGTAAAAGGAATAAGCCTATTTTGAATTAAAGTTCTTTTTGCTCATAAAGATTTCTTTATCTCATCATCCATATTTACCTTATTCCATAAATCAATCAAGTGACTTAATATTGGAGATTCTTTTTTTTCCCGTATCCATTTGGATTCCCATTTATATCTAAAATCTTCTGGTATGTTTTCTCCTATCTTATCTAATTCTATTCTAATCCATGCTGGTTTTTCTACATCAAAAAAAGACACAATAAATCTAAGTTGATTTGCTTTATAATAATTCTTAAAATTTGGAAGTTGTAACCCTCCTAAATCAAATTTACATGTCAATTTTTCCAATAATATTCTTGACATCTTTCCTTTCCAAAGAAATTTCCTTACATATTTATTCAGTTCTTGAAAAAACTTGTCAGGTAATTGTATTGGTAAAGTTTGGAATAAATATTGCAATCTAGTTATGATCGCTGTTAAAAATGATTGTGGGAGTTTATGCATTCTTTCCACTTGGTATATTAATTCCATAAAGGGAGGAATTAATAAATCTTTAAATTTTTTATAAAATTCAGGAAGAAAACCATCTTCTCCTGGGGATTTATTACTCTGAAGTGATCCTAAAACTTCTCCAACCTCTTTTAATGTAAAGGGCATATCTAATCCTTTCTGTTCTTACAAATTTAATTTTGGAAGGGTTATTTGTGATAAAAATTTGTCTATCTCAGCAATCTTATTTTGTGATTCTGATTGATATAGTTCAGTATAATTTTTTTTTAAAGTTTCATTAATTTCTAAAGGTTTATAAGTAACCATATTTACACTTGTTCTAATTGCAATTATTGTTTTAGAAGCCTGTTCTGTTTTCAACTGCCAAGCAAGAATTTTATGTGATCTTTCACCTAATTCATAATATTTCTGTTTAGTTCTCATAATTACTTTTTCTGTACGATATGTCTGGAGTGTATTATATTGTAGTTTTTTATTTACAAATTGTCTTCGTTTTTCTTCTGTCATATATCTTTGAGATTCTTTTTCTAACTTTATGATATCTTTTTCCAATTGATCTATTTCTGCCATGTATTCCTTCTTAATTTTAGATGTATAACTTATAACCTGACCCCTTAAATATGCTTTCATTGCTTCCCATAATACAATCTTATCCTCAACTGAATGTAAATTTGTATCCAAAAAAAATTGAATCTGTTTTTTCATAAAATCACAAAAATCTAGACGTTTTATTAAAATTGAATTAAATCTCCATCTATAAATCGATTCCTCCTTATCCATCATTATCATTGTCATTATCAAGGGGGAATGATCTGACAGTATTCTTGCTTTATATTCCACACTTTTCACTCTATCTTGAATATTTTTTGATAATAAAAATAATCAATCCTTGAGTAAGTTTTTTGTCTATTTAAATAAAATGAATAATTTCTTTCTCTTTGATTAATTTTTCTCCATATATCAATCAGGTTTAAATCTTTAATTAACGATAAAGTTAGTTTTATTACTTTTGATTTTGTAACAACGTTAGTTGACCTATCCAAATCTGCATCTAAACAAAAATTAAAATCTCCACCTATTAATATTTTATCATGTTCATTAGCCAAGTTCAAAAAACTTCTTGTATGAATTTTGCATCATTTTCATTTGGTGCATAAATGTTCATAAAAGTCCATAATTCTGAAAAAAATTGACATTGTATAATCACATATCTCCCCACAGAATCAATTATTACATTTTGTATTTTAATTGGTAATGATTTATTAACCAAAATTGCAACTCCTCTCGATTTTGAATTAAATTAAGCTGCAATGACATTTTCAACCCAATCCCTCTATAATTTCTTATGTTCTGTTTCTGTTAAATGTGTTTCTTGTAAAAAAGCTATATCTTCAATATATGTAATTGATTTACTTGTTTATTTATTATTTTTTATTGTATTTTATTATTCTTATTATTTCTCCGCTAGATTATGTATTGCATTGAACTGCTGCTGCTAAGTTAACAAATTTCACATCACATGCAGGTGAAAATAAACCCGATTCTGATTCTGAAAAGAGAATTTAGAGAGCCAGGTAGAAAGCTGAGAAGCAGGAGTTCCTGGGTAGTAATTTCTGGATTGCTGCCTGTGCCAAGCGTCAGTGAGGGTAGAAACAGGATGATCTGGCTGATAATTGAATTGAATTGACTTCATTTCTTATCTCCTTCACAGACATGAGGAGTAAAAATCTTCGTGTTACATCTCCTTCTAAATGTGAAATGTGCAATCACAGTAATTTATAATAATCTATAATAAACAGAATAGTCAATGAAACATAGAAATACACTCAGATCAGTGTGAGTTAATCAGTCTGATGGCCTGGTGGAAGAAGCTGTCCTGGAGCCTGTTGGTCCTGGCTTTTAATCTGCGGTACTATTCCCTGGGTGGCAGCAGCTGGAATAGATTGTGGTTGGGGTGACTCGGGTCACAATGATCGTACAGGTCCTTTTCACACACCTGTCTTTGTAAATGTCCTGAATCATGGAAGACCACAACTGCAGATGCGCTGGGCTGTGCGATTTAGGGAGGTACAGTTCCCATACCAAGCAGTGATGCAGCCAGTCAGGATGCTCTCAATTGTGCCCCTGTGGAAGGTTCTGAGGATTTCAGGGCCCATATCAAACTTACTCAATCGTCTGAGGTGAAAGTGGCCCAGTTGTGTCTTTTTCACCACAGAGTTGGTCTATGCAAACCATGTGAGGTCCTCGGTGATGTGGATGCTGAGGAACTTAAAGTTGTTAACCCTCTCAATCCCATCCATTGATATCAATAGTGGTTACGCCACCTCCATTTCTCCTGTAATCCTCAACCAGTAGGGGGCAGGGCTTCAGGTTCTTGGATCATTGGGATCTCTTCTGGGGCTGGAATGACCTGTTCAAAAGTGATGGGTTGCACCTGAGTCCGAGGGCGACCAATATTCTCGCAGGCAGGTTTGTTAGAGCTCTTGAGGAGGGTGGGAACCAGAGTGAAGCGACTCAGGATAGGACAGATGGTCAAAAAGTAAAAATAGCGTGCAGTCAGACTGTCAGGAAAGGCAGGAAGTTGATGGGATGTAGTTGCACCAAACAGTCTGAGTATCAACTCATTAGAGATACAGACTCAGAAAGGAGAGCAATAACGTACTCAAGGCGTTGTATCTCAATCTGCATAGTATAAGAAATAAGGTGGATGATCTTGTTGCAATATTACAGATGGCTAGGTATGATGTTGTGGCCATCACTGAGTACGGGCTGAAGGTTGGTTGTAGTTGGGAGTTGAATGTCCAAGGTTACACGTTATATCGGAGGGATAGGAAGGTAGGCAGAAGGAGTGGTGTGGCTCTACTGGTAAAGAATGGCATCAAATCAATGTAAAGATGTGACATAGGATCAGAATCCTTGTGGGTTGAGTTAAGAAACTGCAAGGGTAAAAGGACGTTGATGGCAGTTTTATACAGGTCTCCCCACAGTGGCTGAGAGGTGGACCACAGGTTACAACAGGAACTAGAAAAGGCAAGTGAAAAGGGCAACGTTATGGTTGTCATGGGTGATTTTGACATACAGGTCGATTGGGAAAATCAGGTTGGTAATGGATCTCAAGAGAGTGAGTTTGTTGAAAGCCTAAGAGCTAGATTGTTAGAGCAGCTGAGCCGACTAGGGGATCAGCTATACTGGATTGGGTGTTATGTAATGAACCGGAGGCAATTAGGGAGCTTAAGGTAAAAGAACCCTTAGGAACCAGAGATCACAATATGATTGAGTTCAACTTGAAATTTGATAGGGATAAAGTGAAGACTGATGTAGAGGTATTTCAGTGGAGTGAAGGAAATTACAGTGGTATGAGAGAGGAGTTGGCCAAAGTAAATTGGAGCTGCAGGCAGGGATGTCAGCAGAGTGGCAATGGCGTGCATTTCTGGGGAAAATGAGGAAGGTGCAGGACAGAGGAATTCCAAAAGAAATAATCAAATGATACAATCGTACAACCAAGGCTGACAAGGGAAGTCAAAGCCATTGTGAAAGCAAAAGAAAGGGCATACAACACAGCAAACATCAGTGGGAAGATAGAGGAATGGGAAGTTTTTAAAACCCTACAGAGAGCAACTAAAAAATCATTAGAAGGAAAAGATGAAATATGAAAGCAAGCTAGCAAATAATATCCAAGTGGACAGGAAAAGTTTTTCAAGTATGTTTAAAAAAAATAGAGAAATGAGAGTGGGTTTAGGACCGTAAGAAAATGAGGCAGGTGAAATAGTTATGGGGGACAAGGAGACGGCTGAATAAGTAGATACTTTGCATCAGTCTTCACTGTAGAGGACACTAGCCATCTGCTTGATGTTGTAGTGTGCTAAGGAAGAGAAGTGTGTGAAGTTACAATTACAAGAGAGAAGGTGCTCAAAAAGCTGAAAGACCTAAAGGTACGTAAGTCACCCGGACCAGATGAACTGCATCCTATGTTTCTGAAAGAGGTAGTGTTAGAGATTGCGGTGGCATTAGGAATAATCTTTCAGAAATCATTTGACTCCGGCATGGTGCCAGAGGACTGGAAAATTGCAACTGTCACTCCACTCTTTGAGAAAGGAGGAAGGCAGCAGAAAGGAAATTATGGACCTTATTGGTTGGGAAGATGTTAGAGTCAATTGTTAAGGATGAGGTGATGGAGTACTTGCCAACATGAACAAGATAGTACAAAGTCAGCATTGTTTCCTTCAGGGAAAATCCTGCTTGACAATCCTGTTGGAATTCTTTGAGCAGATTAGAAGTAGGATAGATAAAGGGGATGATTCAGTGAATGTTGTATATTTGGACTTTCAGAAGGAGTTTGACAAGGTGTCACATATGAGGCTGCTTACCAAGTTAAGAGCCCATGGTATTAGAGGAAAGTTACTAACATGATTAGTACATTGGCTGATAGGTAGGATGCAGCGAGTGGGAATAAAAGGATCCTTTTCTGGTTGGCTGCCAGAGACTAGTGGTATTTCACAGGGGCTGGTGTTGGGAACACTTCTTTTTGTGCTGTATATAAATGATTTAGATGATGGAATAGATGGATTTGTTACGAGGTTTACAGACGATACGAAGATTGGTGGAGGGGCAGGTAGTGTTGAGGGAACAGGTAGGATGCTGGACTTGGACAGATTAGGAGAATGGGCAAGAAAGTGGCAAATGAAATGCAATGTTGGAAAATGCATGGTCATGCACTTTGGTAGTAGAAATAAATAAGGATGATTCCAAGAACGATAGGGTTACCATACGATGAACGTTCGATGGCTCTGGGTCTGTACTTGTTGGAATTCAGAAGGATGAGGGGGGATCTCATTAAAACCTTTTCAATGTTGAAAGGCCTGGACAGAGTAGATGTGGAAAGAATGTTTCCCATGGTGGGAGAGTCCAGGACAAGAGGGCACAGTCTCAGGGTAGAGGAGCACCCTTTCAGAACAGTGATGCAGAGGAATTTCTTTAGCCAAAGGGTGGTGAATTTGTGGAACTTGTTGCCAGATGCAGCTCTGGAGGTCAGATTGTTGGATGTATTTTTGAGAGAGATTGATAGTTCTTGTTTGAACATGGCATCAAAGATTACAGGGAGAAGGCGGGGAACTGGGGTTGAGCAGATGAAAAAAAATGATCATCCATGATTGAATGGTGGAGCAGACTCAATGAGCCAGATGGCCTAATTCTGCTCCCATGTGTTATGGTCTTATGAAAGCAAAGATGTAATTTTGAGACTTCAGAAAGCACTGGTGAGGTCATCTTGGAATATTGTGATCAATTTTGGGCCCCTTATCTAAGAACTGACATGGTGACATTGGAGAGGGTACAAAGGAGATTCACGAAAATTATTCCCAGATTGAAAGGCTTGTCATTAGACCTCTGGATGGCTTTAGGCCTGTGGTCAGTGGAATTCAGAAGAATGAGAGGTGACTTCATTGAAACAGGACGATTGTTGAAAAGCCTCGATGGAGTGGATGTGGAGGGGATGTTTCCTGTGGTGGGAGCGTCTAAGAAAAGAGGACGCAGCCTCTGAATAGAGGGGTATCCTTTTAGAATGGAGATGAGGGCGAATTTCTTTCAGCAGAGAATGGTGAATCTGTGGAATTCACTGCCACAAGTGGATGTGGAGGCCAAGCCTTTAGGTATATTCAAGGCAGAGGTTGATAGATTCTTGATCAGTCAGGGCCTGAAGGGATATGGGGAGAAGGCAGGAGATTGGGGCTGGGAGGGAAAATGGATCAACCAAAATGAAAAGGCGAAGCAGACTCGATGGGCCAAAATGACATAATTCTACTGCTCTTTCTTATGGTTTTAATGGAGGAGTTCTGAAGGTTAAGAGCAATTTCAGAAAAAAGGGGTAGGTTAGGATTAGTCAGCAATGCTGTGTATGTGGGAGATTATCTCTCACGAATTTCCTCCATTTTGTCCCTTCTCCAGCTTCCACAGGACCATACGGTTTCTCTCTTTCTCTTCTCATTTGTTCTTCCTCATCTATGAGGGCAAAGTAAGTATACAAACATTTGTAGTAAGAATGGCTCCAAGGGCAAACACGAGGTAATCTGCAGATGCTGGAAATTCAAACAGCACACACAAAATGCTGGTGGAACACAGCAGGCCAGGCAGCATCTATAAGGAGAAGCACTGTCGACGTTTCAGCCGAGACCCTTCGTCAGGACTAACTGAAAGGAGAGATACTGAGAGATTTGCAAGTAGCGGGGGGAGGGGGAATGCGAAATGATAGGAGAAGACCGGAGGGAGTGGGATGAAGCCAAGAGCTGGAAAGGTGATTGGCAAAAGTGATACAGAGCTGGAAAAGGGAAAGGATCATTGGATGGGAGGCCTCGGGAGAAAGAAAGGGGGAGGGGGGAGCACCAGAGGGAGATGGAGAACAGGCAGGGTGATGGGCAGAGAAAGAGAGAAAAAAACAAACAACTAAATATGTCCGGGATGGGGTAAGAAGGGGAGGAGGGGCATTAACGGAAATTAGAGAAATCAATGTTCAGGCCATCAGGTTGGAGGCTACCCAGCTGGTATATAAGGTGTTGTTCCTCCAACCTGAGTGTGGATTCATCTTTACAGTAGAGGAGGCCATGGGCAGACATATGTGAATGGGACGTGGAATTAAAATGTATGGCCACAGGGAGATCCTGCTTTCTCTGGCAGACCAAGCGTAGGTGTTCAGCGAAACGGTCTCCCAGTCTGCGTCGGGTCTCACCAATATATAAAAGGCCACACCGGGAGCACCGGACGCAGTATACCACACCAGCCGACTCACAGGTGAAGTGTTCCGTCTCCGCCGCATTTGCTCTCAGGATGAGGCTTTTAATTCCAGGATGAAGGAGATGTCTTCCATTTTTAAACAAAGCGTCTTCCCTTCTTCCACCATCAACTCTCCTCTCAAACGCATCTATCCCATTTCCCACACATCTGCCCTCACCCCATCCGCAGGCCACCTCACGCAGGATAGTGTTCCCCTTGTCCTCACCTACCACCCCACCAGCCTCCACGTCCCACGTATAATTCTCCGTAACTTCCGCCACCTCCAATGGGATCCCACTACCAAGCACATCTTCCCTCCACCCCCTTTCTGCTTTCTGCAGGGATCGCTCCCTACGCAACTCCCTTGTCCACTCGTTCCCCCCCCCCCCCCATCCCTTCCCATTGGTCTCCCTCCTGGCACTTATCCTTGTAAGCGGAACAGGTGCTACACCTGCCCTTACACTTCCTCCGTCACCACCACTCAGGGCCCAGACAGTCCTTCCAGGTGAGGCGACAATTCACCTGTGAGTCAGCTGGTGTGGTATACTGCGTCCGGTGCTCCCGGTGTGGCCTTTTATATATTGGTGAGACCCAACGCAGACTGGGAGACCGTTTCGCTGAACACCTACACTCGGTCTGCCAGAGAAAGCAGGATCTCCCAGTGGCCATACATTTTAATTCCAAGTCCCATTCCCATTCTGATATGTCTGTCCGTGGCCTCCTCTACTGTAAAGATGAATCCACACTCAGGTTGGAGGAACAACACCTTATATACCGGCTGGGTAGCCTCCAACCTGATGGCATGAACATTGATTTCTCTAACTTCCGTTAATGCCCCTCTTCCCCTTCTTACCCCATCCCTGACATATTTAGTTGTTTGTTTTTTTTTCTCTCTCTCTGCCCATCACCCTGCCATTTCTCCATCTCCCTCTGGTGCTCCCCCTCTCCAGCTCTGTATCACTTTCACCAATCACCTCTCCAGCTCTTGGCTTCATCCCACCCCCTCCGGTCTTCTCCTATCATTTTGCATCTCCCCCTCCCCCCGCTACAAATCTCTTAATATCTCTCCTTTCAGTTTGTCCTGACAAAGGGTCTTGGTCCGAAACGTTGACAGTGCTTCTCCTTATAGATGCTGCCTGGCCTGCTGTGTTCCACCAGCATTTTGTGTGTGTTGTTTGGCTCCAAGTGCAGTGTTTTTCACTCTGTGTGGGATGTGGGAAGTCTGGGAGACCTCCGTTCTCCCAGCTGAACACATCTGCACCAGGTGCACCGAGTTGCAGCAACTGAGAGAATGCATTAAGGAACCGGAGCTGCAGCTCGATGACCTTCGACTCATACGGGAGAATGAGGAGGTGATAGACAGGAGCTACAGGGACGTCATTACTCTAAAGTTGCAGGAGACAGTTAACTGGGTGATTGTCAGGAGAAGGAGGGGAAATGCACAGCCTGTGCAGAAAACACCTGTGGCTGTTCCACTCAGTAATAAGTATATCTTTAGATACTATTGAGGGGGATGACCTACTGGTGGGTAGCCAAAGTGATCAGGCCTCTGACATTGAGTCTGATGATGTGGCACAGAAGAGCAGAGAGGTGAAGAGGACTGCAGTGTTGATAGGAGATTCCTTGGTCAGAGGAACAAGGTGAGGTTCTCTGGGTGCAATAGAGATACACAGATGGTATGTTGCATCCCTGCTGCCAGGATCAGGGACGTCTCAGATTGCGAACATGGCAATCTCAAGGGTGAGTGTGAGTAGCCAGAAGTCTTTGTTATGAGACACTCCCAACCACACCAGCTTCTGGGAATTAAATGAACTGACACTCTGGATTACGGATAGCTGGCTCAGGTTCAGGATGGTCCCGCTAATTGGTAATCCTGGTTTTGGCACCAAGAATTGACTATTTAATGACCAGCTGAACAGATGTTCGGTGCTCAGTCGTAAGCCTTCTTGTGATATCATCTGGAGGAACTCAGCCGGCCAAGCAGCATCTCTGGAAAGGAGTACAGTCGACGTTTCAGGCTGGGACCCTTCATCAGGATGAGGGGTCTGCTGAGTTTCTCCAGCATTTTGTGTCTGTTGCTCGGATTTCCAGCATCTGCATATTTTCTCTTGTCTGAAAGGAACAGCTGGTTACAGTTTTGGTGCTCAATCCTAAACTGACTAATAATATCATCTAATGTTTGATTTGTGCTCGGATCTAGTCAGATCGGTCAGAGATCTGCTTGGATTCAGAGGAATTCATGGGAGCCACGAGGACTGTGTTTAATCACCTTGTTGGAGCCAGTGAGCCTCGGACCGCCTGATGAAGAATCGACAGGGGGTATAGTCTGCGGCTGACTACGCAATTGAATTTTGGACTTTGGTCCAGGAGGATCATTGGAACTGGGAGGTTTTGGCCATGCTATACCACCATGGATCCCAAAATAAACTGAAGGATTCACTTGCCTTAGGAGAGCCAGCAGAGAGCTCAGCGGCTCTGATTGATCAGTCCATCCATCTCGATAAATGTCTCGGAGAGCAAAAGTGGGACTGCTTCAGGAAAATGAAGAGAGCTGGTCCCTATGCATTGCAGTTCCACTCCCAACCTCAGACCAAAATCAACCAGTCGCCTGCTCAAGATCCAGTCGAACTCACAGAGGTCTACTGTACTAGACTCTCCGCCGATGAGAGATCCCAGTGTTGGAAACAAGATCGCTGGTTTTACTGCAGGGAAATATGTCACCAGCGAGCAAAATGTCCCAGGCTGCAACCGTCAGGACGGCAAAGACTGGCCAGTATCGGGAGGACTGTGATAGTAGCAGTCACTACTCCCTTCCCACTGACTCTGGGTTTGTGCTGACCGCAGAGTTTTCCAGGGTAACAACTTAAGGCAGCCGAGGGCTTTTGTGTACTATGGAGTAGTGGGTAATTTTCTGGATTTAACAACAGCCCATTGGTTCGACATACTATTGCAAGAGTTGAGTCAACCCATGTCCGCAATCGTCTTGGACGGTTGCCCTCTAGGTTCCAGACGTATCCAGCAACAGACTGTGGATTTGGAGATGAAGATAGATATATACTTTATTGATCCCAAAGGAAATTACAGCATCACACTAGCATTACAAGTGCACAGATATAAATACAAGAAATAGAAAGAATAAAAAATAAGTTCCCTCCAACAATCTAACAGGATGGGGGTCATCACTTCCCCGGCTAGAGGCTGACTCTTTATAGAGCCCAATGGCTGAGGGTAAGAATGACCTCATGTGGTGCTGTTTACAGCAGCACACTTGTCTCAGTCTATTACTAAACGTGCTCCTCTGTTCAGCCAAGGTGGCATGCGGAGGGTGAAAAACATTGTCCAGAATTGCCAAGATTCTCCGTAGGGTCCCTTGTTCTATCACAGCTCCAGTATATCCAGTTTGACTCCTATAACAGAGCCAGTCACCCGTTAGCATCACCCGTGTTGATGTCATTGCCCCAGGACACCAGCCCAGAAAAGACTGTACTGGCAACAACAGACCGGTAGAACCGGTGAAGGAGAAGCCTGCATACTCCAAAGGATCTCGCTCTCCTCAGGAAGTAGAGGCCACTCTGGCCCTTCTCTGTTGATGTCATTAGTGTCTACTCTGATACCTCTGATCCTTGGGTACCCTTGGCTGTCCCAGCATAACCCATCCGTGGACTGGAGGGAGGGGAGAATCATTGCTTGGTCCAGTCATGGTAAGACAGTTTGTTTGTGGCATGGTGTTCCAAGACCCAGACTCTCCTGTGACCAACGAACAATAAGGGGGCATCCTCAGACTTCTGGAGACCTCGTCCTGCCCTCAGTGATGGACAAGCTGGTTCCAGCCAATGGGCCTGTGTGAGTCCCGACACTCTCTTGTCGGGATCCCACAGGAACTAGAGAGAGGGAATCTCTAGTTCAGGAGAGGACCAAAGAGATGCCCAAACAGTCAGTGGAACTTGCAGACAAGCTTAAGGAATCCAGCCACCAGGTCTCAAGGAAGGGGAAAGACTGCTTTACACGTGAAACCTATTTCCAGGAAGGAAGGAACCTTCTGTAACGCCTCACTGCCGTCGCCTGAAGATTCAGACAGAGATTCGGACTCTGATTTGGCCCATTTCCATGAATGAGCTTTGAGCCTAGGGAGGGGTCTCTGAGGTTGGTTGAATCAGCCCTGCTGCCTAAGAAGACTCAGAGTCATTCTCACAGGAAGGTTGGGAGGAGAGAGCTACACCCAAAAAGGTCAAATTCCCTTCACTTTACAAGGACATGGTCTTTGGCAAGAGGAAGGCCTTGATTCTTCCCCTGCACTGACCCTATAACTGTACAATAGACCTGCTGCCCGGTACTTGTCCCACACAGGGTCAATTGTACGTGCTGTCAGGCCCAGAGAGAAGCATAATGGAAGAGTATATTATGGAAGGTGTTGCCACGGGCTTCATTCAGCCCTCCACTTATCCACCTGTGCAGTCTTCTCCTTCATACAAAACAAGGTTAGGAACCTGCGGCCATGCATTGATTAAACCGCATGATGGCCAAAATTCACTACCCCTACCATTCATGATTATGGTCTTTTAGGTGCTCCAAGGAGCGAGTGTGCTCTCAAAACTAAACCTACAGATGCATACATCTGGTCCATGTAGGGGATGGCGATGAGTGAAAGACCGCATTCAATACACCAATGGGGCACGAAGGTATCTGGTTTTGCCCTTCAGCCTTGTGAACCCTCCAGCCATTTTCCAGGCCATTATAAACGACATACTCCAAGGTACTCTCCATAAGTATGCCTTTGTTGACTTGGATGATATCAGAATCTTCTCAGATCCCATGGAGTAGAATGCTGTTTATGTCAGGGGCATTTTAAAGAGTGTTCTAGAGCATGATCTTTATGTCAAGTTGGAGAAGTCTGAGTTTCACGTGACGACTATTTCATTTTTGGGGTTCATCATCTCCAATGACAATCTCAAGATGGACTCTACCAAGACCCAGGCAGGGATTGGACACTATCACCTAGCATCAATCAAGTCCAACGATTCCTGGGGTTTGCAAACTTCAGCTCAGTGGCATCTCCTCTAATGTCAATATTCCATGATGTCAGTATTCCATGGACCCTTTCGTCTGGACTACTGATGCAGAGGCTGCTTTTGTGAGCAGACAGAAGTGGCTGAACACATTGGCTCAAATGACAATAGGCAGAAAAGTGGATGTGCTGCTGTGGAGTGAATAAAGGGAGTTAGAAAAGAGTTAAAATGTAAGACCCCAACTGTGGTGATCCCTGGATTATTCCCACTGCCATGTCCTGGTGAGACTAAAAATTGAACATACTGTACATTGTTGAAACTTTGCACAGGGTGCGAGAATTCAGTTCTCTGGACCTTTCAGATTCTTTCTGGGACAGACGTGATATGTACGGGTAATTTTGTCCTTAATTTAATAAGGGCTGTAGATAAAAATAAAATGCTGGGAACTATGGACTAGTGAACCCAATATCTGTGGAAGGAATTTACTATAATAGAGCAAAAATCAGTGGGAAGTTAGAATGGGAAGATTGTAAAAACCACCAGAAGGCAACTTAAAAAGTCTTAAAGAAGCAGTAGATGGAATACAGAAATAAGCTAGCCAAGCTTAAGGAATCCAGCCACCAGTTCCAAAGGAAGGGAAAAGACTCCTCTTCACCGAACCTTGGAGCCTATTTCCGGGGGGAATAACTCTCTGTAAAGCCTCACTGCCATCATCTGCGGATGCAGACGGGGATTTGGACTCTAATTTGCCCCGTTTCCATGAATGAGCTTTGTGAGCTGAGGAAATGGACTCTGAGGTCTGCTGAATCACTCCTGCGCCCAAATAAACCTCAGCGGTCATCCTCAAAGGAAGGTTTGGAGGAGATAGGAACAGACAAATAGGTTGAAATTCCTTCCGTCTCCAAGAACTTGAATGAGCTCTTAAGCAAGGAAAAGGCCTCAACTCTTCCAGTGCACTGACCATACGACTGTCTGATAGACCTGTTGCCTGGTACCTGTTCCCACGGGGTTGACTGTGAGCACTCTCGGACCCAGAGTGAAGCATAATGGAAGAGTATATTCAGGAGGCTCTTGCCTCGGGCTTCATTTGGCCCTCCACCTCAACCCTCATCGCTGGATTCTTTTTCATACAAAAGAAGGGTGGGACCCTGCGGCTATGCATTGATTATAGGGGATTATATTTCCAAACGACCAGAATTCGCTAAGCCCTACCGCTCATTAGCATGGCCTTCCAGATGCTCCAAGGAGCAAGAGTATTCTCAAAACTAGACCTACAGAGCACATACAATCTGGTCCATATGAGCGATGCGATGAGTGGAAGACTGCATTCAATACACTGACGGGGCTTTATGAGTACCTGGTTATGCCCTTCAGCCTTGTGAATGCTCCAGCCATTTTCCAAGCCTTGATAAACAACATGCTCCGAGATACTCTACATAATTATGCCTTTGTCTACTCAGATGATATCTTTACAGAAACACAGAAAATAGGTGCAGGAGTGGGCCATTTGGCTCTTCGAGCCTGCACCACCATTCAATATGATCATGGCTGATCATCCAACTCAGAACCATGTACCTGCTTTCTCTCCATACCCCCCGATCCCTTTAGCCACAAGGGCCATATCTAACTCCCTCTTAAATATAACCAATTAACTGGCCTCAACTATTTCCTGTGGCAGAGAATTCCACAGATCCACTGCTCTCTGTGTGAAGAAGTTTTTCCTCATCTAGGTCCTAAAAGGCTTCCCCTTTATCCTTAAACTGTGACCCCCTCATTCTGGACTTCCCCAACATCGGGAACAATCTTCCTGCATCTAGCCTGTCCAATCCCTTTAGAATTTTATACGTTTCAATAAGATCCCCCTCAATCTTCTAAATTCCAGCGAGTATAAACCTAGTTGATTCATTCTTTCTTCATATGAAAGTCCTGTCATCCCAGGAATCAATCTGGTGAACCTTCTTTGTACTCCCTCTATGGCAAGATTGTCTTTCCTCAGATTAGGGGACCAAAACTGCATACAACACTCCAGATGTGGTCGCACCAAGGCCTTGTGCAACTGCAGTAGAACCTCCCTGCTCCTGTACTCAAGGTTCTACTGCTTATCTTCACAGTCAACGGAGGAGAATTTCAGAGGATTCATTGCTACATCTACAACCAGTCAATTGAAGGTGAGGGTGAGGGGTGTCTCCCTCCAACAAGCAATCAAGTCCTTGTCAAATGCAGCAGAAGAAAGCAGCAATTGGATTTGGATTAAAAGGAAAGACAACAACTGGGCTGCAAGATGAAGACAGGAGGGTACGGAACCGAAAGGGGTGTATCTGGGACGCCAGGTACCACCATTAAGCCCTCTGGAGATGTCGTGGGCTTATCAATGAAGCATCAAAGAAGGAGGATGCCCACCTGATGACGTAGTTACCCTCCTTGTCACCACTCCAAGCCTACTGCCAACATCGAGAGTGCCGACTTTATAATTGGGTTTGAAACATCAAGTCCTAGTAGCTCTACAGGATCCCAAGAGTTTGAATTCCAGGCAGGCCAGGTGGACTTTGTTATTTAACTGCTTTGAATTCATCCTGTCCTAATGACCGGAGTCAAAGAAACAAAGCCAGGTGCCCAGTCCTGTCATTCTGATGAAATGGAACGAGAGGAGCAGCCTGCCACCATTTTACCACAAGCCAGGGTGGTAGAACCAATTCATTCGAGAATCAACACTCTTGTTCAATAGGTCAAAGCACAGAGGGGACCTCCTTCCGGGTCAGCTGTTTGTCCCAAGTTCTCTGGTCCCAGGTACTCCAATGGGGATATTCACTGAGAATGACTGCACACCCAGGACTCTCAAGTTTATTAAGAGGAGTATAGGTGTCCTCCAGATGACGGAAGAACATTGGTACTTCATGCAGGCATGCAAGGTGTGTGCTCGAAACAAGCAGACCCACACCTCAAGGGCTCCTCCACCCCCTACCTGTTCCAGAATGACGTTGGACACACATCTCCATGGACTTTGTCACGTGTCTCCCACCATCCAGGGAGATATCGGTCATGATGGTAACTATCATTGGTTTTCTAAAGCCTGCAATCCATTGCCTTGGAGAAGCTACCATCTGCAGTGGAGATGGCTGAAATTGTCCTGGACCAAGTCTTCAGGATCTACAGGTTCCCGATGGACATTATCTTGGATCGTGGTCCACAATTGACATCACATCTCTGGAGGGCATTCTGTAAACTGATAGGAGCAACAGCAAGCCTTTCCTCTGGGTTTTACTCCAATCCAATGGTCAGACGAAGCTGACCAATCAAGAACTTACCCCAAGAGGCCTGGCCTCAGAAAGACCTGATGAGCGGTGTGACTATTTGATGTGGGCAGAGGTCACCTAGAACACTTTACAGCATTCATCACATGGGCTGTCAGTTTGGTTATCCTCTGCCTCTTGTTGTGGTACAGTAGGCCGAGGTTGGGGTCTCTGCAGCTGAAGATTTCATCCAATGCTGCAAGCAGAAAGGGATTATGGCAAGAGAAATTTTATTGGCTTCTACCCCGAGGGCAGAAACCAAGGTGAACTGAAGGAGAAGACAGGGACCCACTTTACAGCCTGAGCAAGGGGACTGGCTGTCCTCTCATGATTTGCATCTCCGGGTTCAATCTAGAAAGTTGGCACCCAAGATCATAGGAACTTTCAAAGTCCTGAGGAAAGTAAACCCGGTGGCTTATACCTTGCAGCTTCCCGAGACCCTAAAGATCAATCCCACCTCCACATCTCTAAATTAAAGCCCATCTCCATCAGCCCCTGAGCACCACCACCATCAGCCCAGCTCCCACCCAGGCACTGGGTGCCTGATAGAGACATCTTAGAACCGGCCCTCATCCATGATTATCATCGACACTTCCCTGAGCAGCAAGTGCCCTCATGAATTGAGGAATCAGCTGTAGCCCAGGGGTTCCTATTACAGAAAGCTCCCATCTGCGCCAACTTCTGGGATTTACATGATCTAGCTCTGCAGAGTACGGGTAGCTGACTTTCCCTTTCAGGGATCAAGACACTCCTGCTAATTGGTAATCATGTTTTGGGTGTCAAGAATTGAGTATTTAAGGAACAGCTGAACAGAGATTTGGTGCTCAATCATAACCCTGCTTGTGATATCTTCTAGCATACTTTTTGTGCTCAGATCTAGTTTGATAACGTCTCAAACTTTGCTTCGTATACTCCAGCATCTGGGTCAAAACCGTCATCATGGACTCTAGTCACAGTCTTGGTACATGTTGGCATCAATGACATGAGTAGACAACGTGAGGAGGTCCTCAACTAATGCAGGGAGCAGGGGTTCAGATTTATGGGTCACTGGGATCTCTTCTGGTGAAGGTATGACCTCTACAAAAGGGATAGGTTACACCTGAACCTGAGGAGGTTGGCTGTTGTGCAATGAACTGGATTGATCAGAGAGCTGAAGGTAAAAGAACTCTTTGTGGAAAATTATGATAATATGATCAAATTCAACATGAAATCTGAGAAGGAGATGATAAAGTCAGATGTATCAATATTACAGTGGAGTAAAGGGTATGACAGAGGAGTTGATTGCCAGAATTGATTGGAAAAGAACATTGGTCGGGATCACAGCAGAGCAGCAATGGTGGGAATTTCTGGAAGCAATTCGGAAGGCACAGGATATATACATCCCAAAGAGGAAGAATTAATCTAAAGGCAAGATTCAACCATGGTGAACAAGTGAAGTCAAAGCCAAAATAAAAGCCAAAGAGAGGGTGTATAATTGAGCAAAAATTGGTGGGAAGTATGAGGATTGGGAAGGTTTTACAAATCAGCAGAGGGCAAGTAAGCAAGTCAGAAAGAAGGTTAAGATGAATACAAAACTAAACTAGCCAATCATATTAAACAGAATATAAAAAGATTCATCAGATACATAAAGAGTATAAAAGAGGCAAGAGCGTATATTGGACCGCTGGAAAAAGATGCTGTCAAGGTAGTAAGGAGAGAAGGAAATAGCGGATGAACTGAACAAATACTTTGCATCAGTCTTCGCTGACGAAGACACTAGCAGTATGGTAGAAGTTCCATGCATCTGGGGTCATGAAGTGTGTGAAGCTATCATTGCTAGAGAGAAGATCCTTGAGAAACTGAAAGGTATGAAGGTAGATAAGTCACCAGGACCAGATGGTGTACGCCCCAGGGTTCAGAAAAAGGTGGCTGAAGGATTTGTAGTGGCATTAGCAATGATATTTCAAGAATCATGAGATTCTGGAATGGAAGACTGGAAAATTGCACATGTCGCATATGTTACTCCATTATTCAAGAAGGGAGAGAGGGGGGGACGTCACGTGATGACGTAGGATCGAGACGCTGGAACTCAGCTCTCCCGTAAAAAATCAATAAATTAATGTTTAAGTGAAGAAAAGTTAGTCAATACTTTCTAAAAGTTACTTATAAACTACTCCGGATTGTTTCAAGCTATGCCTCAAAAACAGAAGATGACGAAAACCACTACCGGGAAGACAACACAACTTGGAGCAGAACCAGGGCCCACTTCTACCAAAGAACCGCGGACTCAGGTACTTTATACCACCGGCGATACGGAACAGGAAACTGCGGCAACATCGGACATTCCTAAAGGAAAAGACCAACGAGAACTACGCAAGCGCAAAGGGGAGCAACCAGAACTACAAAGCCCAGTTACGACTGCAACCGAAAGTGAAAGTGAACCTGAGGGAGAGTCCGATTCTCTGGAAAGATCAGACGGAGATGGAGATAAAAGTTCTTATGGAAATATAGAAAAGACTTTGAGGCAAATAATGCGTAAATTAGGCACATTAAAAGTAATCAAAGAAAAAATGATAAATATGGAGAATATGTTTGATAAAATGACAAAGGAAAAAATGGAAAAGAGAATTAGAGACTTGGAAACTACAACAGAAGACATGATTGAAAGAATGAACAAAATGGAAAATGAGAATACTGCTTGCACATCAGAAAGAAAACAATTTATGGAAAAAATTGATAAGCTTGAAAATTTTAGTAGACGAAACAATATTAAATTTTTTGGACTTAAAGAAGATGAAGAAGGTGATGATCCAATAAGTTTTTTTTTCAAAAATGGATCCCTGAAAAATTGGAAATGGAAGGAGTAACTCCAATTGAGATAGAAAGGGCTCACAGAACATTAAGGTCAAGACCTCAACCTGATCAAAATCCACGATCAATTTTGATAAAATGCTTAAGATACCAAGATAAAGAAAAGATCCTGAAGGCGGCTGCCCAAAGAGCCAAAAATAGAAACGGGCCATTGATGATAGCAGGGAAACCAGTTCTTTTTTATCCTGATATAAGTTATAACCTTTTGAAGAGAAAGAAGGAATTTAACCCAGCGAAAAAAGTCTTATGGGAAAAAGGTTATAAATTTATATTGCGTCACCCAGCAACATTGATAATTTTTTTGAAGGAGGGAAAAAGAAGATTTTTTTCCGATTATCGAGAAGCGGAGCTGTTCACACAAGAACTTCCATCTAGTGGCTAATTATACATAGAGACTTCCAAACGTAATGGATTAAAGATGAAGATAGAGACAGTGAACAGAAGTGATGGACATTTAAGGATAATATGGGGAAGAAAAGTTAAACTTTAGAAACACTAATTGAGAATAGTATTTTTTTTCTTCTTATGTATATACTTTTTTATGTTGCGGGGGGGCTGGGGAGCTTTGGACCGGTTTCTGCGGGATTCACGTGTGTAATCATGGCGATTGCCATGACCCGTACAACAGAGGGGGGTAATGTTGTGTTTTTTTCACAACATTAGTAGGGGGGTATTTTGTTTTTTTCTTTATATTCTATTTTTCTTCTATCTTTTTGCCTGGACGATTGGTGGGGACACACATAGCAACATGGAGAATTTTAAAAAGATTTCCTAAGATACCAAGAAAGTTGAAAGATTAGGTATTATTATAGCTTGGAGTAACATAATTAAAAATAATGACTAATTTACTAAATTTTTAAAGTTTTAATGTTAATGGACTTAATGGACCGGTAAAAAGAAAAAGAATTCTAACATACATTAAAAAAATGAAAACAGATATAGCTTTTTTACAAGAAACACATTTAACAGATAAAGAACATCAGAAATTAAAAAGAGACTGGGTTGGAAATATTATTGCAGCTTCATTTAATTCAAAGGCGAGAGGAGTTGCAATTTTGGTTAATAAAAATTTACCAATTAAAATACAAAATGTAATAATCGATTCAGTGGGGAGATACATAATTATATATCGTCAAATTTTTTCGGAACTATGGACTCTTATGAATATTTATGCACCAAATGAAAATGATGTAAAATTTATACAAGAGGTCTTTTTGAATTTGGCTAACGCACATGACAAAATATTAATAGGTGGAGATTTTAACTTTTGTCTAGATCCAGTTTTAGATAGATCAACAAAGGTGGTCACAAAATCAAAAGTAGTAAAATTATCTCTATCATTGATGAAAGATTTAAACTTGATTGATATATGGAGAAGAATTAATCCAAAAGAAAGAGATTACTCATTTTATTCAAATAGACATAAAACATATTCGAGGATAGATTTTTTCCTATTATCAACGAATATTCAAGATAGAGTGAAAAATGTGGAATATAAAGCGAGAATATTGTCAGACCATTCTCCTTTGATAATGACAATGATAATGACAGATAAAGAGGAATCAATTTATAGATGGAGATTTAATTCGATGTTACTAAAATGTCAAGATTTTTGTGATTTTATGTAAAAGCAGATTCAGTTCTTTTTAGATACAAATTCACATTCAGTTGATGATAATTCATATTGTGGGAAGCAATGAAGGCATACTTGAGAGGTCAGATAATAAGTTATACTTCTAAAATTAAGAAGGAATATATGATAGAAATAGATCAATTGGAAAAAGAGATTACAAAATTAGAAAAAGAATCTCAAAGAAATATGACAGAAGAAAAACGAAAACATCTTATTAATAAGAAGTTACAATATAATACACTCCAGACTAATCAAACAGAATAAGCAATTATGAGAACTAAACTGAGATATTATGAACTAGGTGAAAGATCACATAAGGTCCTTGCATGGCAGATAAAAACAGACCAGACTTCTAAAACAATAAATGCAATTCGAACAAGAGTAAATAAAACTACTTATAAACCTTTAGAAATTAATGAAACTTTTAAGAATTTTTATTCTGAGTTGTATAAATCAGAATCACAAAATGATAATGTCAAGATAGAAAGTTTTTTTATCACAAATAACTCTTCCAAAATTAAATTCGGAAGAACAGAAGGGATTAGATGTGCCTTTTACATTGAAAGAGGTCGAAGAAGCCCTAGGATCACTTCAAAGTAATAAATCTCCAGGAGAAGATGGGTTTCCGCCTGAATTTTATAAAAAGTTTAAAGATTTATTAATTCCTCCTTTTATGGAGTTAATACATCAAGCGGAAAGAACGCATAAACTTCCAGAATCTTTTTCGACAGCTGTTCTAATAGTATTGCCAAAAAAAGATAGAGATCTTTTAAAGCCAGCATCATATAGACCTATTTCTTTATTAAACTCTGATTATAAAATAATAGCAAAAATCTTATCTAACAGATTATCTAAATACTTACCAAAATTAGTACATATGGATCAAACAGGATTTATTAAAAACAGACAATCAGCAGATAATGTAACTCGGTTATTTAGTATAATTCATTTAGCGCAAAAGAGGGAAGAAATGAGCGTGGCAGTTGCTTTAGATGCAGAAAAAGCATTTGATAGATTGGAATGGGATTTTTTATTTAAGGTATTGGAAAAATATGGATTAGGAGTATCTTTTATAAAATGGATTAAAACGTTAAATACTAATCCCAAAGCTAAAGTAGTGACAAATGGTCAAATCTCAACATCATTTCCGTTAACAAGATCAACTAGGCAATGTTGTCCATTATCCCCTGCTTTATTTGTATTGGCGATAGAGCCATTAGCTGAATTAATTAGAATGGACCCAGATATTAAGGGTTTTAGAGTTAATCAGGAAGAATACAAGATTAACTTATTTGCTGATGATGTTCTGCTTTATCTAACAAACCCATTACACTCATTGCGTAAATTATCCTATAGATTAGAAGAATATGGGAAAATATCAGGTTATAAAAGAAATTGGGATAAAAGTGAAATTTTACCTCTTACTAAAGGAGATTATAGTCAATGTCGATTAATAACCCAATTTAGATGGCCGGCAAATGGTATAAAATATTTAGGTATAAGAGTTGATAATGATATAAAGAATTTATATAAATTAAATTACTTACCACTATTGAAAAAAATTCAAGAAGATCTTGATAAATGGATGGTATTACCAATAACATTAGTAGGTAGAGTAAATACCATAAAAATGAATATATTTCCTAGATTACAATACTTATTTCAATCACTACCAATACAAATAACCCAGAAGTTTTTTCAAGAGTTAAATAAATATGTGAGGAAGTTTCTTTGGAAAGGTAAGATGTCAAGAATATCGTTGGAAAAATTGACATGGAAATTTGATCCAGGAGGGTTACAACTTCCAAATTTTAAGAATTATTATAAAGCAAATCAACTTAGATTTATTGCATCTTTTTTTGAGAAAGACAAACCGGCATGGATTAGAATAGAACTAGATAAAATAGGAGAAAATATACCAGAAGATTTTATATATAAATGGGAATCTAAATGGATACGGGAAAAGAAAGAACCTCCTACATTAAAACATTTGATTGACTTATGGAATAAGATAAATGTTGACGATGAGATAAATCCTTATTAGCAAAGAGATCTTTAATTCAAAATAGACATTCCTTTTACAATGGATAATCAACTTTTATATAATTGGTTTCAAAAAGGGATTAGATGTACAGGTGATTGTTTTGAAGGAGGTATATTAATGTCATTTGATCAATTAAAGAATAAATATAAAGTATCAAACAACACTATTTTTTGTTACTTTCAACTAAGGGCTTATTTCAGAGAAAAA
Source organism: Hypanus sabinus (assembly GCF_030144855.1). Lineage (NCBI taxonomy): Eukaryota > Metazoa > Chordata > Chondrichthyes > Myliobatiformes > Dasyatidae > Hypanus > Hypanus sabinus. The sequence goes on from NC_082731.1 coordinate 29,704,940, forward strand.
TTAGGTCAAACAATGTTATTGCCGAAATCTAATGAAATAGAAACTTTAATTCAAAAAGGAAAGATTAAAAAATTCATTTCTTGTATGTATAATTTGATTCAAAAACAGGCAATTAAACAAGGAGTCCATAAGTCAAGACAAAAATGGGAAAGTGACTTGAATATTAAAATTGAAGAAAAAAATTGGTCAAGACTATGTCTTGAGAGTATAACAAATACAATAAATGTCCGGTTAAGATTAGTGCAATATAACTTTTTACATCAATTATATATTACACCACAAAAAAATAAATAAATTAAACCCAAATTTATCTGATCAATGTTTCCGATATAACCAAGAAATTGGTACTTTTTTACATTCTACTTGGTCTTGTTCTAAAATTCAACCTTTTTGGACAAATTTAAGAGTTTTATTGGAACAAATTATTGGAATACAGCTTCCACATAATCCAATATTATTTTTACTAGGTGATATTGAAGGGATAAAACCAATACCCAAATTGAATAAATATCAGAAAGAATTTATAAAAATTGCATTGGCAGTAGCCAAAAAGGTTATTGCAGTTACTTGGAAATCGGATACATATTTAAGTATAGATCGTTGGAAGAAAGAAATTTATAGCTGTAGTCCACTTGAAAAAATTACTTATAATTTAAGAGATAAATATGAAACATTTTTGAAAATTTGGCGCCTTTTACAAAAGACAGGATTAAATATATAGGTGCTCCGAAGATGAAATAATTGGTTATTTGGGGAAAGAAATAAATATATATACTAAAGTTATTATGAACTCCATGGAGCATGTGGGGATCTTCCAATATCCAGGCACTCTTTCTTTCTTTTTTTTCTTTCTTTCTTTCTCTTTTTTTTCCTGTAGGGATGCTAGGGTGGAGGGGTTAATGGGAGGGGGGGATGGGTAATATACATCTTTTTCCACACTTTTATTTTGTAACTACTTGAAATACAATAAAAAAAAGTTAAAAAAAAATAAAAGTAGTGTTCAAGAATATTATAGACTTAAGTACCTCCAGCATGCATCAGGAATGTTTTAACCTATTTGTCTTCAAAATGGATCATGTATCAGTGTATTCTTGTACCATGTTATTCAGTTGCAAAGAAAAATAAATTGCAAGGGGGGAAAAAATTAAAAAAAGGGAGAGAGGCAGAAGAGTGGAAATTATAGGCCAGTTAGTTTGACCTCAGTGGTTGGGAAGATATTGGAGTTGATTATCGCAGTTGAGGTCTCACAGTACTTGGAGTCACATGATAAAATAGGCCGTACTCAGCATGGTTCCAGCAAGGGAAAATCTTGCAGAACAAATCAACTGGAATTCATTGAAGAAACAGCAAGCAGGATGGACAATAGAGAATCAGTTGATTTGTGTACTTGGATTTTCAGAAGGCCTTTGACAAGGTGCCACATATGACACTGCCTAACAAATATGAGCCCATGGTATTACAGGAAAGATACAAGCATGTTTCAAGCAGTAGCTGATTGGCAGGAGGCAAAGAGTGGAAATAAATGGAGCCTTTTCTGCTTGGCTGCCAGTGACTAGTGGTGTTCTACAGGGGTCTATTTTAGGACCGATTCGTTTTACATTATATGTCAATGACTTGGGTGTTCGAACTGATGGATTTGTTGCAACTTTTGCAGATGATACGATCATAGGTGGAGGTGCAGATAATTTTGAGGAAGTAGAGATGCTACTGAAAGACTTACACAGATTAGGAGAATGGGCAAAGAAGTGGTAGATGGAGTACAATGTTGGGAAATGTATGATCACGCTCTTTGGTAGAAGAAAGGAAAGGGTTTACTATTTACTCAATGGAGAGGAAAGATAAAACTCTGAAGAGCAAAGGGTTTTGTGAGTCCTTATGCATGATTCCCAAAGGTTAATTTTCAGGTAGAGTCTGTGGTGCGGAAGGCAGATTTTTTCACCCAGAAGATGGTCTGCATATGAAATCAGCTGCCAGATGAAGTGGGTGAGGCAGATAAAAGAACAATGTATTTTAAAAAAATCACTTCAACGGGTATATGGATAGGAATACTTCAGAGCAGAGGTTCCTAACCGGGGATCCGTGGACCCTCTGCTAAATCATATTGGTCTGTGGCATTAAAAGGTTGGCAATACCTGTTTTAGAGGGATGTGTGATGTGCACTGGCAAATGGGCAATTTTGATGTGAAACTTAGTCCACATTGACCAGTTGGGCCAAGAGTCCTATTTCAGTGCTCTGTGACTCTGCAGGAGGTGTTCCAATTTCGGACGTCAAACCAGGCAAAGTCTTTTGCAGTAAATGGTAGGGTCCTGGGGCTGTTGATATCCTCCAGGGGAGCCTACACCTCAACAGCATTAGAATGAAATTCTTCAGCATCCAGTAACTGCTCCCCCTCTGTGACTTTCCTTTCACCTCTGATCTAGCTGGCCCCCAACACCATCTCTTTGTCCTCCTCCACTTCCACACTGGAAGATCATCCAAAGTTCAAAGTAAATTTATTATCAAAGTACATAGATATCACTATATACTACCCTGAGATTCATTTTCTTGCAGGTATTCACAGTAAATATAAAGAAAGACAATAGAATCAATGAAAAACTGCACACGACAAAGGTAGACAAAGAACCAATGTGCAAAAGACAAGAAAGTGTGCAAATATGAAAAAGAAATCAAAAGAATAAGAAATGCATGAAAGAATAAATAATGTGAATCAGTTGTCGAATCCTTGACAGAGAGTCCATAGGTTGTGGAGCAGACTCGACAGGCCAAATGGCCTAATTCTGCTTCTCCATTTTAGGAATCAGTTCATTGTTGGGGTGAGTGAAGTTATCCACTCTGGTTCACTAGCTTGATGGTTGAGCGTTTATAACTGTTCCTGAACCTGGTGGTCTGGGACACAAGGATTCTGTACCTTCTTCCTGATGGCAGCAGTGAGAAGAGAGCATGTCCTGGATGGTGGATGTGCTCGATGATGGATGCTGCTTTCCTGCAACAGCACTCCTTGTAGATGTGTTCAATAGTGCGGAGAGACGTTAGGGTGTATTCTGGAGTTATGGTAAATAACAAATACTAACTTCAACAGCAACCAGTCTTCATACCTAAACATGGAATGTAGATTGAGTTTAAAATGCACCCAGAACAATGGTGTTCTTGGAGCTGCAGAATGGGATTGATTGCAAACAAAGAAACTCTAAATTCGACCTCAGATACCTGTATATGCATGAATGTGGCCCAGAGTCAGTGGGGATTAACATTCATTTTGTGTATCTGGAGTGTGAATGTGAAGATGGAGGAATTTCAAAATTATATGTAATTTAAAGGGAGCATTCTGGATGCATTTTAACTACAGACTTGTCCTGCTGTTACGTTTGATCTTCAGCATCTAAAAATTTCATGTAACACAGGGTCAGGCAGGCTTCTTCTTCCATGAGTGTCTGGAGTACGATGCCTGTTGCTTGTTTTGCTGAATAAAGATTTCTATATCCACCAGCTTCAGTGTCTGTCTGGTGAATTCGTTCACAGTCACAAGGGCTTTACCTGTGATGGACTGGTCTGTATCCATGAGTTTTTGTAGGCTTTTCCATTCAAAGGGTTTCCATACCAACACACTCCTCCCACTGGTTCCCATCCCCCACTGCACCCCCTGCCCTCCGCACCTCCCTCCCTTCAGTTCATGCTCCACATTCCTCTCCTATCAGATTCCATTATCTTCAGCCTTCTGTCACTTCCACCCTCACCTACAACTTTCCAGCGCTGTTCCCACTTTTCCTTTCCCCATCTGTCAACCCGCTCACCTGGAGGCACCTATCACCTGACAGCACTTGCTCCACCCCTTCCTTCACCTCTTCACAACTTTACAGCTTTGCTGAAACATCCACTTTAACGGACCTTTCTGAAAAATTTTCTTGCTGTTAAACAGCACCCCCCACAACTTTAAAAAGTGACCAATGGTATGGCAAGACTGACAATGGCTCTGCACGAAAACTAATGGAAATTAAAAGGGAGGGTGCAAGCATGCAGACGTCCAACCAATAGAAGCAGGTGGTCTGTGTATTTCTCTAACCAGATAAAAGATGCACGGGAGGAGAACCGCCAGGCCTTTTAACCAATGGCGGCAGGAATAGAAGCTGGTTCACTGTGTTTGCCTGACTTTAACTCTGGTGTTTCCTTTCGCTATCTTCCTTCGGCTAACAGTCTAGGTGGGAATGGCCTGTGTACGTTGACGTCCCCACACTCCGCAAAGATCCTCTTCACATCAACTCCTTATGGGCCTTTCAATAGTCGATAGGTTTCCAAGGTTTAAGGTGCATTACCACTACCTTCTGAATTGGAGTGTGGTTCAACATATCTAGACCCACATACTTATATTTGACCCCATATTTATGTTTGTATCAAATTTTATTTAAAAAAGAACTGTTTTCTTAAAAAAACTGCACTATATATTTAGAGCAATAGTCCTGTGATCTTTTCTGCAAAATGCTGTTAATGGTGAATTGTATTTCATTCTGTGATAACTTTAAAATCAACCATCTCCTCTCTTGATTACATCTTGTTTTTTAGAATAATCACACCTCCCATTATTGTGTTTCTTCATTAAGAACAATGTACTTTAACCCTGTGTGCCCAATCCTCAATCTCGATATATCACCTCCTCCCTCCTCTTCTTTCCTGCATTCCTCGACCATTCCTGTTCTTTCTGGATATTATATTTAAGTTGAAATGAAATAAGGTTTGTATTATTCCACGTACAATGTCTGGCCTTGCCACTGAACGTAAATCTTTTAGACTTCTGATTAGAGAATATTACAACTCTGTTCGGTCTCACTTCCTCCACCCACTGCAAAGTGAATAGTCCAGCTGTCATTTCACCTGTATACACAGATACATCATCATTTATCCTCACCTGCTTTTTTATGTTAAAATCAGGCACTACAAATCCTACCCCAAATCTACTATTACTGTTCTTAAAGCATTGTGTACAATTGAAAATATCCATAATAATGATTATTTACATAATATTCAACAATATCTTCAATTAAAATCACTTCTCTTTTTGAATACTTTAGCATCCATCTCTGGTGCTTCACACAGTCATGGAGACAGCCCAGGAAAAGGCTCTGTATCACTCGCTACCTTATTACTAATTCCTGTCCTTCCTGCTTTTCCTTCAATAGTCCATGCAAAATTTCAGAATTTCCTTTTCCCAGCATGGATCTAAAATCTGTTTACTTGGATGAAGTTCTCCAGGCCCTGGTAGGTTTACCCAATATGTTAACACAAGCTGTGTTCTTCTCAGTTCCCGAGGTGTCTCTCCCAACTCCACCTGCATTGCCTCCACTGGTGTTGTCCTTATTCCTCCACTGATTAACCTTATTTCTTGAATTTGAATTCAGCACTTTCTTACTTTTGATTATTTCTTTAATATGTGCTGACCATAACTATTTTCAAACCAAATGCCTAAAAAGTTAAAATGTTTCCACATTGTCTAGTTCTGTTACACAAAGTTTGCTTTCAGTGTTTTCTATCCTCTTCCTAGTAAAAAGCATTAATTTGGATTTCTCTACTGAAAAGCTGAATTCCCATTTTCATGCCCAGTTTTTCACCTAAACTTTTGCCTCTTGAAGTTTCCGTGTTATAAATTCCACATTCCCACCCCTTTTCCACATGGTTCCATCATCCACACACAATGACTTTCCAATACTATTTATATTAGAAAATATATCATTTATCATTATAGTAAATAATAGTGGACCACCCACACTTCCCTGAGAGATTCTATTTTCCACAATTGGTTTACTTGACAGAGATTTCCCTCCTCACACCATGATAGATCTACCAATTTTAAAATCTTTATTCCAATTTAGCATTTTCCTCTAATTCCCAATTTATATAATTTGGTGATCAAACCTTCCCCATCACATAACCCTGGGGATCCAATTTTCCTGTTGACACCATTCATTCTTTTTATCATCTTCCAAACTCTTTCAATGTTATTATTGCTGCTGTCATTATCCCTTCCACAATCTTATCACATAAAAGATCCACATCCTGATTGATTTCAATATTCTGTCATTCCTGATCACTTATTTCTTTAAACTTTCCCTAATCAGCCTTTCAAACAGCCAGCATTCCGGCATATTTTCCTGATCTATCAGAATCAGGCTTAATATCACCGGTATATGTCATGAACTCTGTTGTCTCTGCACCAGCAGAACAATGCAATACATAATAATAGTGAAAAAAACTGAATTACAGGAGATGTATATCTTTATTAAATAACTAAATTACGTAAGTAGTGCAAATGGAGAAATAAATCAGTAGTGAGGTAGTGTTCATTTTTCATTGAGATATCAGATGGTGGAGGTACACAGGCCTATACTCAGGGAGTGGAAGTACATCCAGGTGGTCAGACTTTCCAAAGTGTGGACGTGGGATGGCACGGTAAGCGCTCGATGTTGGTGTAACGTTGGACCTCTGGTGCTATATGTGATTTCTTGGTTCTTATACAAACATCTGCATGATGCTAAGCTAGATCACATCATCAGTGACATTCCCTGTGGTCGTCAAGTGTTTCGGATTTTTCAACATTAAACATCCTCGTCCAGGCGACCCGACTGGGGTTGATCAGACCTCGGCCTTTGCCCTAGCAGCAACCCACGGATCTGCCCTCTTTATCCAGAGCCATCTTGACACTTTCTCTGCTGTATCTCTGGTGGTAGAAACGGCTCTCCTTCTTCTCTCTCCCGTGATTCCAAGTGCAGAGCCTGCAAAGCCATGACACCCGACCTCCACGGGCCGACACTTTGCTCTCCAGCCTCTTCTTTGGCAGATGTTCTTCAGATCGTCATACAAGACTCTTCTCCATGTGTAGTCCTCCTCCATGTGTTCTTCCCACGGCACAGTGAGCTCAAGCAGAAGAACGTGCATCGAAGAGTTCGACCACTACACACTGTCGGGCCGCAATGTAGTCTCTATGATGTGGGGAGGAAACTGCAGCTGTTTTCCAAGGTCTGCTTTTAGCTTCCAGTCCTGTGCAGTGAAGAGGAACCCCATTGCTTTCTGGTGTTCTGTTGGTTTCCCCCCGTTTGACAAAGCCGATGGTATTCTTGACCGACTTGTTTTCCGGCAGATGTTAAGGGTGCTGCAGATTGTCTCAGCAATTGTCCGGAGGACCCGGTCATGCCGCCTTCGATAATGGCCATCGGCAAGAGCTCTGGGGCAGCAGCTCAGAATATGCCCTAGTGTACCGGTCTTCTCACAGAGGGGGCAAGCTGGTCGTTCCCCCAGTAGTGCAGGTTGGATGGGCTTGGAGGGATGTCATAAACAGCCTGGATAAGGAACTTGATGCGGTGTGGATCCACCTTCCATCGTTCCACGTGATCTTTCGCTCGATCACCTGCTCCCATTTGGTCCAGGCTCCTTGCTGTTTCATTGCCACTGCTCTGCTGGTCCTCTCCTCCTCCACAGCTGCCCTTACTTCATTCTGCACCAGTTCTCGTCACTCTTTCCTCTGAAGATTCCCAGAACTGCAGCATCCCTCTTGCTCGCAAAACCTTGAACTCCTCCTCGATGGATTTCAGGGGGAGCCTCAGTTTGCAGTTATTCCCATTCAGAGCAATGATGCTGATGTTTCTTGGTAACCCAGCCATCTTCGCAGGAACCGGCTGACTACCCTCTCTAATTCAGCAGCAGTGGAAATTGGAAACTCATAAAGAAGCAGTGGCCAGAGGATTCTTGGTAGTATACCGTGCTGGTAAATCCATGCCTTAAACCACCCTGGAAGGCCAGTCCTGTCAACCTCTTGCAACCATTGTTCAAACTCCCCACAGGTGTTTCTTTTTGCCGCCTTATCTCTGAGTGTTGCATCAAACATCTTCCCAAGACTTTTTACAGGGTTCTCTGTGATGGTAGGAATTGGAATGTCCTCAATAGAGAAACAAGATTTCTCCTGTACTCTCCTCTTTGTCATCACTACAGATCTTGATCTTACAGGCTTAAAGGACATCCTTGTCCACCTCATGAAACTTTCCAGCCCCTTAAAAATCCACCTAGCACCAGGCACCGACTACGTAGTGATAGTCAGATCATCCATGAATGCTCGTATTGGTGGTTGGCGGATCCCAGATCTTGATTTCAGGCCTTGACACTCTGGCTCTGCACATTTTACCAGCATATTCATTGCCAGGGCAAAAAGGATGAGTGAGATGGTGCAGCCTGTGAAGATGCCAGTCTCCAGCCCACACCAGTCTGATGTTATTGGCCCTGTTGACTCTCAGGTGGAACTTGTTGTAGTCCATAAGGAGGCCTCTGATTCCTTCAGGAACATGGTGCCTCTTCAGAGCATCTTCAACAGCCGCGTGGGGGATTGATCCATAGGCACTGGCCAAATCCAACCACAAAACCACTAAGTCACCCTTATTCTCTCTGGCCTCTCTCAGGAGCTGTGTGATGACTCCAGTGTGCTCCAAGCAGCCTGGTACCCTTGGAACGCCACCCTTCTGAACGGAGGAGTCGATGTAATTGTTCCTCAGGAAGCGCTCCATCAGGCGCTTTGCCACCACGCTGAAGAAGACCTTCCCTTCAAAACTCAGCAAAGATATTATCCTAAACTGGCTGCTGTTCTCAGAGTTCTCTTCTTTTGGAATCCACACTCCGTTTGCATACTTCCATTGCTTGAGCACTTTGCCTCTCTTCCAGATGACCTTGAGGATTCTCTGCAGCTGCCAGAGAGGCCTGGGGCAGCGTTTGTAGATGTTGTAGTGGTGCCACTCGGACCAGGCGCTGAGCCAGCTCTGGCTTTCTTGACTACTTGCTGAACCTCCTTGAAGAGAGGCTCTTGAAGGTTGAAAGCCTCTGTTGGTTCTGCAGGGGCGATGAGGGCATCACAGTCCCTCAGTTCAACTCTCTGTCTGGGTTACTGAAGGTGCTTCGAAGATGGTCGTCCATCTGTTCCTTTGTGCAGGACAGCTTTCTGCTTCTCTTCTGTCACAGCAGCTGTTTGGTGAACTGAATTGGGTTACTGATAAACACAGATCTTTTCTGTGCTATTTCTCTCCTGCGTCTCTGATGTTGCTCTGCTCTTCTCAGAGTTAAGAGCCTTTTCCTCAGCATCACACACAGTTCTTCCAGTGGTGCCCTTTCCTCATGGTTTGCCAGTTTATGTTGTTGCTTCTTTCCAGATGTTGATTTTGGTGGGTCTGTTGTTTTTAACATACGGCTGTTTAGTCTGCTTCTCTTCCTCGGTACCAAATCTTCCTGCTGCCACAGTTATGATCACTGTTGTCATTATCTGCAATCTCCACACCACCTTTGGCCACGGTTTCCAACACTAGATCTACGTCCTCATCAAATCTTTGCCACTCTGCTGTCTGGCAGGCTTTGGGCCATCTGATCCGCACGGTCTGAGATGTGATGTTAGGATGAACAGCTTGCACCATACGGAGACTCTGGGTACTGTGGGGTCCTTCCTGACCCTGACCCTCCTCTGCCTCCCCAGATTGGGAATCTGCTTTGTGGTGCTCTCTGTTGCTCATTACACTTCATCCTTGACCAGTGGATTTTCAAGCCTCTCTGGTTCTTACACATTTTGCCACAGATGCACTGTATACTTGTTGTTGTTTGTCCATTGCACTGGGTTGGTAGTCTTGTATCCAACCAGCTGGGAAGCTCTTCCGAACCTCTCTCAGGCTTCCCTTGTGGAAGGCATCAGAATGTGCTGTTTCATGCCTGTTCTTACATCGCGCAGTTCACACAGAGTCTGTTTTACGCTGGCCTGAAGCAGAATGTACACCACTACTAAGATGATCGGTAAAGTCTCCTGTGGCAGATAAAATGGATGACCCTTGATCACAAGACGTTCCAGGTCTGGTGAGCGGAACTGAAACTGCATTGCAACGTTTGTAAACCACGAGGATTTGATCGTAGAGCTTAATCCACCTGATGGTGTACCCTTCCAATCAACTTTGGCCAGTTGCTCTCTCATGCCTCTGCAATTCTCTTTACTCCACTGTAATACTGATACATCTGACTTTAGCTTCTCCCTCTCAGATTGCAGGATGAAGTCTATCATATTATGATTGCTGTCTTCTAAAGGTTCCTTTACCATTAGCTCCTGAATCAGATCTAGTTCTTTATACAACAGCCAATCCAGAATAATCTTTCCCCAAGTGGCTCAGCCAAAAGCTGTTCTAAAACGCCAGCTTGTATGGATTCGACAAACTTTCAGTCGCGATCCAGCACCAGCCTGATTTTCCCGATGTACCTGTAGACTGAAATCCCCTTGACTATCGTGACATTGCCCTTCTGATTTATGTCTTCTATCTCCCATTGTAATTTGTAGCCCATATCCTGGCTACTGTTCAGAGGCTGTATACAACTCCCAGCAGGGTCTTTCTACCCCTTCAGTTCCTGAAATCTACCCACAAGGGTTCTACATCTTCTGATCCAAGTCACCCATTTCTCAGAATTTGATTTCATTTTATACAAACAGAGCCACCCCACACCTCTGCCTATCTGCCCGTCCTTTTGATACAATGTGTATCCTTGAATGTTAAGCTCCCAGCTATGAAATTCTTGTAGCCATGACTCAGTGATGCCCACAAGGTCATGCCTGCTGGTCTCAAACTGCAGGACAAGATCATTTAACTTATTCCATATACTTTGTGTGTTACAATACACACCCAACCGTGTCGGCTTCTAGTGGTTCTCAGCTCTGCTTGGATTATCATCCCGTGTTTAGTTTAGTATTCTGTTCTCAGTTCAGTCTCACATCGTGTCTGGATTCCAGCCTCAGATACTCCAGCGTTTGAGTCGTAACCATCCTCGCCTCGGTCTCCATCACAGTACGATTGAGCCTAACACGGACCCAGTGGGTATCAGAGTCTCTCATCTGCTGAGTCTAGCCAGAGCGAGAGGATTTCCAGACAGAGCCTGGAGATCCAGGTCGCCATGTGGCAACTCTCACAAGGTGGAAGCCAGAGTCGCTCAGGTGGCTGCTTTTACTGTGGGGAAGCAGGGCACCGGCTGACCGAATGTCCGAAGCTGCAGCTGTCGGGAGAACTGCTGAGACTGTCCAGTGTCGGGAGAACTGTGATGGCAGCAGCCACTACTCCCAACCCCAGGGATTCTGGTGTCACACTGAAGGCATTGATCTCCTGGGATAAAAGCCGAAGAGAGGTGAATGCCATTGTGGACTCTAGGGCAGATGGTAATTTCCTGGATTTGGGGACCGCCTGTCAGTTCAACTACCACTGCAGGAGCTGAGCCAGTCCATGCCCGCACCTGTCCTGGGCGGCTACCTGCTAGGCTCTGGGCAGATCCAGCGGCAGACACTGGTTTTACGGATGAGGATTGAGGATCATGTGGAGGACATTAGTTTCTGTATCAGTGATTCGCCTCTCATACCCCTGATCCTCGGCACACTTTACTGTCCCAGCATAACCCTTCTATGAACTGGAAGGGAGGGAGGATGATTGCTTGGTCCAGTCATTACAAGAGGGTATGTTTTCTGCGTGGTGTTCCAAACCCCCAGACTCGACTGATTCCAACAGCCGATGAAGGGGAAGACTCCAGTTCGGGATACCCTGAGGCCGTCTGGAGACCCAGTCCTGCTCTTAAGATGGTTCTGGTCAACGGGACTGTGCAAGACTCGACCTCGTCTCGTTGGGGGTTTGCTAGAACTAGAGAGCGGGGATCTCTGCTTCAGCAGCAAACCAAGGTGTCTGCAACCTTGCAGCTAAGCCAAAAGGATCATGCCACAAGGTCCCAAATAAAGTAAAGACTCCTAAATGCAGACCCTTGGAGCTGAGTCCTGGGGATGCAAGGACCATTTGTTAAGCCACTGTTTTAACAAAAGAGTCTAATAAACCTATGAAGGAGACTCCAAGGTCTGTTCAATCACCCCACTCACCAAAGGAGCCTCAGGAGTCATCCTCAAAGGAAAGATCAGAGGAAATTGCAACACGCGAACTGGTTGAAATCTCTTCCTTTGACAAGGATTTGGAAGAGATATTCAGGAAGGGAAAGGCCTCGACTTTTCCACCGCACTGTTCCGATGACTGTGCTATCGATCGACTGCCCGGTACTTGTCCTCCGTGGGGTTGATTGTATGTGCACTCAGACATGGAGAGAAGCACTGTGGAAGATTACATAAAAGAGGCTCTTGCCATGGGATTAATTCAATCCTCCACCTCATCAGCTGTGTGGGTTTCTGCTTCGTACAGAAAAAGGGTGGAAGCCTGCAGCCATGCATTGATTACAGGGAGCTAAATTGAAAACAGCCAAAAATCATTACCCCTTCACTCATGAACATTGCCTTCGAGATTCTCCAAGGGGCAAGAGCTTTTTCAAAGCTAGACTTGCGGAGTGCGTACAATTTGGTCTGCAGAAAGGAGGGCAATGAGTGGAAACTGCATTCAATACAGCAACGAGGCACTGCGTCTGATGGTCTCTTTTCTTCAACCACTTCAATTTCATCCTGACCTGTCGACCAGGGTGAACAATCTAGAAAGCAGATGCCTTGTATCCTTGGTTGACATGCTCAATCACAATGCCCAGGTGCAAGGAGAGATTCCTGAGAATGGTTCTCCAGGCCACCTGTTAGTCCTAAGTTCTGTCAAGTTACAGGTACTTCAACGGGGACACACAGAGAGAATGACCTCTCACCCAGGAATTGTTGGGACACTTGAGTTCATCAAAAGAAGATACTGATGGCCTGGAATGGAGAGAAAGGTTCAGCAGAATGTGCAGGCATGTAAGACCACACCCAACCTCAAGGGCTCCTTCACCCTCTGCCCGTTCCAGTCAGATCATGGGCACACATCACGATGGATGTTGTCTCCCGCCTCCCAAGGAGAAAACTGTGATCGTGGTAACTGTTGAACATTTTACGAAGGCCTGCAAATTCATTGCCTTGTATAAGCTACCGTCTGTGGCTGAGACAGCCAAAATTGTCCTGCACCAGGTCTTCAGAATACACGGTGGACATTCTGTCAGATCCCGGTCCACAATTCACATCATGTTTCTGGAGGGCATTCTGTAAGCTAATTGGGGCAACAGTGAGCCTTTCCTCTGGGTTACTCCTGCAGTCCAATGGCCAGAGTGGCTGAACTGGGATTTGGAACGATCCCTCAGAAAGACCTGACGATGTGGGCAGAGGTCACCCATTACACTTTACAGCATTCAGCACATGGGACGTCCCCATTTGAATGCCAATTCGGGTATTATCCACCACTCTTCCCTGAGCAGGAGGCCGAGGTTGGGGTTCATGAGGCTGATGATCTCGTCCAACACTGCAATGGGAAATGAACTAAGACAAGGGAGATTTTGTTGGCTTCCACTTGGATGTCTGAAATCAAGGCAAACTGAAGGAGAACACAGGGACCCGCTTTGCAGTTTGGGGAACAGTTCTGGCTGTCCACTCAGGATTTGCCCCTCTGGGTGGAGTCTAGAAAGTCGGTGCCCAAATTCATTGGACCCTTCAAGGTTCTCAAGAAAATCAACCCAGTGGCTTCCACCTTGCAGTTCCCCAAGATCCTCAAGATCAGTCCCACTCTCCACATTAAGACCCATTGACACCAGTCCTTTAGTCCTTTTTACCCTTTTCGATTTTGGCCCCCGTTACACTTTAACACAACCCACTGACTGCCATTTTGCCTATCATCAGCCTGTCCTTCCTCACAGTCTCACTACAGACTGGTAGTATACTAGTTGTATACCAACTGCCCACCCACACTCAGCCCTTTCACACAATTTACCATCCCTCTGACAAATTAATTTAAACTCTTTCCAAAAGCTCCAGCAAACCTGACCACAGGATATTGACCCCCCCCCCCCTCAGGTTCAGGGGTAAGCCATACTTTTTGTACAGGTCATACTTCCCCAGAAGAGATCCCAATGATCCAGAACTCTGAAATTCTGCTCTCTGCACCAATTCTTCAGCTACACATTCATCTGTCAAATCATCCTATTCTTACCGTCACCAGCGCAGGGCATAGGCAGCACTCCAGACATTACTATCCAGAAGGTACCGCTTTTCTTCTTTCTACTTAGCAGAGTCTGCTGTCTGCTCCTCTAATTATGGAATCCCCTGTCACTACTGCACTCCGTTCCCTACCCTTCCCTTCAGAGCCACTGAGACAGACTCTGTGCTGGAGATCAGGTGACTGTGTCTGCCCCCTGACAGGTCCTCCCCCAAACAGTATCCAAAACAATATACTTATTATTGAGGGGAACAGCCACAGGGGTACTTTTCCCTTTTCCCCTTCTCTCTCCTGGTAGTCACTCAGGTACCTGCCTCCTGTAACTTAGAGGTGACTACCTCACTGTAGCTCCTATCTATCACCTCCTCATTTTCCCATATGAGCCGAAGGTCATCCAGCTGCAGCTCCATTTCCTCAACACGGCCTCTCAGGGGCTACACCTTGGTGCACTTTGTGAAAATGTGGTTATCAAAGAGACCGGAGGTCTTCAAAAGTTCCCAAAACTCAGACAAGGAACATATCAGAAACTCTGGACCCATTCTCAGCATAACAGGCTATGTACTAACATTTTAAAAAAACTTTCAACTTAGAACATCCACCTGTGCTTCCCCAAGCTTGATTTCAAGGATGCCTGTTGAGCTAAAGCCAGAGCACTCTAACACTGTCCACTGACACAATGGCTACACTGCTTACACCTCGCTCCCGAGTGCCTAACAGATCGCTGTGAATACAGTCCTCCAAAATGTCCCAAAAGCACCTGAACTCTTTTCAAACTTTATGCTAGATCACCAATGAACGAGCTCTCACACTGATTGCAGCTCACCAAAAAGTAAGTAGTAAAGTGAAGAGCGAAGTAGGTGAACAAAATTACAGTGAGGTTTTGTTTTGGTGAATCAGTGGACTGAAAAATGGCAAACGGAGTTCTATTCAGGGAAGTGCAAGGTGTGAATCTTTGGAAAGTTAAACCAAGATAGGACTTCCACAGTAAACAACAATGCCCTGGAGGGTGTTGTGGAACAGAGGGACCTTGGAGTTCAAGTACATGGTTTGCTGAAAGTGGAGTCACTGGAAGACAGGGTGGTGAAGAAGTGCTTTGGTATGCTGGCCTTCGTCAGTTAGAACATTATGTATAAAGTTGGTGACATGTGGTGTGATTGTAGAAGGCGCTGGTGAGATTACATCTGGAGTACTGTGTTCCAATTTTATTCATCCTCCTGGTGAAAAGATAATATTAATCTGAAAAGAGTGCAGAAAAGATTTACAAGGATGTTGCCATGACTTGAGTTGAAAGGAGAGGTTGTCCAGAATAGGACATTCCTTGGAGTGAATAGACAAATTACAGAACATAATTAATATCTTGGAATCAGTCACTGGAGTGTCAACATAACAGTGGGATAGGACTTTTTCCTGCTACTGTACTTGTTTATTAAATCTTTAACAATCTCTAACTTCCACAGCTCTGGTGAAACACTCTGACCTGTTGGAGACTTAGGGGTGATCTTATGGAGATACACAAGATCAAGTGGGCTACAGACAGGAAAAGTTCCCACAATATGTTGTCAAGCTGACTGGTTTGATTTTGCAGAAAGCAAAGCACCAGATCAGTCAATTGGCCCACATCACATCACATCAAACTGTAGCTCACCGTTACAATACCAGAACCACATTTAAAAGTAAGTCGTAAAATAAGTGAAAGAAATGGTTTCATGGACCATCTGAAAGATATCACCCGAGGCACCATTATTCGCTTGTGCCTACTTGACTGTAGTTACGCATGTATTTGGGATGTGGAGGGAAACACATTTCAACGTGACATATTCAGCTGAAGAGATCCTGCAAACTCAGGAACTCCTGACGCTCTGGAATCCTCCTGTGCACTGTTTCACCCACTTCTCCATCTTCTCTGAACACAAAGTGCACTGCAGATGCTGTGGTCAAATCAAGACGTACAAAAAAGCTGGATGAACTCAGCAGGTCGGGCAGCAACCTTTCGGATGTTAGATGTCGGAAGCTGCCCGACCTGCTGAGTTCATTCAGCTTTTTTGTACGTCTCCATCTTCTCTGTCTGACTGTTACACTGACACCTAGTGGATGTCGGATAATATTACAATAGTCTGTGAGACTGAAGCCTGAATATTTGGAGATGATCCTCTGACCCCTAGTGGTTACAGTTTATCACTGCAAGGCAACAAATACTTCTGGTCAAATTGACTTCAATCCAGACACAAGAGTGAACTGATGCTGAAATCCTCAACCACACACAATCTACTGGTGGGCTGAGCAGCATCAATGGAAGAAACTGTCGAATCCCTAAATGAGGACAGTCTGTGCTGGGGTTACAACAGACAGAATGAGTAAAGAAAACCTGCTCATGTTGGAAGTCAGAAGTAAAACCTTTTGCAAGCACTGCACAGACAATATACATTGTACATCAGTGCTGGAGGGAATGAAATGCAGTGTCAGTGAGTAGACCATATACATCACCAAATATGCCAACTCATGGTTGTCAACGATCAAGTCAAAACAACTGTAAAATAACAAAATCAGAGTCCAATGAACACGAGCTCAGATCAAAACTCTATGGAAGACAACCTATAAATGCAAATTATTGCAAGGTAATGAAACATTGACAGAAAAAGACAGTGAGAGAAAGCAGGGATTGTATAAAATGTCCTATCAGTGAGATACTAACTGATGAATGAAAACCCTGCCCTTTCCTTGTCTGTTACTTTCAATGTGACATATTCATCTGAAGAGCCCCTGTAGTTTCAGGAACTCCTGGAACAGTAGAATCCTCCTGTGCACTGAATCACCCACACTGTCCAGCAGCCTCTCTTCACCTGACTGTTACACTGACACCCAGAGACTGTCAGTTACTGTTACAGCAGCCAGTTTAACTGAAGGCTCAATATTTGGATGTGTTCCTCTAACCCCGAGTGGTTCCCATCCTAACTCCCAGAGATACAAAACCTCCTTTCAACTGAGAAACTGATTTATTTGTACATCTCTGAATTACTGTAGTTGATCTCCTGCTGATAATGTGGCCTCCTCTACACTGGGGAAAACACAAACCTAGAAACTGCATTCAAGAATTCTTTATTCAAACAGATTTCGGATGTCAGATTTCAGGTATATGGAGGAATTTAAGGTGAAGGGTTATTGGGAGGCAGGGTTTAAGGGTCGGCACAACATTGTGGGCTGACGGACCCGTACTGTGCTGTATTGTTCTATGTTCTATGTCACTTAAATTCAAAACCACACTCTGATCATCTGCACTTTGACAACTCAAGGTGATGCTTGAGGAAGGACACATCACCCTATGAGACACACTACAGTTGCTGGGTCTCAGAGACATCACCATGATCTCAGATAACCAGCCACTCCAGTTTGTGACAGAACTCTCCTGCTCCAATGAAGAACATTCACTAAACAGTAATGGAAACCCATTTTCTCTCTCCACAGATGTTGCCTGACCCACACTTTACACTCCTTTTGCCAGCTTCCCCCACCCAACACTCCCCTCCATCATGCATCTCCTACCTGCCCATCACTGCTCGGATTATCCATATATACTCTCTGCCTGCTCCATATTCCTCCAGCCACAAATACTACTCAAGCAGCTGAGTTTATCCAGCAGGTTGCTTGTTGCACCAGATTCCAGCATCTGCAGTCTCCCTTGTCTCCTCCTCACCCAGCTGTTGTGCACATCAACCCCAACCTCCAGTGACAAACTTGACCAGGCCAGACTTCAGTGCCGACTATTGGGATTCAAATTTGCGGCTCCGACAGCTCACATACCCCACCCCTCCGATCCACGTGGCCAACGGATCCTCCAGTCACAGCTTGCCAATCTTCCTGCTTGTACTTCAACCATGGGGTTTGGATACTTGGATACACGGAGCAGTCAATGTCCAGTTGGTGCTGCAGAGGAGATGCTGACACCATAGACCATGCCGCTGGTGGGATATTCACACATACAGTGTTGTTGGTGCCGCAAGGACTATGCTGACAGGACACAATGCTCCTCCAGTTGTTTTATTTTCCTTAACAACTGCAGCACCACTGCAGTTGAAATCATTTAGTGAAGTTGAGTCACTGAAATGTGAGAACGCGTGGAATCTCCAACAGTAAAATATATGGGGGTCTCAATGATGCTTTAACCACTAACACAGATACTTTGTTACAAGCAGTGAGTGATGGGGGTGAACCCAAGTGTAGGATACAGACACGGAGACAGGGTTGAGCAGTGCTTGCACAGTCGTGAACATGGAACAGATAACCAGGGGAGTCTTGACCCGGAGCTCAGATATGGAGCCTTGACACAGAGACGGGATTTTCATGGAATAACTTGAAACTAGAGCTGAACTTAGAACAAACAATTCTAAGCGATGGGGAAATGAAGTGATCACACGGGAATAGACCAACGAACTGGCAACCCGTGGTTGTGACGCCAGAGTTCTTATCCTACAGTCTCTGGAGGAAACCAGATGTGTTGTATTTAAGTGAACTAGCAGCGATTGGGAATCTAACAACTGGAATTAAGGCAATAATCAAGGAGATAGGAGCGAGATGGGAAACAGCCAGGTGGGACGATGACAGTACCCTCCCCCTCAACAGGAGCCTCCAGGCGACACCCCAGGCTTGTCTGGATGGTCCCGATGGAAGTCACAGATGAGGGAAGGGTCCAGGATGAAGGAACGGGGAATCCAGGAACGTTCCGCTGAGCCGTATCCCTCCCAGTCGACCAGGTACTGGAGGCCCCTGTCCTGACGGCGTACATCCAGTAACTGCCAGACGGTGCATGTCGGGTGGTCGTTGATGGTCCGGGCGGGTGGA
Organism: Hypanus sabinus; assembly: GCF_030144855.1. Taxonomy (NCBI): domain Eukaryota; kingdom Metazoa; phylum Chordata; class Chondrichthyes; order Myliobatiformes; family Dasyatidae; genus Hypanus; species Hypanus sabinus. The sequence continues at coordinate 29,723,753 of NC_082731.1, forward strand.
AAGGGTTCAGTCGGAGGGCACAAGGGGCTGACAGAAACTGGTTTTAATTGGGAAACATGAAATGTCGGACAGATGTGCATCGATTTAGGCAGTTTGAGTTAAACTGCGTGGGGTTGATAATACTCTCGATCTCAAAATGTCCCAGAATGCGAGGGACGAGCTTCTTGGGCTCTTTCTTGAGGGGAATGTCTTTAGATGAGAGCCACACCTCCTGCTCAGGTCGATACTCGGGCGCAGGAGTCCGATGGCGATCGGCAATCCTCCGATTGCGGTCGGCTGAGTGAGTGTGTCTTCCCAGACCTTGCGGCACCGGTGCATATGGGGCAGAACAGAAGGCACTGGAATATCCTCTTCCTGAGTGGAAACAGTGGGGGTTGGTAACCAAGAGAACATTCAAAAGGAGATCTTCTGGTGGTGGTGCTGACCAGAGAGTTGTGGGTGTACTCTACCCGTGTGAGGTGGTTGCTCCAGGTAGACGGGTTGTTGGCTGTTACGCAATGTAGCACCGCCTCCAAATCCTGGCTGACCTGCTCCGTTTGCCCGTTCGTCTGTGGATGAAAGCCAGACAACAGGCTAACTGAGGAACCCATGGATCGACAAAAGGATCTCCAGAATTGCGAAACGAATTGGGGACCCCGGTCGGAGATAATGTCTGAAGGAATTCCGTGAAGGCGGAAGACGTGGCGGACGAGAAGGTCTGCAGTCTCCTGAGCAGAAGGAAGCTTAGGGAGGGCTACAAAGTGCACAGTCTTGGAGAAACGGTCCACCACGGTGAGTACGGCGGTGTTCCCATGTGAAGGGGGTAATCCCGTGACAAAATCCAGTGCTATGTGAGACCAAGGACGACTAGGGACAGGTAGGCGATGAAGTAACCCAGCAGGTGGTCGGTGGGAGGCATTTCCATGGGCACAGATAGAACAGGCAGAGACAAAGGAACGGAATTTAGCAACCATGGAAGGCCACCAAAAGTGTCTTTTCTGGAGAGACAGTGTCTGATCACCCCTGGGATGGCAGGCAAAACGAACGTGTGCCCCCACTGACGAACCTGAGATCAAACGGAACCACAAAAAGGTGATTGGTGGGTCCATTTCCAGGGTCAGGTTCAGCCCGTTGAGCCTCTTTTACGATGGTCTCGATTTCCCAGGTGAGGGCTGCCACCACACATGATGGTGGGAGGATGCTCTCCGGGCTGGAAAGGTTTTCTTCGGAATTGTGTTGACAGAAAAGCGCATCAGGTTTCCTGTTCTTGGACCCCAGACGATAGGTGAGAGGAAATCTGAACCTGTCAAATACTCATGCCCAACGGGCTTGGCGGGAGTTTAAGCATTTGACGTTCTAGATATTTCCGAGGTTCTTGAGATTGATCCATACAATAAATGAGTTTTCCTCCCCCTCTAGCCACTACCTCCATTCTTCCAATGCCAGTCTGACTGCCAGTAGCTCCCGGTTCCCCACGTCGTAACTTCGTTCTGTGGGAGACAGCTGGCGAGGAAAGGAGGCACAGGGGTGAAGTTTCTGATCAGGATCTGAATATTGGGACAGGACAGTTCCTACCCCAGAGTCGGAGGCATCGACCTTCACACTGAATTGACAGGAGGGGTCCGGTTGGACGAGGATGGTAGCAGATGTGAAACGCCTCTTCAGTTCAGCAAATGCTAAGTCAGCCTCGGAGTCCGAAAGAAAAGGTGTTGTAGGTAAGTTCTCCCACAGCCTCTGTAGGAATTGACGGACATAATGAATGTGGTTCAAGAGACTATTGGAGAAGATTAGGATGTCATCCAGATAGACAAACACAAAGCCGTTAATAAAGTCTCTCAGCACATCATTAATCAAGGCCTGAAAAACAGTGGGGGCATAGGTGAGGCCAAACGCAATGAACAGGTATTTGAAGTGGCCCAGAGGGTATTAAATGCCATCTTCCACTCGTCCCCCCTCCCTAATTCTGACCAGATGATTGGCGCTTCGTACGTCCAGCTTCGAGAAGATGGTGGCCCTGTGAAGTGCTTCATACACTGAATTTATGAGGGGCAGTGGGTACATGTTTTTAACAGTTATGTTGTTAAGGCCTCAGTAATCGATGCAGGGACGTAGTCAACACAGGTGCTCCCCAGGGCTGTGTGCTGAGCCTGTTGCTGTATACTCAGCTCACACACACTGCACCTGCATGGCCAAACACTGAGTAATCACATTGTCAAGTTCACCAATGACACAACAGTGGTTGGGCTCATCACCAATGACATTAAGACAACTGCAGAGAGAAGGTAAGAGAGCTCAAGGCCTGTTGGCGGGCAAAGAACCTCTTCCTTACTGTCAGCAAGACAAAGGAGATGGTTAATGACAGAGACCATAAGAGAGAGGAGCAGAATTAGACCATTCAATCCGTTGAGTCTGCTGTACCATTTCATCATGGCTGATACATTTCCCTGCTGAATCCCATTCTCCTGCCTTCTTTCAACACCTACTATTCAACAAACCATCAACATCTTTCTTAAATACACCCAGTGACCTGGCCTCCACATCGGCCTGTGGCAACAAATTCCAGATTCACCACCATCAGTCTAAAGAAATTCCTCCTCATCTCCATTCTAAATAAACATCCCCGGTATTCAGAGAACTGTACACTCTGGTCCTGGACTCTCCCACTACAGGCAACCACCTCTCTATATCCACACAACCCGGGCCTTTCAAAATTTGATACATTTCAATGAGATCCCCCTCTTATTTCTTGAAACTTCCAGTGAGTACATGCCCAGAGCATTCAAATTCTCCTCACATGATAACACTTTCATTTCCAAAATCATTCTCGTGAACCTTTTCTGAGCCTCCTCCAACATAAGCACATCTTTTCTTAAATAAAGGATCCAAAACACCTCAAAGAGTTCAAAGGGTAATACAAAGCCTTAGCCTTGCTACCAACTCAACCTGCATGTTAGCCTTTAGGGAGCCCTGCACGAGGACTCAAAAGTCCCCTTGTACCTCCGATTTTTGAATTTTCTGCTCATTTAGAAAATAGTCTGAACTTTTGTTCCTTTTACCAAAGTGCATGGCCATACATGTCCTGACCCTGTAATCCAGTGGCCAATTCTTTACCCATTGTCCTAATCTGTCTAAGTGCTACTGCAACCTGGCTGCTTCCTCACCCCGACCAGCCCCTCTACCTATCTTCATATCATCTGTAAACTTGGCCATCATATCATTTAGTCTATCATCCAAGTCATGAACATGTAACGCAAGAAGAAGTGGTCCCAACACTGACCCCTGTGGAAGAGCACTTGTCACCAGCAGTCAACCAGAAAATGCTCCCTTTATTCCCATCCTTTGCGTCCTGCCACTCAGTCAATCCAATACCCATGCTGGTATCTTATCTCTTTAAGCAGCCTCATGTGCGACACCTTGTTATTTCCTGATCAGTCAGGCATGATTTTCCTGTAAGTAAACCATGCTGAATTCAGCCTATTTTATCATGTCCCTCCAAATAACCTGAAACATCATCCTTGACAAACAACTTCTTCCCAACCGAGGTCAGGCTAACTGTCCGATAATTTCCTTTCTACTGCCTTCATCCCTTCTTGAAGAGTGAAGTGATATTTGCAATCTTCGTGTCCTCCAGAACCATGCCAGAATCTAGTGATTTTTAAGAGATCATTATCAATGCCTCCACACTCTCCCCAGAACCCTGGTATGTGGTCCAGGTGACATCCACCTTCAGAGCTTTCAGCTTCCCAAGCACCGTCTATAGAAACAGCAATTGCACTCACTTCATCCTCTGATACTCTTGAACTTCCATCATATGTCAGTGTTTTCCATAGTGAAGAAAGATGCAAATACTCATTTAGTTCATCAGCCATTTCTTTGTCCGCCATCACCATCTCTCCAGCATCATTTTTCAGTGGTACTATATCTATTCTTGCCTCTCTCTTTTACTCTTCATTTATCTGAAAATCTTTCTGTATCCCACTTGATATTAAACACCAGGTTACCTTCATATTTCCCTCCTTATGGCCTTTTTAGTTGCTTACTGTTGGTTTTTAAAAGCTTCCTGATCCCATTCATTTTCCCCTCTATCATATGTCTTTTGCTTTCATGTTGTTTTGGACTTCCCTTGTCAGCCATGGATACATCATTCTGCCTTTAGAATACTTATTATTCCTTGGGATGTATCCATCCTGCACCTTCCAAATTTCTCCCCGAAACTCCAGTCATTGCTGTTCCGTCATCATCCTTGTTAGTATCCCCTTCTAATCAACATTAGCCAGCTCCTCTATCATGGCTCTGTAATTCCCCTTACTCCAGTGTAAAACTCATACATCTGACTTCAGCTTTTCCCTCTCAAATTGCAGGGTGAAGCCTGTCATATTATGATCACTGGCTCCTTTGGGTTCCTTTACCTTAAGCTCCCTAATCTTATCTGATTCCTTGCACAACATGAATCCAGAATAGCCTTTCCCCAAGTGGGCTCAATCACAATCTGCTCGAAAAAGCCATCTTGTATGGATTCTATAAATTTTCTCTCTTGGAATCCAGCACCAATTTGATTTTTCCATTCTTCCTGCATATTGAAATCCCTCATGGCCATCATAACATTGCCCTTTGGATACACGTTTTCTACCTCCAGCTGTAATTTATAGCCCACATCTTGGCTACTGTTCACAGGCTTGTATATAACTCCCATCAGGGTCATTTTACCTTTGCAGTTTCTTAAATCCACTCACAAGGATTCTATATCATCCCATCCTATGTCACCTATTTCCAAAGATTTGATTTATTTTTTTTTTACCAACAGAGCCACCCCACTCCCTCTGCCTGCCTACCTGTCCTTTCAAAACTATGGATGTTAAACTCCCAAATATGATCATCTTCCAGCCATGAAACATCCACAACATCACACCTACCAATCTCTAACTATGCTTCAAGATCATCTACCTTATTCCATATTCTATATTCAAATATAACACCTGCAGTCCTGAATTCATCCTTTTTTTTTATTTTGGCCCCCTGTTACACTGACTGCATTTTTGCCTTTCATCTGCCTGTCCTTCCTCACAGTCTCACGACACACTGCATCCAGTTATTTAACAACTGCCCACCCTCAGCCCTATCACTCAGCTTCCTATTCCCCTGCCAAATTAGATCAAAACCTGCCCTAAAGCTCTAGCAAACCTGCCAGCAATGATACTGATCCCCCTCGGGTTCCGGTGTAAGCTGTCCTTTCTGTACAAATCACTCCTTCCCCAGAAGAGATCCCAATGATCCAGAAATCTGAAACCCTGCCCCCTGTACCAATTCCACAGCTGCACATTCATCTGCCATATCACTTTCTTACCCTCGCTGGTGAATGGCATTGGCAGCAGTCCAGGAGGTCCTGGTTTTCAGCTTCCTGTATCCTCTCTTCCAGACCTTCTTCCTTTTCCACCCTGTCGTTGGTACCAATATGGATCACATCTTCCAGCTGTTCACCCTTCCCCTTCAGCATGCTGTGAACCTGATGTGAGACATCCCCAATTCTGGCAGCTGTGAGGCAACATACCATCTTCATGTCTGCAGAATCTGCTGTCTGGTATCCTAATTATGGAATCCTCAATAACTACTGCACACCTTTTCTCCCCAAACACCACCCTTTCCTGAGCCACTGAAACACTTTTAATGGCAGAAATCAGGTCACCGTGGCTGCCCCCAATAGGTTGTCCCACCAACAGTATCCAAAGCATTTTAATTATTATTGAAGGGGACAGCCACAGGGGTACTCTGCACTGGCTGCCTGTTTCCTTTCCCTCTACTGACAGTCACACAAACACCCATCTCCTGTAACTTAGGAGTGACTACCTCACAATTGCTTCTCTCTATCACCTCCTCATTTTCCCAAAGGTCATCGAGCAGCTCCAGTTCCTTAACACGTTCTCTAAGGAGCTGCAGCTCAGTGCACTTCGTACAAATGTATTTTGGATGTCTCCAAAAGTTACCACATCTCATACAAGGAAGATAAAGTGGTCAATTAACCTACAACAAGCATGCGTTTAGGATATAGAAGGATGTCATATTTCAATGTGATGTTTTCATCTGAAGAGCCCCTGCAGGCTCAGGTACTCCTGATGCTCTAGAATCCTCCTGTGCTCTTTCACCCACATCCTCCACCCTCTCTGTCTGGCTGATACACTGACACCCAGACTGAGGCCCCCAGTTTATCACTGGTGGGTAACAAATGCCTCTGGTCAAATTGACTTCAGTTCAGACACAAGAGTCTGTAGATCCTGGGACCTGGAGCGGCACACAATCTAAGGATGATTTAAATATCTCCGGAATTTGACTGTTTCCACTGGGTTACAAAAGGACAGAATGAAATTACTAAAGTAAAGAAAACCTGCTCATGTTGCAAATCAAGAGAAAATCTCTTGCCAGCACTGGACAGACAATATACAGTGTACATCAGTCGTGGAGGGAATGAAATGGAGTGTCGGTGAGTAGACCATATACATCTCCAAATGTAACAACTCATGGATGTCAACACAACTGTAAAATAACAAAAACAGAGCCCAATGAACAACTCAGATCACTGCTCTAGGAAGAAGCCCTATTAATGCAAATTATTGCAGCGAAATGGTGCATTGACAGAAAAAGACAGTGAGAGTGAGAGAAAGCAGGGACTGTACAAAATGTCCCATCAGTGAGATTCTAACTGATGAATGGAACCCCTACCATTTCCGTGTTTGTCACTAGCAATGTGACATATTCATCTGAACAGCTCCTGTAATACCAGGACCTCCTGGTATAGTGGAATCCTCCTGTGCACTGTTTCACCCACACCATCCAGCAGCGTTTCCGTGCCTGACTGTTACTCTGACACCCAGACACTGTCGGTTACTATTACAGCAGTCAGTTCAACTGAAGTCTCAATATCTGGAGTCGTTCCTCTGGCCCCTAGTGGTTATAGTTATTATTGCAGGGTAATAATTTGATGGAATCAAATCGGCTTCAGACAAAATTGGCATCTGAACTCCAACAGAAGAACGAAATCATGACTGAGGGACAAATAACTACACATGTTGCAAATAAGAGATTAAAACTACTGAAATTACAGGACAGACAGTCTATGTGGAGAGAGAAACAAACTAGTATCACAATCCTTTCACCAGAGCTGAGAAAATCAGACACTTGATTGAAAACCAAGTAGAATTGCAGGAAAAAAATCCATCTCACTCTGTCCTCTACTCACTCTCCGTGGTGACCAAGGGACCTTGTGAATAAATTCACAGGCACTGTTACTCCTTTGTCCTTAAAATTTGCTTGGCAGAAATACATTCCCTCGTTGGTGTTGGGGAGTTTTGAATGAAAGATGTGTTTCTGACAGAGAAAAGGGGTCAGTGGGGAAGAGGTTTACCTCAAATTGCAGAATTCAATATTCATGCCACTGGATTGTAGATAACCAGACTGGAATATGATGTTCTGTCCCTCACGCTTGTGTTTGGCCTCACCATGACAGTGAATGATGTGAAAGCCAGACAGGTTGATGTGGCAACGGGGAAGGGAATTAAAATGGCTTCCAAGTGGAAACTATTGATGGCCATGGTGCCTAGAGTGCAGATCTCCCTTAAAATGATTTCCTCGTCAGCAGTTCGGTCACTTGAGAGCAGTGAATGCAATAGTCAACAATGGATGAGATGCACGGAAATCAAACGACCAGAACCTCTTCCAACACCGCACCACTGTCCTTCCCGCACTGTCTGGTCCTAGACACCAGGAAATGAATGTTTCCCGAACTTGCCTCTCTCCTTACCCTGCAATGCGTTGCCCCGTCAGCTTTATGCACCCCTCCGGCGAGGGGCTTCTTCAGTCACCAACGATGAGCGACCGGACTCGACAACTCAGCGCTGGCGTCTCCTCTCTCCCGCCGCTGCCGTTGGAGGGATTCGCGCTCTCGGCTCCTCGTCACGTCTTTCCCCCTCAGCCAATCGGACCCTCGCTTTCTCCCGCGCTTTGACCATTTACCGCGAGCTCGCGCGGACACCGGGAGTTTGAATCTTCAATCGGCGGTTAAAGCCGCGGGAACCGGAACAGGTCATACGTCACTTCCAGGCCGATCCTCCAATCAGAGCTTGCCGCTACCCGCGCTCCCAACCCGACTCTCTTCTCGAATCTTCCTTTTTATCCCGGCATAGTCACAGCTTTTCCAGTTGTTTTCCCCATTACAACCGGGATAATTTTCCCCGCTGTTGACAGAAGTCGTGAAGTGAAGTTCAGTCGTGGGAACGTGAGGATCCGGTAAGTCTGGTTGTCCCGATGTTGTTTCAGTCTCGAATGAAGAAGGTTGGACGTTGATGTTGCCAGCCCGTGCGGGGTTCAGGCGAAAGTCAGCTGAAGGAACATGTGCACATTCTGGAAGGATCCTCAGGAAGGAGAGCCTCTTCTATTTCGGTTGGATTAACTGTGAAAATGAGCTGGATGTCTCTACCAAAGGCTGTTTTGGAAAAATTGACAGTCTCATGGCCGTGCGCCCGATTGTAAGATGGAGCCAGCATGTTTCTGACATCTGATAGGTATCATTGTTTTTGGGGGCAGGAACATTAAGGGTGTTGAAATGATAGGAGGTGATAGCAGCTGGACAGGTGGCTTAATCACAGAGAATCACTGATAGAATAGTGTGGAAGAAAATTGATTCACCAATTAAATCTGAGCTGCCAGTAATCAAGAGCAAACTCGCATGTCTCCCATCATTCTACAGTTTGTTTTCCTTTCAATTGTCCATTTCCCTTTTGAATGTCACAATTGGATGACCTTCTCTACCAGGCACACCAGTGATTTCCAGACACAAGTATCTCACTGCATAAATCATTCCTTCCTCATGTGACTCTGATCCTTTTGTCAACCCCACTCATTCTGCACCCTCTATATTCACCAATGGCAACAATTTCTCTCTTTGAATTGGATTGACTTTATTACATCCTTGATATACAGGAGTAAAAATCTTTACATTACTTCTCCATCTAAATGTGCAATTTATAGTAATTTGTATAAATAATATGTACAACAGGACAGTCAACATAACATAGAAATACAGTTGCATCAGCATGAATTAATCAGCCTGATGGCCTGGTGGAAGAAGCTGTCCCGGAGCCTGTTGGTTGGTCCTGGCTTTTATGCTGCAGTATGATTTCCTGGATGGTAGCAGCTGGAACAGTTTGTGGTTGGGGAGACTCAGGTCCCCAATGATCCTTTGGGCCTTTTATTACACACCTGTCTTTGTAAATGTCCTGAACAGTGGGAAGTTCACATCTACAGATTCACGAGGCTGCAGAGTCCTGCGATTGAGGGAGGTACAGCTCCCACGTCAGGCAGTGATGCAGCCAGTCAGGATGCTCTCAGTTTTATATATGAATAGATTTGATTGCTTCCTTCCCTCTTACATCCTGATTATTTGGGCTGCAAAGAGGTTACTAACAAATGAGATGATGTCATCAGCAGGTTACCTGTACATTTTGGCAGTTCTTGCTGTGGAGATGATGTGAATAATATATACTGTGTCACGAGTATAATTCTCACATATGTGTGTCTGTCAGTGCTGCAGAAATAATGTTAATGCTCAAGATTGTTGTCAGTGAAATGATACTTGCACACCCAGACTGTTAGTTGGTTCAGGGTGGGGCTCACATCATCATTGGTCTATAAACTGGCTGAAATGACAATGTAGGAGCTGACATCTCTTTCCAAGTGCAGATGGTGCATGTCATACAGACAGGAGCATTCCCAATGGCCTGAGTACAGTTGTCCTCCATTGTGCTGGAGATTGCAGTGTGGGAGTTGCTGTGACAGGGACATACTCCCTGTACACCCATAACTGTGTGGTCAGGTACAACTCTGTTAATGAGCTGGTGCTGTACCGGGCCACAAAGTTATGGGTGAACAGGGAGTATGTCCGTGACAAGTAGGTGTACCTCAGGGGTGGATTTCTTGTTTGTCATCTGCATCAAAGATTTGGATATGAATGTAGAAACCATGGTTAGTACATTCACAGATGACATTGAAACAAGTGGGAAAGTGAAGATTATCAAACGTTATGAGCGTATGTTGATTCGCTGAGTAAATGAGCAGAGGAGTGGCAACTGGATTTTAACTCGGATAAGTGTGAGGTGTTTCATTTTGTAAAGTCAAACCAAGGTGGGACTTCCACAGTAAATGGTGGGGACCTGGACAGTGTTGAATGGACATGGTTCACTGAAAGTGGAATCGGAAGTAGATCGGATGGTGAATGCTGGCCTTCATTAGACAGATCATTGAGTGTGGATGTTGGGAGGTCACAGTTCAGTTCTACAAGGCATCTGAGGCTGCAATTAGAGAATTGTGTTCATTTTCAATCAGCAAGCTGCAGGAAAGATGCCATTAAACTGAATGAGTGCAGAAAGATTTATAAGGATTTTGCCAGGACTCAAGGGACTGCGTTATGGGGAGAGGTTCAACAGGCTAAGGCTACATTGCTTGGAGTGCAGGAGACTCAGAGGAACTTTTATAAAGATGAATAAAATCATGAGGGGCACAACTGTGGTACCAAAGATTGAGGAATCATGAGCTAGAGAGCATAGGCTTCAGTTGAGAGGGGAAAGATTTAATAGGAACTAAAAGGATTTTCTTAAACAGAAATTGTGAAAATACGGAATACGCTACCAGAGGAAGTGGTTGTGTTAAGTAAATAACAACTTTTCAACAGCATTTAGACACATGGAAAGGAAATTTTTAGAAGATTATAGACCAAACACTGGGAAATGGGGCTCGCTTGGATTGTCATCTTGGATGGCACGGATAACTTGTGCTAAATGCATGAAGATTTCTATCAATTACATTGGCCAATTAATTCTTTGGTGTGTGCAGGGGAAATTACAATGAAATGTGATATATTCACCTGAAGAGTTCCTGTCATCTCAGGACCTCCTGGCACAATGGACTTCTCCTGTGTACTGGTTCACCCGAACCCTCCAGCAACCCCTCTCTGTCTGTCTGTAACACTGACACCCAGTGGCTCGAGGGTGCTATTGCAGTAGCCAGTTTGATTCCTTATTTCAGAGGTGTTGCTCTGACCCCCAGTGGTTGCAGGTTGTCACTGCAAGATACCAAATGCTTTCCATCAAGTCAACTTCAATCCAGACACAAGAGACTGCAGATACTGGAATCCAGAGCAACACACTGTCTGCTGGAGAAACACAGTGATTTCAGCAGCATTGATGGCTGGAAAGAAACTATTGAATCCCTGCATCAGGTCAGTTCAAATTAGCATCTGGGCTACCACAGGCAGAATGTAATCATCACCATAGCAAAATAAAACCTGTGTAGGTTACATTGCAGAGAAAAAATACTCTTGAAAACACCGGACAGACAATATCCACGGTGCATCAGTGGTGGAGGGAATGAAGTGGAGTGTAGCTGGGTAGACCGTACATATCATCAAGAGTGCCAACTCATTAGATGCCAATGATCATGTTGACACAGCTGAAAAATAGCAAAAGCAGCAAAAAAGCTTGCTAAAGATCAGTCCCATGACCAAGAGTTCAGGTCAAATCCATATTGAAGCTTCTGTTAAAGTACGGGGTTGCTGCTGGCTGACTTTGTCCAATTATTTATCACTGAAAACTTTTCATTGACATAAATGAGCCTCTGTAATCCTCAATGAAGAACAGGGGCTGATTCAAAGGACAGTCTGTTTCAGATTGGAAAGTGGGAGAGCAGGAGGCAGTGTTGAGTGAAGAACAAATGTTATGAGGACATGGCCACAATCACTATGAGGAGATGTTGCGGGTGGATTCAAAGTGTGATGAGGCCAACTCCATCATCAAGACTTAATTGGATCCCTGAAGAGTGGAGGAAACACAGGAGAACAGAGACAACTTGGCACCGTATCACAGAGGCAGAAATGAGAACCCTGAACCACACCTGGGGCACAATGGAGAAGATGGCCAAGTACAGGCAGAGATGGAGGAACTTCATTACAGCTCCAAACATCAGCAGCACAATGGGCAGTAAGTAAATGAACTTCAGTCCAAATTGTCATCTGAGTTACAACACGCAGGATGAAATTGTCACTGAGGGAAACTAACTGCATATGTTGCAAATCAGAGACCAAACTCATGAAAATAGATGACAGGCAGTACCTATGGAGAGAGAACCAAAGCAATATCTCAGGTCAAAACATTTCTCCAGACCTGAGGAAGTTATAGATTTAATAAAGGTCAAAATAAATTTATTATAAATTTATTATTAATGTCACCATATCAAACTAAATCAAGTTTAATTATTATTCAACCATACACGGATACAGCTGAATGAGACAGTGTTCCTCTGGGGCCAAGGTGCAAAACATAAGCACATTCAAAATAGTGAGAAAGAAAAGAAGAATCATACAAGAAAACGCATTTTGAGTTCAAGACCCTGAGCGAAAATTCCTGTAAATTGTTGATTCCCGGTAACCCAACCTGACATTCCACTGATCAAACACTAGGGGGCAGCACTGAAAGGAGAGACTGGCTTCAACGGAGCACGGATGCCACACTGCACCAACCACCCTTATCTGGACTGCAGCAGCAGGCAAGCCTGCATCTTGAGTACTATTCCTCGCTAAAACTGAAGCTACACTGCTACTTTCCTGTCTGTCTCACCACCAAACAAGGGAAACAGGCTAGAGGCAACCAATGTTTAACAGGCTCTTACAATCACAAGAGAAACATTCGAGACAGTCACTCATGCTTTCACTGCACGCTGCCTTTGTGCCCCAGTGTCTTTGAGTAGCAGGCAACAGCACAGTCTGCATCCAGGTCAGCTCCACTGAACCTAATCCAGCTCCTCCGATCCACTGGCCTGCTCCTTCTCCGACCCACCGACCGGACTCTCCTTCTCCAAACTACTGGTCAGTTCCTATGGCAACCTGGCTGGCTACTCCGAAAAACAAGCAGCTCCCGGGTGTGATAGACCTGCTGTACCCATAGTTCATGGATTCCAGTATAATCATATACAATCCTGAGATTCATTTTCATGAGGCATACATAATAAATCTATACTATAATAGCCATAATAGAATAAATGAAAGACTGTACCAACTTGGGCCTTCAACCAGTGTGCAAAAGCCAACACACTGTGCAAATACAAAAAGAAAGAAGTAACAATAATGAATAAACAGTAAATATTGAGAACATGAGATGAAGAGTCCTTGAAAGTGAGTCCATAGGTTGCGGGAACATTCAATATTGGGGCAAGAGAGGTTGAGTGAATTTATCCCCTTTGGTTTGGAGCCTGATGGTTGAGGGGTAATAACTCTTCCTGAACCTGACGGTGTGAGTCCTGAGGCTTCTGTGCATTCTTACTGATGGAAGCAGTGAGAAGAGAGCATGTCCTGGATGGTGGGAGCTTTCCTGTGACAACATTTCATGCAGATGTGCTCATTTGTGGGGAGATTTCACCCATCATGGATTGGGCTGTATCCACTGCTGTTTGTAGGATTTTCCATTCAAGGACGTTGGTGTTTCCATACCAGGCTGTGATGCAGCCAGTCTGTGTGGATTTAATAGTTGAAAACTAAATACAGCAACAGAAAGAAATCCAGCTCACTCTGATCTCCACTCCCCATGGAGAAGAAAAGACAATGTGAATAAATTCATACAGACGCTGTTGCTCCAATTCCCTGAACAAAATCTGCTTAGCAGAAATAAACAATTCTCCAGAGAAACTGATTACATTCTATGTTTCTGTGATAAAGTTTATTGATGCATCGAGTAAACAATGAACTTGGAAATGCTTTTCCACACCTGTCCCTTCTAATGTCTCTTCGCAGTCCTTTACATAATTTGGACGGGGTCACTTCCTGTGATTGTTTTCCAAAGCAACACTTACAATTGATTTTCTTCTCTGTCCCTGTAGAGAAGGAGTCATTGAACGATACAACAATGGAAAAAGTCCCTTCAGCCCAGAGTCCACACCACATCAACTTCATAGTTACATTAATCCAACATTAATAATATTATTTAAATTCTCCTCATATTCTCATCAATTTGCATCCTCGGATCACCAACCCCTCCCCCAACCTTTCTACCTTCAGAACACTTCACCTGTCCACCGAGGGTGATTTGCACCGTCAGATAACTGACCAACCAGCACATCTTTGAGACATTGCAGGACCCCAGAGTACACCAGGAAATCAGGAGCAATCACAGGGTCAATGTGCAAACTCCATATAGACAGCACCTTCTTGTTTTGAGGACCAATCAGAAAATCCATCAAAAAAGACGGCACTATTTCTATGTATTACCATACTGCCTTAGAAATTCGTGGGTCTATTCTTTTAGTCTAACACACGATGAACTGCAGTGTCTCCATCCTGTGCTCAGGGACAATTAGAGATGGATAAAGAAATTGTTTGTTTTGGTGATGATGACAACATCTGGTGCAGGATAAAGGCACCACTGTAATCCAACACCAGAGCTACAGCATCACGGCTGAACCTGAATCACCAGCAAGTCCCTCAGTTCCAGAGCAATCAGTGATTGATAGGAAATGATAAATGAACAAAATATCTCTGATCAGGTTTTAGGTCACCTGTCCTCTGGCAGGTTGTCCTCTGGCCTTTGTTTCGGGAATGGTTGTTGCAAGACCATTCATACATTTCAGTGATGCTGAACCTGAAAACACAGAAGCCTAGTCTGTGTTCAGTAGCTCACTGGCTGAGATTGGAATGGAGGACAGTGTGTTCAGAGGGGGTATGTTTCAAGGATGAGAGGGGTGTGCTGAATTTGAGAACGTTCATGTCTTGTTGGACGACTGTCAAGACTTTTAACCAATGGTGGCAGGAACAGGGTCGGGTTAGGCACAGGCTGGTTTGGTTCACTGTGTCTGCCTTCCCTTTATTCTGATTGTTCCCCTCTCTTCCTTCTGCAAAGAGCCCGTGGTGGGAATGGCCTTTGTGTGTTTGATATTGCACTCTGGGAAATGCCACTGTGCTGTTTGAAGGACAGTTTACATTCTGGGTCCATTTTAGTTCTGGTTTCCTGCTCTATTTACTCACTGCCCGTTATGCCACTTGTGTTTGGGGCAGCAAACCTTCCATCTCTGTCTGTCCTTGGCCATCTTCTCTATTGTCCCCAGGTCTAGTTCAGGGTCCTCATTTCTGTCTCTATGGTGTGGTGCCAAGTTGCCTTTGGTCTCCTCTGTTTTCTCTGTCCTTCAGCGATCCAATGAAGTCTTGATGATGGAGTTGCCTCATCACATTCCCAATTCATCTCCAATGTTTCATCAAGATGATTGTGGCCATGTCATCCTGATGACACTGAAGGAGCAGGACATAGTTGGAGATCTTTCTTGCCCAGAAAATACAGACAATCCTCCAGAGGATCATGGTGTGAAAAGAATTTGGTACCTTGTAATGATAATCTGCAACCACTGGGTGTCAGAGGAACCCCTCCAGTTATTGACACTTCATCAGTCTGGCTGCTCATAACTGAAATCTGGGTCTCAGTGTAATAGTCAGGCACGGAGGGACTGCTGGACAATGTGGATAAAACTGTGCCAGGAAGTCCTGATTCACTGCAGGAGATCTTCAGATCAATATGTCACATTGAGAATTCAGACAAGGAAAGGACAGGAGATTCATTCAGCAGTTGGTACCTCACAGACAGTGCAGGGCTCTGCAATGGCATTCTATACGATCCATGCTTTCTCCTGGTGTCTTTTCCCATCAGACATCATTCCCTTTCCCACTCGTTCTCCTTATCTCTTTCCATTTCCATCTCCATTATTCTCTTGGTCAATCTCTTTCTTGATCTCTGTTTTTATTCTCTCCGTCAGCCTCTCTTCTCCTTTGTCGTCTCTCTTTCAGGTACAATATGATGCATTCTCTCTCTCTCTCTCCATCTTGTCCATTCTTTCCTCGCCCCATCACTCTTTCTCTCCATTCCCAGTCTGACTCTCTCTCCTTCCTCCTCCCTCTTTGCAGCTTCCCCTGTATAAAGCTGACAGGGTTTGAAAACCTGCCAGTCACATCATTTTATTTCATACAATTTGTCTGTGATTTCTGTTCTTCATACCACACTGCCTGTCTCACTGTTTCTGCTCTCCCACTTTCCAATCTGAAACAGACTGTCATTTGAATCAACCCCTGTCCCTTCATTAAGGATTACAGAGGCTCATTTGTGTCCATGGATAAACCGCAATGATAAACAGTTGGACAAAGTCGGCCAGCAGTAACCCTGTGCTTTTGGACAGCAGCTTCAATATGGATTTGGTCTGAACTTTTGTTCATGGGACACATCTTTAGCAATTTATTTTTGCAGCTCTTGCTATTTTACAGCGGTATCAAAATAATCGTTGGCATCTCATGAGTTGGCACACTTGGTGATGTGTACAGTGTGCCCAGCAACACTCCACATCATTCCCTCAACCACTGATGCACCGTGGATATTGTCTGTCTGGTGTTTCAAGAGTATTTTTTCTCTGCAATGTAACTTGAACAGGTTTTATTTTGCTATGGTGATGATTACATTCTGCCTGTGATAGCCCAGATGCTAATTTGAACTCACCTGATGCAGGGATTCAACAGTTTCTTTCCAGCCATCAGTATTACTGAAATCGCTGTGTTTCTCCAGCAGATTGTGCGTTGTTCTGGATTCCAGTATCTGCAGCCGCTTGTGTCTGGATTGAAGTTGACTTGATGGAAAGCATTTGATATCTCTTAGTGACGACCTGCAACCACTGGGGGTCAGAAATACACCTCTTTAATAAGGTATTGAGGCTCTTTCATACTCCTCGTTAATAAGGTAATGAGAAACACAGCAGGAGACTGGTGGGAAAGGCGGAAGAGCTACGACCTTGAAAGACAACGGTTGCTTCGCAGGCAGATGATCGAACAAGAAGAGAGATGGTGATCTCTAAACTCTCCCGGCAGAAGGCAAAGGCAAACCACTGCTGAGAACCTGTCAAGTTCATGATTTTCCGATATGTTAGTCTCAATAAAGGATCAAAACAACGACCATAACGGAGCCACGAATAACAGCAGTGGAGTTGTGTCTGCCAATGGTAGGAATGAGGCTACCAGGCTTGTTATCAAGCGAAAACCACATGTCAGGATAGCTATGTGGAATATTAGATCTCTTCTTATACGAGGTAAACAAGAAAATGTGTTTATGGAAATGAAAAGATTGAAGATATACATACTCGGACGATGTGAAAGGAGATGGACGGCGGGGGGGGGGGGTTGGCTCAAAAGGGGTGACGGAGACCAACTGATCCGTTCAGGAGGAAGTGAACGTAAGCACGGAGTTGGAATCATGGCAGACAAGGAAACAGCGAGAACTATCAAAGGCAGTGTCTCCATTAGTGAAAGAGTGATGATGATTAAAATCTCAGCTAAACCATTTGACATTAACGTTATACAAGTCTATATGCCAACCACGGACTATGACGATCATGAAGTTTGATATGGTCTACAGAGAAATTGAAAACCTGATGAAAAAGACTAAAAACAATGTAGTAACTGTGATTCTTGGTGATTTTAATGCCAAAGTTGGCAGCGGAAGAAAAGTTTTGACTGTGGGACACTTCAGGCTTGGGGAAAGAAATGGCCACAGAGAAAGACTGGTTGAATTTGCAAAAACTAACAAACTAATGATTGCGAACACCTGGTATGGACCAGTCCTGATGGTTCAGTAAAAAACCAAATTGACTATATTTTAGTACCCAATCAGTTCAGGAATGGAGTGAAGCAGGTGAAAACATACCCTGGTGCTGACTGTTATACAGATCACAACCCTGTGGTTTTGGACATGAGTGTGTGTTTGAAGAAGATGAGAAAAGCCAAACCATCAAATACGATAGAGTTTGATTAATTCATTAAGGATGAAGCAAAAAAGTTGAATATTTGGTTGAAACAGAGAATAGATTTTCAGTCTTGGGTGTTCAGGGTAGCAACATGGCAGTGGAGAACATCTGGGAAGAGTTTAAAACAACAGTGACAGATGTTGCGGAAAAGACTGAGTTTTCGGAAAAAGAGCGAAAGACATAACTCTTGGTTCACTGATGAGTTGAGAAAGTTAACTGAAGAAAGAAGAAAGGTAAAACATCAGGATAATGAACGATACAAAGCCCTACACCGCTTGATTCAAAGAAAATGCAAGCAAGCGAAAGAGAATTGGATGAATGAACAGTGCGAAGAAATTGAGCAGTATGAACAAAGTTATGATTATAGAGATCTTCACCAAAAGATAAAGGATATGATGAAATTAAAGAGGACCGTGCCACCAACTGGGTGTATTGAAGATGGTAGTGGTAATCCATGCTATAAAAAGAAGAGATCGTGGACAGATGGGTTGAGTACATCTCGGAATTATTTGAAGATATCAGGTTTGAGGATTTACCAGAACTAAATCAAATGACTATTCAACCTAAAATATTGATGTCAGAGATGGAAAGTGCGATTTGGAGTCTAAGAGTCAGAAAGGCGGCCAGTGAAGATAAGATTTCCACTGAAATTCTGAAATCACTTGGTCTGAAGGGAAAAACGAACCTTTTAGCGATATTAAACAACAGTTATATGACAGGAAATCTTCTGATGGACTTTCGCAAATCGGTATTTATCACCTTACCAAAAAAGCCAAGGACAATAAAATGTAACAAACACAGGACGATAAGCATAATGTCTCACTGCGTCAAGCTACTGATGAAAATAGTGTTCAGCTGAATGAAAGGTACAATCAGTGATAAAATTGGAGAAACGCAGTTTGGTTTTCGTAAAGGCTCAGGAACACGGGAAGGAATATTTGCGATGAGAAACATCATGGAGAGATGCATTGAGGCACAAAAGATCATCTACTTATGCTCTGTTGGCTATGAAAAGGCTTTTGATAAAGTAAGACACCAGAAAGTAGTAGAGGTCCCGGGATGGGAGAACGTGCAGATAATAAGGAACTTGTATTGGAACAGAAAGGGTAGAAGATGAGCTATCACCATGGGCTTGTATTAAACAAGCCGTAAGGCTGGGCTGTGTCGGATCACCGGATTTGTTCAACCTCTATCGAGAGTGGACTTTCCGGGAATGCGACCATCAGGAGACAGGTGCTCCAATCGGAGGCTGGAAGTGGATCATATCAGATATGAGGATGACACCACATTGTTAGCTGAAAGCAAATGTGAACTGCAAATTATGCTGAATAAAGTGAATTAGAAAAGCCTTGACTTAAAATCAACCCTCAGAAAACAAACTCGATGGTGGTAAGCAAAACAAACACTTAAGACTCATTCATGATGGTATCGTTACAAGTGAATGGACAAGACATTGAACAGGTGTGAAAGTTTGAATATCTTGACAGTTGTCTGAAGGATGACGGGAGATGTGAAGTTGAGATCAGAAGGGGAATAGGTATGGATAAGATCCAGTTCATGAAGCTAAAAGATCTACTATGCAAACGGAAGGTAGACATCCAAAGTAGAATCCGTTTCCTCGAGTGTTATGTATGGTCAGTACTGAGGTGTGGATCAGAAACATGGACCCTGAAGAAGGATGACATAAAACGAATGAATGCCTTTGAAATGTGGTGCTATCAACAGATGTTGAAGATCAGCGGAGTAGAGAAAGTTTCAAATGAGAGGGTTTTGTCCGCAGATGATAGACCACGGATATTGCTGGAGAAAAGTATGAAGTTAAAAGTTGCTTATTGTGGACACGCTATGCAGAGAGATAACATCTTGTCAGACTTGCTATATGGAAAGAAAGGAAGAGGAAGGCAAAGAACAACGTGTCTGGATAACATCAAGGATTGGACCTAGCTGGAGAAGACTAGGGATGTTGTAGACAAGTGTTGGGACAGAGCGGAGTGGAGGGAAATTGTCCGCCAACTGGAAATTCCAGATGCAACCTAACGGCGATTGAGGCTTCAGTCAAGCAGGCTGCTGTAATAGCAACCTCATTCCACTGGGTGTCAGTGTTACGGCTAGACAGAGAGGGGATGATGGACGGTTCGAGTGAAACAGTGCACAGGAGGAGTCCGTTGTGCCAGGAGGTCCTGAGATGACAGGAGCTCTTCAGGTGAATATGTCACATTGCAACGTGGTTTCCTCCCACACGCTAAAGATGTGCTTCTCGGTAGGTGATGCACCATCAAAAACTCTCGGAGACGGGAGGAAAAAGATAGGCTTTTATTAGCTGCAAACGAGACCACGACATCTTGGAGACTGAGGGAGGAGCAGTGCCTCCAATCGCCTTTATACAGGGGTCTGTGGGAGGAGCCACAGGAGCAGTCAGCAGAGGGGCGTGTCCAGACAGGTATACACATAGTTTACCACAGTAGGTTAATTGGTTACTTTAAATTGCTCACAGTGTGGATTGATAGAGTCCTACAGCATGGAAACAAACCGTCAGCACAAACCGTCCATGCTGACCAAGATGAGAATCCAAGTGAGACCCATTTCCCAGTGTTTGGCCCATAACTTTCCAAAATGTTCCTCTCCATGTACCTGTCCAAGTGCCTTTCAAAAGTTGCTATTTACTTAACTCAACCATTTCCTCTGGTGGCATATTCCACAAATTTTCCACCATTTCTGTTTAAAAATCCTTTATTTTCCTATTGAATCTTGCCCTTGTCAGCTGACCTAAGCCCTCAAGTTCTTGATTCCCCAGTCTTCAGTAAAAGACTGAGTGGATTCATCACAGCCGAGTCCTTGTGATTTTATCAAATCTCCCCTCATTCTCCGACACTTGAAGGAATAAAGCCTTAGCTTATCAAACCTCTCCCTAGAACTCAGTCCCTAGAGATCTTGCAGCATCCTTGTAAATCTTTTCTGCATTGTTTCCAATATAATGTTATCTTTCCTGCATTTTGGTGAATAAAATGAACACAACATTGCAAGCGCAGCCTCACCGGTGCCTTGTACAACCGCTCCATGACCAGCCAGCATTCAGAATCAATGTTCTGCCTAAATAAGACCAGCATGCCAAAACCATTCCTCACCATCCTATCTAACCCTGATAACACTCTCAGTGAACCATGTGCTTAAACTCCAAGGTCCCTCTGTTCCACAACACTTCCCAGGGCCCACCATGAATGTCCTACACTGGTTTGACTTTCCAAAATGCAACACCTCACACATCTGAATTTAAACCCACATGCTACTGCTCTGCCCATTTGCTCAGCTAATCAACATCATCTTCTTCACAGTTCACTTTACTACTCACTTTAAGGCCATTTACGAACTTACCAACAATGCCTTGTACATTATTATCCAAATCTTTGATGTGCATGACAACCAGCAAATGGCCCAGCACTGACCCCTGATGTTCGCCAGTTGTCTGGATCTGCTCTCTGTAAACCCACAACTGCATGGCCAGGTACAGAACCAACTCATCGATGGAACTGCTGTAGAAATATTCAACAGCTTCAAGTTCCTCGGCACCCATATCACCAGCAACCTCACCAGGTCCCTTCACACCGATGATGTGATCAAGAAAGCTTATTAGCATATTCCTTTTGTCAGGTGTCAGACATTTAGTATGTCTGCCAGGAATCTCTCAAATTTCTACAGTCTCATGGTAGAAAGCATTCAGACAGGTTGCATCACACTCCTGTACGGCAACTGCTCTGCTTATGACCATCTGAACCTGAAGAGAGTGTTAAACACAGCCCAGTCCATCAGAGGCTTGTTAATTCCTCCCATCCAGTCAGTCTTCACAGTGCATTGCCTCAGGAAGACTCGTGGTGTTGTCAAGGATGCATACCATGCTGACCATTCCCTTTTCAGTCTGCTACCTTCTGGAGAATGTCGAGAAGCTGGAAAACCGGAATGTCCGGACTGAAGAACATCTTTTCCCCTTGATACCAGTCTCCTGAGCTGATCAATTCTTTCACATCTCCTTCCTGGTGGTGCTGCCACGTTCTCATATCATTCTCTTCTTTATTCTGTTTCTGTCATTGGAATGTGTTGTTTTGTGGCAATACCTCCCAATGCACAACAATCCCTGTACCATTGTGCTGTCTCTCTGCTTATAAATTTATTTCCTATCATCATGTATATTGGCCGTTCTCTACCAGCTTCACATGAAGAAGGAATTTGATTGCACCCTGGTGTACACGGCTATAAACCAACCTAATCTAATCTGAGCTGTTTCATACCATTTCCAAGGGAAGTTCATCACAAAGCATTCATGCCTTGTCTTGAGCTCTCATGTGCTGGGCTCCACCCTCCTGGAAGTTGGTTCTATTGGAGTCAACTCATTTCATTCACTTTTAATGATCCATCATCGTTCACACCTACATGTGGCAGGACTGCAGAGGCTTGATCTGATCCCTTCTTGATGGGACTGTACTTTGGCCATTCTTTGCCTCTTTTGCTATTTTACAGATGTGTAGACTGCATAGTTGGCACCTCACGTGTTGGTACATTTGGAGATGTATATGGTCTGTCCACCCACACCCCAGTTCATTCCCTCCACCACTGATATACCGTGAATGCAGTGTATACTATCTACAGAAAGTACCACACACTTCAGTGAAGATTCTGTGACAGCAACTCCCACACTGCAATCTCTGGCACAATGGAGGACAACTGTACTCAGGCCATTGGGAATGCTCCTGTCTGTATGACATGCACCATCTGCACTTGGACATAGATGTCTGCTCTCACATTGTCGTTTCACCCACCTCATGGACACCAACAATGATGTGAGCCCCACCCCGAACCAACTAACAGTCTGGGTGTGCAAGTATCATATCACTGACAACAATCTGGAGTATTAATATTATTTCTGCATCACTGACAGCCACAGGGATGTGGGAATTATACTCGTGACACAGTATATAATATTCACACCATCTCCACAGCAAGAACAGCCAAATGTACAGGTAACCTGCTGATGACATCATCCCATTTGTTAGTAATTCCTTTACAGCCCAAATAATCGGGATGTAAGAGGGAAGGAAGCAATCAAATCTATTCATATATAAAACTGATTCTGACAAAAGGAGAATCATTTTTATCTGTTTATATTCTCCCAGTGTATATATTATCCATAATTCAGGACACGGTATCAGAGGGGTGATGAGTCACCCTGAGAGAACATCAGGATGATTCCAGGAATAATGGACATCAGTCTCTCCTCTTAACTACATACTGTGTCAAGAAACCTTCCTGAACACACCTAACTAACTCCTCCCCATCTAAACCCCTTGCTCTAGGGAGATGCCAATCGATATTTGGGAAATTAAAATCTCCCATCACGACAACTCTGTTATTATTACACCTTTCCAGGATCTGTTTCCCTATCTGCTCCTCGATATCCCTGTTACTATTGGGAAGCCTATAAAAAACACCCAGTAAAGTTACTGACCCCTTCCTGTTCCTAACCTCCACCCACAGAGACTCCGTAGACAATCCCTCCATGGCGTCCACCTTTACTGCAGCCGTGACACTATCTCTGATCAACAATGCCACACCCCCACCTCTTTTGCCTCCATCCTTGTTCTTTCTGAAACATCTAAAACCAGGCACTTGAAGTAACCATTCCTGTCCCTGACCCATCCAAGTCTCTGTAATGGCCACAACACCATAGCTCCAAGTACTGATCCACACTCTCAGCTCATCCGCTTTGTTCACAATACTCCTTGTGTTAAAATAGACACATCTCAAACTGTCCATCTGAGTGCGTCTCTTCCCTATCACCTGCCTATCCTCCCTCTCACACTGTCTCCAAGCTTTCTCAATCTGTGAGCCGACCGCCTCTTCCCCAGTCTCTTCAGTTCGGTTCCCACCCCCCAACAATTCCAGTTTAAACTCTCCCTAGTGGCCTTAGCAAACCTCCCCACCAGGATATTGGTCCCCCGGGATTCAAGTACAACCCGTCCTTTTTATACAGGTCACGCCTGCCCCAAAAGATGTCCCAATGATCCAGAAATCTGAATCCCTGCCCCCTGCTCCAATCCTTCAGCCACCTCATTCTATTCTTAGTAAGGGAACTAAGGGTTATGGGGAAAAGGCAGGTAGATGGAGCTGAGTTTATGGATAGATCAGCCACGATCCTATTGAATGGCGGGGCAGGCTCGATGGGCCAGATGGCCTACTCCTGCTCCTATTTCTTACGTTCTTAACATTGTGGGCTGAAGGGTTTCTTCCTGTGCTGTACTGTTCTATGTTCTGATGAATCTGACTTTGGCTTCTCCCTTTCAAATTGCAGGGTGAATGCTATAATTGATAACTGGCTCTAAGTGTACCTTTACCTTGAGCTCCCAAATCAAATCTGGTTCATTACACAACACCCAATCCAGAATAGTTGATCCCCTAGCGGGCTCAAGCACCAACTGCTCTGAAAATCCATCTTGTAAGTATTCCACAAATTCTCTGTCTTGGAAACCAAAATCAGCAACAAATTCCCGATCTACCTGCATAATTGAAATCCTATCATAACTTTGCTCTTTTGGCTTGTGTTTTCTATCTCCCGTTGTAATTTGTAGCCCACATCCTGGCTGCTGTTTGGAGGCCTGTATATAACTCCATTCAGGGTCTTTTTAACCTTTGTAATTCCTTAGCTCTACCCTCAACGATTCTACATCTTCTAATCCGATGTCACATCTTTTTAAGGATTTTACTTCAGTTGTTTTTCACCAACAGAGCCATGCCACCCCTCTGCCTATCTGCCTATCCTTTTGATACAATGTGTATCCTTGGATGTTAAGCTCCCAACTATAACAGTCTTTCATCCAGGTATCTGAAATCCTGCCCCCTGTACCAGTTTATCTGGCAAATCATCCTATTTTTATCCTCACAGGCACATGGCACAGGCAGCAATCCAAAGATTACTGCACTGGAGGTCCTATTTTCAGCTTTCTGCTTGAACTCCAAGGCCCCTCTGTTCCACAACAACCTCCAGGACCCTCTCGTTCACTGTGAAAGTCTTACCTTGGTTTAACTTTGCAAAGTATTACACCTTGAGCTTCCCTGAATAGAACTCCATTTGCCACTCTTCAGTCCACTTATTCAGCTGAACAAGATTCCACAGTAATTTTGATAAACTTCGCTCTTGACTTTACCACTTATTTTTCAGCGAACTGCATTCAGTGGAAGACGTCACTCATTGGTGATTCAGCGCAAGGTTTAGAAAGAGCTTGGGTGTTTTCAGGACATTACAATGGTTTGTAACCAGCACAAGGCGACGTTCGTTGGTGATGCATTGCCAGGTTTGTAAAGAGCTCGGATGCTTTTGAAACTCTTCGGTGGGCTGCAATCAGCGTGAAAGGTGATTCGAGGGTGACACAGAGCAAGGGTTAAAGAGTGCTCAGGTTTTTTGGGAGTACAATCATTACAATCTATTAGGCACTCGGCGGGAATGAATAAACAGAAGCAAGGTGAAAGTGGAGCAGCCATTGCGTGAGTGAACAGTGATGGAGTGGTTGGACTTTGACTAAACAGACTTCTTTGTAACAACACACACAAAATGCTGGTGGAACACAGCAGGCCAGGCAGAGTCTATAAGGAGAAGCACTGTCAATGTTTCAGGCCGAGACCCTTCGTCAAGACTAACTGAAAGGAAAGGTAGTAAGAGATTTGAAAGTAGGAGGAGGAGGGGGAAATGTGAAATGATAGGTGAAGACCAGAGGGGGTGGGGTGAAGCTGAGAGCTGGAAAGGTAATTGGCAAAAGGGATACAGAGCTGGAAAAGGGAAAGGATCATGGGACGGGAGGCCTCGGGAGAAAGAAAGGGGGAGGGAAGCACCAGAGGGAGAAGAAGAACAGGCAAAGTGATGGGTAGAGAGAGAACAAAAAGGGGAGGGGGCGAAAATAAATAAATCAGGGATGGGGCAAGAAGGGGAGGAGGGGCATTAACGGAAGTTAGAGAAGTCAATGTTCATGCCATCAGGTTGGAGGCTACCCAGCCGGTATATAAGGTGTTGTTCCTCCAACCAGAGTGTGGCTTCATCTTGACAGCAGAGGAGGCCATGGATAGACAAATCAGAATGGGAATGGGACGTTGAATTAAAATGTTTTCCTTGAAAACTGGCTTGGGCAAACACAGTTGGATGTTCTGAGTAAGTTTATAGTAAGTTTAATTTTTTCTGTTAGTACACAGCTGATGCTCTGACAATCGGTCCAAATTTAGAGATATGTTCCATCTGTGAGATGGACCTCCTGTCTCCCTGAGAACTACATCAGCATGAAGTGCACTGAACTGCAACTCCTTAGAGAAATTGTGTTACGGAACTGGAGCTGCAGCTCAATGACCTTCAGTTCAAACGGGAAAATGATAGAAAAGAGCTACAGGTGGGTGGTCACCCCTAACTTGCAGGAGGCAGTTTCCTGGGTGACTGTCAGGAGAGGGAAAGGGAATAGGCAGCCAGTTCAGAGTACCTCTGTGGCCACTCACCTCAATAATAAGTATACTAATTTGGATACAGTTGAAAGGGATGACCTACCAGCAGGCAGCCAAATGGCCTGTTCTCTGGCACTAAATCTGTTCCAGCGACTCAGAAGGGAAGGTGGGGTGTGGAAGAGGAGTGCAGCAGTGACAGGGGATTCCATAATCAGAAGAGCAGACGGCAGGTTATATGGATGTGAAAGGGACACCCAGAGGTATGTTGCTTCTGTTTTGCAGTAATAGATCACAAATGAGTCAGGTTTGAATGTTCGGGGCAGGGATATCTTGGATCAGGTCGACAGCATTTGAAAAGAAGAGGGTGAACAGCTGGAAGACATGGTATATATTGGTACCAATGACATAGGTAGGGAAAGAGAAGAGGCCCTGAAGAGAGAATATAGGAGTTAGATGGAAAGCTGAAGAACTGGACCTCCAGGGTAGTAATCTCTAGATTGCTGCTTGGGCCATGTACCAGTGAGGGTAAGAATAAGATGACTTGGCAGTTGATTGTGTGGCAGAAGAATTGGTTCAGGGGCAGTGATTCAGATTTCTGGATCATTGTGATCTCTTCTGGGGAATGTAAGACCTATACAAAAAGGACAGGTTACACCTGAACCCGACAGGGACCAATGTCCTTGCAGGCTGTTTTGCTAGAGCTATTTGGGAGGGTTAAAGCTATTTTGGCAGGGGGTGGGAAGCAGAGTGATAGAGCTGAGGATCGGGAAGTTGGTATATAACTAGATGTGGTGTGTAGTGAGGCTGAGAGGAAAGGACAGGCAGAAGGTGGGCAAAATTGAAGTTATGTGAATGAGTTAAAGTTTAGCGGGGCCAAAATCAAAAAGAGTGATGAATGCAGGACTGAAGGTGTTATATTGGAATGCACACAGTCTATGGAATAAGGTCTTGTAGCGCAGTTAGAGATTGGCAGGTATGATGCTCTAAGCATCACTGAGTCATGGCTGAAGGAAAATCTTAGCTGGGAGCTTAACATCCAAAGATGCACATAGTATCGAAAGGATAGGCAGGTAGGCAGAGGGGATGAGGTGGCTCTGTTGGTAAAAAATGAAATCAAATCCTAAGAAAGAGGTGACATAGTATGAGAAGATGTAGTATCATTGTAGGCAGAGTTAAGAAACTGCAAGGGTAAAAGGATCCTGATGGGAGTTATATACAGGCTTCTGAACAGTAGCCAGGATGAGGGCTACAAATTACAGTGGGAGATAGGAAAGGAATGTAAAAAGGAGTAAGTTACATACTCATGGAGTTTCAATATGTAGATAGATTGGAAAAATGAGGTTGGTGCTGGATTCCGAGAGAAGAAATTTGTAGAATGCCTATGAAATTGTTTTTAGAGCAGCTTGTGGTTGAGTCCAAAAGTGGAACAGCAATTCTGGATTAGATGTAGGGTAATGAACCAGATTTGATTCACAAGCTTAAGGTAAAGGAACCCTTAGGAGGAAATTATCATAATATAATAAAATTCACCCTACAGTTTGAGAAGGAGAAACTAAAATCAGATGTATCAGTATTAGAGTGGAGTAAAGGGAATTACAGATGCATGAGAGGAGCTGGCCACTGTAGATTGGAAGGGGTCAGTAACAGGGATGATGGCAGAACTGCAAAGGCTGGAGTTTCTGGGAGAACTTTGGAAGGCAGAGGAAAGATGCATCCCAAAGATGAAGTATTCTAAAGGGAGAATGAAACAACCATAGCTATCAAAAGAAGTCTAAGACCGCACAAAGAAAAAGAGAGGGCATATGATATAGCAAAAACCAACAGAAGGCTTGTTATGTGGCATGTGCTGTATGTGGTTTGTGCTGTGTATGAATGTTGGTGCAGCGTTTGGCACTTTGGCCCTGGAGAAACACTGCATTGTTTGTCTGTACTGATGGGCATTCACGTCTGGTTGAATGATAATAAACTTGAACTTAACTTGAAAAAAGACATAATGAGAGAAGAGATGAAATATGAAGGTAAGCTAGCCAATAATATAAAAGAGGATGCCAAAAGTTTTTTTCAGATATATATCAAGTAAATGAGAGACCAGAATGGCTATCAGACCATGGGAAAATTACGCTGGCGAGATAGCAATGTGGGACAAAGAAATGGCAGGCAAACTTAGTAAGTGTTTTGTGTCAGTCTTCACTGTGGAATACAGCAGCAGAATGCCAGAAATGCAAGAGTGTCGGGGGCAGAAGTGATTGTCATTACTATTACTAAGCAGAACATGCTTGGGATGCTGAAAAGTCTGAAGTCACCTGGAGCAGATGGACGACACCTCAGGGCTCTGAAAGAGGGAGCTGAAGAGACTGGAGGCATTAGGAATGATCTTTCAACAGTCACTAGATTCTGAAATGGTTCCAGAGGACTGGAAAATTGCAAATGTCACTCCACTTTTTAAGAGGGGATGGAAGCAGAAGAAAGGAAATTATGGGCCAGATGGTTAATAGTCAGTGAAGACTAAGTGGTTAATGGTTAGTATGGACTCAGTGACTAATGGTTAGTGTAGACTCGGTGGTTAATGGTTAGTAGAGACACGGTGGTTAATGGTTAGTGTAGACTCGGTGGTTAATGGTTAGTGTAGACTCGGTGGTTAATGGTTAGTACAGACTCGGTGGTTAATGGTTAGTGTAGACTCAGTTAATGGTTAGTACAGACTCAGTGGTTAATGGTTAGTACAGACTCTGTGGTTAATGTTTAGTACAGGCTCAGTGGTTAATGGCTAGTACAGACTTAGTGGTTAATGGTTAGTACAGACTCAGTGGTTAATGTTTAGTACAGGCTCAGTGGTTAATGGCTAGTACAGGCTCAGTGGTTAATGGTCAGTACAGACTCAGTGGTTAATGTTTAGTGCAGACTCAGTGGTTAATGGTTAGTCCAGGCTCAGTGGTTAATGGCTAGTACAGGCTCAGTGGTTAATGGTTAGTACAGGCTCAGTGGTTAATGGTTAGTACAGACTCAGTGGTTAATGGTCAGTACAGACTCAGCGGTTAATGTTTAGTACAGGCTCAGTGGTTAATGGTTAGTCCAGAATCTGTACTTATAATGATTAGTGCAAACTCAGTGTGGTAAGTAGATAGTACAGACTCTGGATAATGGTTAGTGCAGAGTCAGTAGTTAATGGTTAGTATAGACTCAGTGGTTAATGTTTAGTGCAGACTCAGTGGTTAATGTTTAGTACAGGCTCAGTGGTTAATGGTCAGTACAGACTTAGTGGTTAATGGCTAGTATAGACTCAGTGGTTAATGTTTAGTACAGACTCAGTTGTTAACGGTTAGTACAGACATAGTGGTTAATGGTTAGTACAGACAGTGGTTAATGGTTAGTACAGGCTTAGTGGTTAATGGTTAGTACAGACTTAGTGGTTAATGGTTCGTACAGACTTAGTGGTTAGTGTTTAGTACAGGCTCAGTGGTTAATGGTTAGTACAGAATCAGTATTTTTAATGATTAGTGCAAACTCAGTGTGGTTAGTAGATAGTACAGACTCTGGATAATGGTTAGTGCAGAGTCAGTAGTCAATGATTAGTATAGATTCAGTGGTTAATGGTTAGTACAGGCTCAGTGGTTAATGGCTAGTATAGACTCAGTGGTTAATGTTTAGTACAGACTCAGTGGTTAATGTTTAGTACACACTCAGTGGTTAACGGTTAGTACAGACAGTGGTTAATGGTCAGTACAGACTCAGTGGTTAATGTTTAGTACAGACTCAGTAGTTAATGGTTAGTCCAGAATCAGTATTTTTAATGATTAGTGCAAACTCAGTGTGGTTAGTAGATAGTGCAGACTCTGGATAATGGTTAGTGCAGAGTCAGTATTCAATGGTTAGTATAGACACAGTGGTTAATGTTTAGTACAGGCTCAGTGGTTAATGGTTAGTGCAGACTCAGTGGTTAATGGTTAGTGCTGGCTCAGTGGTTAATGTTTAGTTCAGTCTCAATGGTTAATGGTTAGTACAGACTCAGTGGTTAATGGTTAGTGCTGGATAAGTGGTTAATGTTTAGTACCGTCTCAATGGTTAATGGTTAGTACAGACTCAGTGGTTAATGGTTAGTCCAGAATCAGTATTTTTAATGATTAGTGCAAACTCAGTGTGGTTAGTAGATAGTACAGACTCTGGATAATGGTTAAAGCAGAGTCAGTAGTTAATGGTTAGTATAGATTCAGTGGTTAATGTTTAGTACCGGCCCAGTGGTTAATGGTTAGTACAGACTTAGTGGTTAACGGTTAGTACAGACTCAGTGGTTAATGGCTAGTATAGACTCAGTGGTTAATGTTTAGAACAGGCTCAGTGTTTGACGGTTAGTACAGACATAGTGGTCAATGGTTAGTACAGACTCAGTGGTTAATGGTTAGTACAGACTTAGTGTTTAATGTTTAGTACAGGCTCAGTGGTTAATGGCTAGTACAGGCTCAGCGGTTAATGGTCAGTACAGACTCAGTGGTTAATGTTTAGTACAGGCTCAGTGGTTAATGGTTAGTTACAGACTCAGTGGTTAATGGTTAGTACAGACTCAGTAGTTAATGGTTAGTCCAGAATCAGTATTTTTAATGATTAGTGCAAACTCAGTGTGGTTAGTAGATAGTGCAGACTCTGGATAATGGTTAGTGCAGAGTCAGTATTCAATGGTTAGTATAGACACAGTGGTTAATGTTTAGTACAGGCTCAGTGGTTAATGGTTAGTGCAGACTCAGTGGTTAATGGTTAGTGCTGGCTCAGTGGTTAATGTTTAGTTCAGTCTCAATGGTTAATGGTTAGCACAGACTCAGTGGTTAATGGTTAGTGCTGGCTCAGTGGTTAATGTTTAGTACCATCTCAATGGTTAATGGTTAGTACAGACTCAGTGGTTAATGGTTAGTGCTGACTCAGTTGTTAATGTCTAGTACAGACTCAGTGGTTAATGGTTAGTCCAGAATCAGTATTTTTAATGATTAGTGCAAACTCAGTGTGGTTAGTAGATAGTACAGACTCTGGATAATGGTTAAAGCAGAGTCAGTTGTTAATGGTTAGTATAGATTCAGTGGTTAATGTTTAGTACCGGCTCAGTGCTTAATGGTTAGTACAGACTTAGTGGTTAACGGTTAGTACAGACTCAGTGGTTAATGGCTAGTATAGACTCAGTGGTTAATGTTTAGTACAGGCTCAGTGTTTGACGGTTAGTACAGACATAGTGGTCAATGGTTAGTACAGACTCAGTGGTTAATGGTTAGTACAGACTTAGTGGTTAATGTTTAGTACAGGCTCAGTGGTTAATGGCTAGTACAGGCTCAGTGGTTAATGGTCAGTACAGACTCAGTGGTTAATGTTTAGTACAGGCTCAGTGGTTAATGGTTAGTTACAGACTCAGTGGTTAATGTTTAGTACAGGCTCAGTGGTTAATGGTTAGTTACAGACTCAGTGGTTAATGTTTAGTACAGGCTCAGTGGTTAACGGTTAGTACAGACATAGTGGTCAATGGTTAGTACAGACTTAGTGGTTAATGGTTAGTACAGTCTAAGTGGTTAATGGTTAGTGCAGACTCAGTGGTTAATGGTTAGTTACAGGCTCAGTGGTTAATGGCTAGTACAGGCTCAGTGGTTAATGGTCAGTACAGACTCAGTGGTTAATGTTTAGTACAGACTCAGTGGTTAATGGTTAGTACAGACATAGTGGTTAATGGTTAGTACAGACTTAGTGGTTAACGGTTAGTATAGACTCAGTGGTTAATGTTTAGAACAGACTCAGTGGTTGACGGTTAGTACAGACATAGTGGTTAATGGTTAGTACAGACTCAGTGGTTAATGGTTAGTACAGACTTAGTGGTTAATGTTTAGTACAGGCTCAGTGGTTGATGTTTAGTACAGACTCAGTGGTTAATGTTTAGTACAGTCTAAGTGGTTAATGGTTAGTATAGACTCAGTGGTTAATAGTTAGTGCAGACTCAGTGGTTAATGGTTAGTGCTGGCTCAGTGGTTAATGTTTAGTGCAGGCTCAGTAGTTAATGGTTAGTACAGATTCAGTGGTTAATGGTTAGTGCTGACTCAGTGGTTAATGATTAGTGCTGTCTCAGTTGTTAATGTCTAGTACAGACTTAGTGGTTAATGGTTAGTCCAGAATCAGTATTTTTAATGATTAGTGCAAACTCAGTGTGGTTAGTAGATAGTACAGACTCTGGATAATGGTTAATGCAGAGTCAGTAGTTAATGGTTAGTATAGATTCAGTGGTTAATGTTTAGTACCGGCTCAGTGGTTAATGGTTAGTACAGACGTAGTGGTTAACAGTTAGTACAGACTCAGTGGTTAATGTTTAGTACAGGCTCTGTGTTTGACGGTTAGTACAGACATAGTGGTCAATGGTTAGTACAGACTTAGTGGTTAATGGTTAGTACAGACTCAGTGGTTATTGTTTAGTACAGGCTCAGTGGTTAATGGTTAGTACAGACTCAGTGGTTAATGTTTAGTACAGGCTCAGTGGTTAATGGTTAGTACAGGCTCAGTGGTTAATGGTTAGTACAGACTCAGTCGTTAATGGTTAGTACAGATTCAGTGGTTAATGTTTAGTACAGGCTCAGTGGTTAATGATTAGTACAGACTCAGTGGTTAATGTTTAATACTGGCTCAGTGGTTAATGGTTAGTACAGACTTAGTGGTTAATGGTTAGTGCAGACAGCGGTTAATGGTTAGTGCTGACTCAGTGGTTAATGTCTAGTACAGACTCAGTTGTTAATGGTTAGTCCAGAATCAGTGTTTTTAATGATTAGTTGAAACTCAGTGTGGTTAGTAGATAGTACAGACTCTGGATAATGGTTAGTGCAGAGTCAGTAGTTAATGGTTAGTATACTCAGTGGTTAATGGTTTGTACAAACTCAATGGTTAATGGTTAAGCCAGACTCAGTGATTAATGGTTAGTACTGACTCCATGAGATGTTGGGCCTGTTTCTGTGCTGTATCTCTCTCTATCTTACAGGAAACAGTACAGACTGAGTAGGGAAGCCCTTCTAAGTGTTCCCCGGACTAACCATCAAAAGAGATAAGTGTCACCCCATTACAATCTAAAGGGGAATGCAGACCTGAATCACCAGTGATTAATGTTCTTTCCCAGACACTGTCTACCTCGCTGTTTTCTGATTTTACTTTCTATGCTCTTGCACATTCCAATAGAAAATGTGACTTCCTTGGGACTCAGCCCCCATTCATCATCAAAAACTTTTGTGGTTCATTTGTGGACATGGTTGGTCTGCAATGCAGAATAATTGGACAATTTTGCCCAAAAGCAACCACTTGCATTTACAGTGTGGCTTTAATATGGGAAATCATCAGAAGGTGTTTCACAGGAGCATAAATCAGATGTCAGGTCATAGAAGGAGAGGGGATGGCAGGTGAGGAAGTGTCTGGTCAGAGGAGGAATCTGGAAGCAATGCCTCAGTCCAACGGGATGATGTGCTGAAATGGTTTGCACCACAATTTACTGACTCACTGAGACGTCTGACACAGATGATGGAAGAGTGAAGGGAATGGAAATGACATCCATAAGATGGATTTAAATTAAAGAGGAAGAGAAAGGCACAGACTGCAGGTTTAAATTCATCAGAATGAATCTGTGGACTTTGTTGAGGAAGCTCCTCAGACAGAGTAATTGACAGTAGGACTGGACTCCCATATGGAGGAGGGTGAGAGGAAACTCAGGAATAATTTTAGAATGAACTCATGGGAAAAATCAGTAAAGTCCATGTAAATTATTTAATTCATTTATTTATTGGCACACAGCATGGAATAGGCCCTTCTGGCCCTTCGAGCAACACTGCCCAGGAATCCCGATTTAATCCTCGTCTCATCACAGGACAATTTACAGTGACCAGTTAAAGTATCAAACTGAGGTACTTTAGACTTTGGACTGTGAGAGGAAACCAGAGTACCCGGTGGAAACCCACACATTCTTGGGGAGAAATTACAAATTCCTTACAGGCAGCGACAGGAATTGAACCCCAGGTCGCCTGCATTGTAAAGCACTCTGCTAACCACTACACTACCATGTCGCCCCAAATGCTGGGTTCCCCGGCCTGTCTGTTAGATTCATTCATTAAAACTTAAACTTGTGTTGGGTCCTGAACTCAAAGTTCTTCAGCAGTCAAGAAGGGGCATTAAAACCCGTTGCTTATGACCGCTGAAAACTGGTAACCCTAACCTGTCAATGACAATTAAATAACAGATTATTGAATGTCTCTGAATCTGCAGGTTTGTTATCCTTGATCTTCAGGGCCTGAGAGCTTTCAGACCAATGATAACCCCCAGCTCCCACTGTGATCCATAGTGATTGTGGTCTGTGTTACTTTTCAGTCTAAACTTGATTCACCGGGCAACAATCGTTCTCATCAACAGTCATCAACAAACATCAGCATGTCACACCGGGATTCTGTAATGTTGACAAGGCAGTCTGTGGCATCTTTTAGTTTCTCCTTCTTTTTCACTTTATTGCTGACAGTTCACAGTTATCTGATCACCAAGATGGACCTCCGTGCTCAGTTGGAGCAAACACAGTTTAAGTAGTTGGTGGCAGTCTCCCAACTGCTTCAGAACGTAAAATACAAGTGTACATACATTTGCACTGCTCATTTCCATAATATAATCAATAAATCAATCAGTAACAGTCAATCATCATTACAGTGAGCCCGTTTCTGACACGTGGCAAATGCTCTGTGTCTTTTCCCTTTTGCTTTTGATTCATTTTGTCTCATTCTGTGTGATAAACGTGAACCTGTTGGTTGGTGCAAAGCACAATGTTAGAATTGTATTTCCATATGTAAAGCAGTGTGTTTATTCTCTTTAGTAACACAGCTCCACTGGGAGGGCCCCCTGCTCAAATTAAACCTGCCTGTGAAACCGGAGAGGAAGTGAAAGGACTGAGTGTTAATGTTATCGCAGAGTTTCAGACATCTGTCAGCTATTAATAACAAATAGTTACTGAGCTTCAAGTAAACCTACAACACAGAACAGTACATCACAGGAACAGGCCCTTCAGCCCATGGTGACTGTGACAACCTTAACACCAAATTAATCTAAACCAAACTATCTGCACAAAATCCATATTCCTCCATATCCTGAATGGTCATGTGCTTTTTCAAATGTATCTCAACTGTACTATCATGCTGATTCACCACCACTCCTTCCAGTGCATTACAGGCACCTACCACTGTGTGTAAAAAATACAACCCACAAATCTCCTTTGAATGTTACACCCCTCACCTTAAATCTCTGTCCTTCTGGAAATGACATTTTACCCTGGAAAATGACTTCGACTGTCGACCCTACTGATGACTCTGATGCTTTCATAAGCCTCTATCAGGTTGCCTCTCAGCCGATGCTCCCGAGTAAACAGTCAAAGATTGTTCAACCTCTCCTTACAGCTAATATTCTGTAATCCAGGCAACATGCTCGTGAATGTCCTTTACACCCTCTCCAAAGCCTCCACATCCTTCTTAAAGTGGAGCAACCAGAATTGGGGTTTCATGAAGTTTCACCCAGGTTACTGCAGGCATGAAAACCTATGCTTTAACTTGGACAAAAAGCAATCTGTACTCTCCTCTTACCCAGTCCCATGAAATTCTCCCAGCAGGAACACTGTCTCCTTGATGCTGGAATATACTGGATTCAACTTTCGGGCTCTTTCCTGTGGAAACAGGGACAGGTATATCAGATCGTCAGACTCAACTAGTTTCTGCCTTCACTCCCATCAGTATCAGAAGCAGGTTTAATATCACTGACATATGTTGTGAAATTTGTTGTGTTGTGGCAGCAATACAGTGTAACACATAAACATCATAAATTACAATAAGATGCATGTTTATATAACTCACGCAAATCGAGAGCAAAAGTAGGAGCTAGTGTTCATAAGTTGCTTCATTGTTCGGAAATCTGATGGCAGAGGGGAAGAAGTTGTTCCTGAAATGTTGAGTGTGTGTCTCCAGGCTCCTGAACCTCCTCTCTGAAGGTAGTAATA
Organism: Hypanus sabinus; assembly: GCF_030144855.1. Taxonomy (NCBI): domain Eukaryota; kingdom Metazoa; phylum Chordata; class Chondrichthyes; order Myliobatiformes; family Dasyatidae; genus Hypanus; species Hypanus sabinus. The sequence goes on from NC_082731.1 coordinate 29,760,081, forward strand.
AGAAGAGAACATGTCCTGTGTGATGTGGGTCTTTAATGATGGATGTGGCTTTTTGAGACATTGCCTTTTGATGATGTCCTCAATGCTGGGGAAGATGGTGCCCGTGATGGAGCTGGCTGAGTTTGCAACTCTCTGCAGCTTTTTCTGATCCTGTGCAGTGGCCTGTCTGTACCAGACGGTGATGCAACCTCATCGAATGCTCTCCATGGTACACCTGTAGAAATTTGCTAGAGTATTTGGTGACACACCAGATCATCTCAAACTCCCGATGAAATTTAATCTCTAATGTTCTTTCTTTGTTATTTCATCAATGAGTTGGACCCAGGATAGATCTTCAGCGATGTTGACAGCCAGGAATTTGAAACTGCTCACCCCTTCCACTGCCGATCCCTCAATGATACCTGGTGTGTATCACCCCCACCATGTTCCCTTCCCACGGGCACAATCAATTCATTATTCTGACATTGAATGAAGGTCATTATTGTGACACCACTCAACCAGCCAGTCTATCTCACTTCTGTACACCTCCTCATCACCATCTGAGATTCTGCCAACAACAGACAAATGTGAAGATGGCATTTGAGCTGTGCCCAGCCACAGAGTCATGGGTGTAGAGAGAGTAGAGTGGAGCATGTCCCATATCTCAATCCAGAATGGGACAACGAGGCAGTGGGAGCTGGAACGGATTAGCCAGCTGTGAAATTATTAATTTACAGCTGTAATTCCAGAAAGTTTTAAACAGCCTGTAATGAATACAAGCCAGTGGTAGGTCGAGGCAGGTACACATGAAAATACTCAGGTGTGGTGGGAAACATAAGGAGGTAAACTGCCCACAGTCACAGAGGTTGTTGTTTGGTGAGCTCGTGTTTCAAGAGAGGTCTTGTTTCTGCTGTGTCGGCTGATTCCATAAGGGAATAAACAATCCCAGTGGAAAGAGGGAATGTGGAAGGTTTACTTTGGATGAGAGACCACTGGCAGGTTTGGGTTCTAATTAATCCTGATGATGAATTTAAGTTTAAGGTCTCAATGTGCTGCAGTTAATGGGGAAAACAGGGATACAGAGGAGTGGATATTACACTGCCATGGAGTAGAGATCGAATTAGACCACATCTGGAGCACTGGCTGTGATTCTTGGCATCACCCCTCAGGAAGGGTGTGTCTTCCTTGGAGAGGGGTTGTGTGGATGAGGCACAGTGAAGTGCTACTGGGACTGGGATAAAATATTAGGTCTGGTCTCTTGTTCCCTGAAATGTGGAAAACTGAAGGCCAGTGTAATTAGGGAGTTTAAAAACATTCCAGAATGGCACAGAAGAATAACACAAAGAATCTGTTATTTCAGGATATACAGGTCAGTGGAAATCTGGAAGTCTCCCTGGAAAGTGGTCAGGACTTGGGGGGAGGGGTGGGAAGTGTCAGTTGAAACTTCAAAATTAATAGAATTTTGTTTGAGTTCAATTATTCAAATATGTGGAGCCAAGGTTGGTAAATGGAGCTCGGACACATATCAGCTGAAGAGGGAATAGACTGGAGGGCTGAACAACCTCCTTCTGACACACAGTGCACGGGATAAATCTGAACAGAATCTCTGTGTGCAGCTGTTGATTTACCAGAAACACATTTCATATTTTCATTCTTGACAGGTGGGTGAAACTGGGCAGTGATATCGGGGAAATTTCCTTCTCAGCTTCCTGTTGGAGATGTGGCTTGACTTGATCTGAAAAGGGAATCTTCAAGAGGAAATAGGCTTACTAAAAAGAAAAAGTTCGCTGCTCAAGGCATAGAAATACTTTTTTGATTCAGGGACCAATACCATAGAACCCTAGAACACTACAGCACAGTACAGGCCCTTCAGCCCTCCATGTGGTGCCCACCCATATAATCCTTAAAAAAAGTACCAAACCCACACTACCCCATAACCCTCCATTTTTCTTTCATCCATGTGTCCAAGAGGCTCTTACATACCCCTAATGTTTTAGCCTCCACCACCATCCCTGGCAAATCATTCCAGGCACTCACAACCCTCTGTGTAAAAAAACTTACCCCTGATGTCTCCCCTAAACTTCCCTCCCTTAATTTTGTACATATGCCCTCTGGTGTTTGTTATTGGTGCCCTGGGAAACAGGTACTGACTATCCACCCTATCTATGCCTCTCATAATCTTGTAGACCGCTATCAAGTCCTGTCTCATTCTTCTACGCTCCAAAGAGAAAAGTCCCAGTTCTGCTAACCTTGCTTCATATGACTTGTTCTCCAAACCAGGCAACATCCTGGTAAATCTCCTCTGCACCCTCTCCATAGCTTCCACATCCTTCCTATAATGAGGTGACCAGAATTGAACACAATACTCTAAGTGCGGTCTCACCAGAGATTTGTGGAGTTGCAACATGACCTCTCTACTCTTGAACTCAATCCCCCTGTTAATGAAGCCTAGCATCCCATAGGCCTTCTTAACTACCCTATCAACCTGTGCAGCGACCTTGAGGGATATATGGATTTGAACCCCAAGGTCCCTTTGTTCATCCACACTCTTAAGTAACCGACCATTAATCCTGTACTCAGTCTTCTGGTTTGCAGAAGTTTTCTGGTATTAATGGTTTAATACCATTAAACAATTCTTGTATTACTGAAAATATATTTCTTATATTACTATAGATGTACAGTGGAGAGTATTCTGACAGGTTGCATCACTGTCTGGTATGGGGGGGAGGGGGAGGGCTACTGAAAGAAGCTGCAGAGGGTTGCAAATTTAGTTGGCTTCATCTTGGGTACGAGCCTCTTGGGTACCCAGGGCCTCTTCAAGGAGTGGTGCCTCAGAAAAGCAGCATCCATTATTAAGGACCTCCAGCACCCAGAGCATGCCCTTTTTTCACTGTTACCATCAGGTAAGAGGTAGAGAAGCCTGAAGGCACACACCCAGCAATTCAGAAACAGCTTCTTCCCCTCTGCCATCTGATTCCTAAATGGACAATAAACCCTTGGACACTCCTTCACTTTTTAAAATATATTATTTGTTTTTGCATGATTTTAATCTATTCAATGTGGCTCTCCCCATGGATGCTATCAAAAGCCTTTTCAAAGTCCATGAAATTTATGTACAGTTGTCTCTGCCACTCTGTGCACTGCTCTATGATGTTATGCAGCATGAAGATCCGGTTGACAGAGTCTCTATTCCAACTTGTTCCTTCAAGCAAACATCTACAGCATCTGTAATCCTTTGGACAATGACTTTGGTGAGACAGAAGTGTGATGCCACACCAGTTCTTGCAATCACTTGGTACTCGTTTCTTGGGGATCCTAACTCCCTTTGTCCTTGGGTACTTGTCCTCGTTCCCAGATTATAGTAAACAGTGGATGCAGGATGCAGTTCTGGAGCTTTACTGTTTCTTAATGTATTAATCACAGTAACAATCTCTTCTTTCTTGGCTGGATCTGTGTTGATGTTGAGGTCCTCTGTGACTATTCAGTAAATCTCTGAAACACCCTGTCCATTGTGCTTTGTGCTCTTGTCAAAAGCAGACCGTTCTTACCTCTGATGGGGCTACTGGATCTGACTTGGAACTTTCTGCATACTAATTTTGAAACCTTTCTTTTCCAATCTTTTTGGGATTACGAAATTACAATGAGCATTACAATGGGATACACAAGCAATAAGTATAATACAGTTAAGTCTTCCCCAATCATGCATGATACAAATATCATAAAGACGAGTCCATAAAAAGGTATGGCATTATAAAAATTTAAAAAAAGGAAATCTTGCCTATGTTTTCCTGAACACGTTAACTGGCACTGCTGTGGCCACCACTGCAAGGTCTTCCATGTAGACCCTCTTATCCATCCTTAGCTCTTCACTTTTTTGCTAGCTTCAGTGAATGCCAGTGGAAGTTTCACCTTAATTCGTGTTGACTCTGCATTGAACATTTTCTTCCTAATTTTCCATCTTTCCTCTAAGGCTGTCCATGTTTCCTGCTGTATCCATTCTTTGTTTTTCTTTCCAGCTCTGTAATGTAGACAAGCCCTGCTGCTCTCCATGAACACTGACACAATCTGTTTCCACATAGTGTTGATCTTGTTCACTGACACATCGTCGCCAAAGCCTGAAATCTGTTCTTAAGTTTCATGATGACAGTAGATCTCACACTGTTGTCCTTGAGCTTCTCAACATCAAAACGTCTTTGTACATGTGCTCTGGTCCCAGTGCTTCTCAACTTGAGTTTCATCACTGCTACAGCAAGGTGGTGATTACTTCCTGTATCTGCTCCTCTCTTCACCTTTACACCCGGCAAGGGTTGTCTCCATGTACCATTGATCATCAAATGGTTAATCTGGATCTTGTCACTTCTACTGGGTGAGCAACATGTCAGTGTGTGGATTCCATGGTGTGGAAACGGTCCCTCCTGTGACCAGACTGTTCATGGCACAGAATTCCACCCGTCTTTCACCGTTGTTATTCATTGGTCCACACCCTTACATGCACATGACCTGAGTGAAGTCCGAGTTGTTATTTCCCACTTTGCCATTTAGATCTCCCATGATGATGATTATGTCATGGCATGGTGTTAACTCTACCTCTGCTGTCTGTAGATGTCCTTTTCTTCAATGTCACTACTGTTACTTGGAGCATAGCACTGGATCACAGTCATGTTCACTCGCTTCACTCTCAGCCTGACTCTCACCAGCCGACTGTTGATTGGTTTTCACTCCAGCGGGCACTTCTCAATGACTTTCTTCAAAATGACAGCTGCACCATCAAGACGCTGACATCTTCCCTTCCTGAATATAAAACTCTTTCACCAGTTGCTGCCTTTAGTCTGCCAGACCGTGTGCATCTACTTTCACTAACCTCATTGTGTGTTGGCTGTAATGACACATTACTGTGGTTATCTGTGTGAGCTTGCCAGTGCTGTACATGGTTCGACAATTCCAAAAAACATATTTTCTCTTGGTCTTGGTGAAGTTCATGGCTCCCTTCACTATGCCAGTAGCTTCCTGTCAGTTTTCACTACTGTCAGACATGCAAGTCCCAGGTGGTGACCAGGGAATATCATCACATTCAGATGTAGAAGGATTCTTCATTGCTGTGTCTGTAACTGTGAAGAGAGTACAGAAACACAGCATAATGAGCAACCAGCAGAAAGATCGGTGCAAAAAGCTTGTCATGATGGCGCCCCAATGACTCCGCCGGGTGTTAAGGGCATTCTTCTTCTCTTCTACTGAGCACAAAATAAACACCAGACGATATCATAAGTAAGGTTACAAATCATCACCCAACATCAGTTCAGATGTTCTTTAAACACTCAATTCTTCGGGCCCATCCCCAATTAGCGGGATCATCCTGAACCTTAAAGGGGCTGCAACCGGCTATCCGTACTCCGGAGAGTTAGAGAGCCTAAATCCTGGAAGCTGGCACGGTTGGGAGCGTCTCATAACAATAACAGTTTTTCTTTTTGCCTGGTCAGGTTCACTAACCCTGAAACTCCGAACATGGTGGAATGGTGGACCACTCTTTGTCTGACCTCTACCCTTTGACCTGTTTGGCATGGGTGTCCCTACCTAGAGCTAAAGCACAAGGCAACATAAAACTCAAACCAACACAGATCTCTGGGTCACTGAGGCACTCAAGCCTCCAAACCCTACAGCAAGGTTGTGGTCCTCTTGGATGGGAAATATAATGATTCACCATTTTGATTGCTGTCATGGTGGGGTTGTGGGGTTGTTGTGTCAGGTGGACATAAAAGTTTTGGAAAGTTCTCCACCATCTGTCCCAATGTTGATCCCTCAGACAGCACCACAGAATGTCTGATCTCCTTATACTTCATTGTTGTGTCTCTACGGAGAACATCTGCCCACTGACTCGTGTCTCTCAGGGGTATCTGTCCACCAACTGGTATCTCTGGGTGATAACTGTCCATTGACAAGTGTCTCTCACTCCGTGTCTCTCAGTGGGATATCTGTCCACTGACTGGTGTCCCTCTGTCCCTGTCTCTCAGGTGGATATCTGTCCACTGACTGGTGTCTCTCAGTCCCTGTCTCTCAGAGGGATATCTGTCCACTGACTGGTGTCCCTCTGTCCCTGTCTCTCAGGGGGATATCTGTCCACTGACTGCTGTCTCTCAGTCCCTGTCTCTCAGTGGGATATCTGTCCACTGACTGGTGTCTCTCAGTCCCTGTCTCTCAGGGGAATATCTGTCCACTGACTGGTGTCTCACAGTCTGTGTCTCTCAGGGGGATATCTGTCCACTGACTGGTCTCTCTCAGTCCCTGCCTCTCAGAGGGATATCTGTCCACTGACTGGTGTCTCTCAGTCTGTGTCTCTCAGGGGGATATCTGTCCACGGACTGGTCTCTCTCAGTCCCTGTCTCTCAGGGGGATATCTGTCCAGTGGCTGGTGTCTCTCAGTCTGTGTCTCTCAGGGGGATATCTGTCCACTGACTGGTGTCTCTCAGTCCCTGTCTCTCAGGGGGATATCTGTCCACTGACTGGTGTCTCTGTCCCTGTCTCTCATGGGGATATCTGTCCACTGACTGGTGTCTCTCAGTCTGTGTCTCTCAGAGGGATATCTGTCCACTGACTGGTGTCTCTGTCCCTGTCTCTCACGGGGATATCTGTCCACTGCCTGGTGTCTCTCAGTCCCTGTCTCTCAGTGGGATATCTGTCCACTGACTGGTGTCTCTCAGTCCCTGTCTCTCAGAGGGATATCTGTCCACTGACTGGTGTCTCTCATTCTCTCTCGTTGGTATTCTGTGTGTTTCAGTTTACACAAACTGTTTATCGCTGAAATTGATGAATCGAGCAGAGTGTGACAGATATTTAATCCGGATCTGGTCCCTGCCGCTGACCTGCCGCCTGTTGCAGAGACAATCACCTTTTGGGGAATTGAAATCGCTGCTGTGGGCGGGGACAGGAAGCTGCGCCTCTGGTTTCAGTGTGTGAGAGCCTGTTCAAACCGCGGCTCCCTCTCTCACTCACAGCCCACGTCCCTATTTAAACAGCGCTCACTGCGGCTCCGGACAAAGCCGGCCTGAGCTGAAGCCGCCGATCTCAACAGTGTCCAAGTCCGGCTCAGTGTTCAGGGCGATGGGGGTCGCTCCTTATCTCTGTCTCCTCCTGTCTTGTCTGGCAGGTGGGTGTCCCGCGGCTTGTCCCCCACCCGCGACCGGCTGTTTCTCGGAGGCTTTGTGAACCTCTGCCCGTGGAACATTTTATTAATTTCTGCTCTTTTTTATTGACAGGCGTGCGGTCGGACGTCGTGCTGACACAGCCCAAGTCAGCGGTGGTAAAGCCCGGACAGTCTCACACACTGACCTGTGCGGTCAGAGGGTTCAGCCTCAGCAGCTATCACATGCACTGGGTGAAACAGGTCCCCGGGAAAGGGCTGGAATGGCTGGCCGTATATATCGAGTGGTGGTAGCAAGTATTACGCGCCTGGAGTCCAGAGCCGGTTCACCATTTCCAAGGACAGCAGCACCGTCAATCTGCAAATGACCAGCCTGAGACTGGACGACACGGCCACCTATTACTGTGCGAGAGGGTACTACTATGGGTGGCACAGTGTGAGAGATGGCGTCTCCCTCCATGCACAAACCTACCGCAACAAAACTCTTTAAATTGCGCTCTTCGGGCGCCTGAGACTGGACGACACGGCCACCTATTACTGTGCGAGAGACACAGTGAGAGAGACCGGGACTGGACCGGGACATAAACCCAGCGAGAGCGCCTGCCCTTCGGGCGCCGAGGGAAAGGGCAGCAGTGATCGCCACAGCCGTATCCCGGTCGTTCTGGGCCACATCCGCTCGTCTACGCAATGGAAGGCGGGTTGTCAGCGGGGATTCCCGAGAAGAGATGCTGGATGGATGGGCCGAGGGGCTCAGCGGATCACTTCGGAGGGCAGCTCGGAGCCAAGCGCCGTGAGTGGGAATGGGGTCACCGATCGACCTGGTCAGGTGTCGGTCCTTCGATAGCAAATATTACGCACCTGGAGTCCGGAGCCGGTTCACCATTTCCAAGGACAGCAGCACCGCCTATCTGCAAATGAACAACCTGAGACTTGAAGACACGGCCACCTTTTACTGTGCGAGACGCAATGGAGCACGGTGATGGGAAGCTGAACAGAAACTGGTCCCGACAAAGGAGCGGCTGCAGCGCAGTCTGTCTCCACGGATTCCGCATTGCTGCCTCCCAGAGTCAAATCCCTGAAGCCCGACTCGGACTGCTGGGTGTAAATGTCCATTTCTGGACAATTAAAAGCCCAAAAAGGATTCGACTCTGATTCTGGGTGATGGCGAGAGCCGGTGTCCACAGACAGGAAAACTGTGGAAATGCCTCTTTTAATCACACGCCAGGAAGAGACAAGGAGGGAGTTTGGGATGGAAATCCAGGAAGCGGCTGCTCCCGGTCCGGACAGGGATCACGTTGACATTTTGCTGAGATTATTGGATGTGACGGGCAAGTGAAGTTACTGCACTGGGTGAATGGGGAGACGGGGCACTGTGACTATCTTGACTACTGGGGCGGAGGAACCTCGCTGACAGTGACTTCAGGTAAGACCAACTTCTCAATTGTATCTTCACGCAATAGTATTTTATTTTTTACGGTTTTTGCGAATTCCGTGATTTAACTGAAATCAGTGAGATATTTAGAGCGAGTACATGAATCTCCCCGAACCGGCGGGTTTCTCTAGAGCCCAGTAACAGTACAAGGGTACATACCCCACCCCACCAGTGAGCTGTCCACAGACCGGGAACAGGCTCAGGGGAATGGGGTCGGATCTTGTCACCAGACTGTGCCTTGACACCGGCCGGTTGTGCTGAGTGAGCTCAGTGTTTGGTTCAAGTCTGGCTTCTGATCCTCAGCACCAACTGTAGCCACGTTCAGGGGCTGAGCGTTTCAGTGCAGTTGAACTCGTTCCCTGTCAGTGACAACAATGGATCTGTTCCGTGTCAAGTTATTGGCATCGGGTTTTACTGTCTGCTGCTTTCATGCTGAAGGTAATGGGATTGAGACAGAATCTGAGGGAATGGTTACACAGGTATGATCTGGTTGATGGCTCAATATCCCCAGGGTACAGGTGGGTGTCAGTCCCATCATGTAATGTCCGGCCTGAGGTCCGTCCCGGGATACAGCAAAAGTATCGGCGATATCCCAGGATTAATTGATGGGATTATGGTTTTAGTTTTATTCCCTGATGGGTGAGGAGGCTGGGTATGGTGGGGAAGAATTTTGGAGTGAAAAGGCAGTGGGGAAGTGGTGCAGGAAAGGTAAGGCAGGGAATTGAAATCACAATTCCTTCACACATTCCGGGCAGCCTTGCATTGGTGGGCGGGGGAGGGGGGAGTGGTGCAGGTGGGGTGGGGAGGGAAGCGTTCAAGTCAATAATGTGTAGTAGGCGAGCATTTAAGGGAAGGTTTGTTGATGAACGTTTGTGATCTGGAACACACCGCCTGAATGATGGTGGTGGCCAATAGTGAGTGTAGAGAGGGAACAAGAGATCCGCCTTTTGTAGGGATACAGGGAAGAGCAGAGAGACCAATGGGTTTATTGGGTTTGCTCAGCTAAAGGGAAGCACAGACACTATCAGATGAATGGCCTCACTCTCTGCTCTGTCATTCAATGGAATCAGTATTTATCTTGTAAATCTGGGAAATTCTTCCTTAAAAGGATTCCAACAATCACCCCAGAGTACACAGAGCATGAGTTAAATGCAGATTACAGCTCCCATGTCCTGTCCTGGCAGCCACGGATTAAATAGAAAGATCCTTCTGCACTGTCCCATCCCTCCCAGGGCAGAGGCAGCAGAGGTTAGACACAGAGTGAAGCTTCCCCCAACCTGTCCCATCACACACTCATGGGACACGAGTTGAAATTTGCTGTTCAAATGAATGGCTTATTCTCATTTCACAGACAGAGTTCTGTCCACCTATCCACTGGTGTCTTTTATGAACCCACTGACTCTCACATCTACCTGAACTAAAACTCTTCCTCCTCTGTTTCTTATAAAAATACCATCCCCTCCTCTCAATTCCTCCGTCTCCACTGCATCTGTTCTCAGGATGAGGCTTTTCATTCCAGAACTGAGGAAATGTCCTCCTTCAATGAAAGGGGCTTCCCTTCTTCCACCAGCAACACTGCCCTCAACCACACCTCTTCTATTTCACACATGTCTGCTCTCACTCCATCCTCCCTCCACCCTACCAGAGATAAGGTTCCTCTTGTCTTCACCTATCACTCTACCAGCCTCCCTGTCCAGCAGAAAATTCTCTGTAACTTCTGCATCTCCAATGGGATCCCAACACCAAGAACACCTTTCCCTCTACACCGCCACCCTCAACACTCTGCTTTCTGCAGGGGTCACTTCCAATGCAGCTCCCTTGTCCATTCATCCCTCCCCACTGATCTCCCTCCTGGCACTTATCCTTGCAAATGGAACAACTATTACACCTGCCCCTACACCTGCTCCCTCACCACTATTCAAGGCCCTAAACAGTCCTTCCAGGTGAAGTGTCACTTCACCTGTGAGTCCCTTGGTGTCAGCTACTGTATCTGGTGCTCCCGATATGGCGTCTAATGTATCAGTGAAACCCGACATAGATTTGGAGACCGCTTCACCGAGCACCTCTGCTCCGTCCACCAGAGAAAGCGTGATCTCCCAGTAGCCACCCATTTTAATTCCACTTCCCATCACTTTCCAACATGTCAGACCATGGACTGCACTACTGCCGCGATGAAGTCATGCTCAAGTTGGCACAGCAACACCTTATATTCCATCAGGGTAGCCCCCAACATATGGTATGAACATCGATATCTCGAACGTCTCATAATGCCCACCCCTCCTTCACCATTCCCCATTCTCATTTCCTCTCTTCCGTATCTCCTTATCTGCCTATCTGCTCCTTCTGGTACTCCACCTTCCCTTTCTTCCATCACCTTCTGTCCCCTCCTATCAGATTCTCCTTTCCCTTCTTCACCAATTGACTTCCCAGCTCTTTACTTCACATCTTCCCCCCTCCTGGTTTCACTAATCACCTTGTGTTTCTTCCTCCCCTCCCTTCCCCACCTTCTTACTCTGACCTCATCTTTTCTTCTCCAGTCCTGATGAAGGGTCTTGGTGTGATACATCGACTGTACTCTTTTCTATAGATGCTGCCTGGCCTGCTGAGTTCCTCCAGCATTCTGTCTGTGTTGTTTGGATTTCCAGCATCTGCAAATTTTCTAGTTTGTGAGCAACTGCTCTAATTTCTTTCCCTCCTCCATCCCTCGACTGGGTTTGTTGCACAAGTGTTTTCCTACATTAACCAGTGTTGCTGGTGATTCAGTAAAAGTGGTTGCGAGATAAAGTGCTGACATTTACAGACACCTTTCATGGTGTCCCCGAGCTCTTTACAGGCAATGAAGTAGTTTCAAAGTCCAGCCCTGTTGTAGAGTCAGGAATGTGGAGCCACTCTGCACACAGCAGAATCCACAAACTGCAAGGTGAGAACGATCAGACAGTCTGTTCTGGTGATGTTATTGAAGGAGAAATATTGTCCAGGACACCGTGGACACAGTGATCCAATGGACAGGCACAAGGTTGGATTCGGAGTGATGGGAAACAGGGCAGTACATCAAAGCAGATGAGTAGTGCAGAGGGATGGATGAACAGTCCACGGATACCACCACAACAAAACTGACAAATCTAAACTCAGTTCATCATAATCTGCAACAGATTTGGATCACCCAGCACCCTGTGTCCCACCCAGATCCAGTTCCCCTCTTCACCCCAGCATCCTGTCACCCACCCAGCTTCAGTTCCCCACCACCCCAGCACCCTGTGTCCCACCCAGATCCAGTTCTGCTCTTCACCCAGCACCCTGTGACCCACCCAGATCCAGTTCCCCTCCACCCCAGCACCCTGTGACCCCCCCAGATCCAGTTCCCCCTTCACCCCAGCACCGTGACCCACCCAGATCACTCCCCTTCACCCCAGCACCCTGACCCACCCAGCTCCAGTTCCCCTCCACCCCAGCACCCTGTGACCCACCCAGATCCAGTTCCCCTCTTCATCCCAGCAGCCTGTGCCCCACCCAGATCCAGTTCCCCTCTTCACCCCAGCACCCTGTGACCCCCCCCAGATCCAGTTCCCTTCTTCACCCCAGCACCCTGTGACCCACCCAGATCCAGTTCCCCTCTTCACCCCAGCAGCCTGTGACCCACCCAGATCCAGTTCCCCTCTTCACCCCAGCACCCTGCTGTCAGTTTGATGGGTGTTTTTATAAAGACCCAGAGGAACACTGATCCAGACAGAACTGTACTTACCACCTGCTGGTCCCGGGATGTAAAAGATCCTCAGCTGCAAATCTCACCGACTGACATTATTGTGCCTCCTGCACTGCCAACACTGAGCAGCTCAGGGAACATCTGTGGGGTGAAAACAGAGTTAATGTTTCATATCAGTGACCTTTCACCAGACTCTGTCAGTCTGATTTCTGGCAGCTACGCCGTTTCCAGTTTTATTTTACTGAATTTATTTTGATGAAAACTGGTGTTTTTCATTGACTTCTGCAACTCTAGAACATCCCAGAGCCTTTCCCAACTCAGCAAGTACTTCTGCAGTGTGTCACTTCATATGTGGGACTAAACCTCCAACTTGTCTGCATCTTGTTCCCACAAACTGAACTACAATAAGACAATCCAGTCTGGGTGATGTTGGAAGGGAATGGTCACTTTTAGCCTGCAATTCCTAAAGTTCCCCACCACTGGGAACTCCTCATCTGAATCCTGATTGTGCAGTAGATGAACAGACAGATGCTTTTTGGTTGTAGGTCATCCAAATGGTCCCAGGTCCTTGGTCCAGCAATTCCGTTGTTTTCAGGGGTTAATGTCGATAAAGAGCAGTGAGGTTCCTCAGACACTTTTAAACAGCCCGTTCCTGAGCTGCTGTGTACCTAGGAGGCTGAGGACAGTGTGGGTGAAATGGTGCTGGCTGTGGCTGGCAATTCCAAAGGGAATCACCAGTGTTCGGCCACTCACAGTGGAGTCAATCCCAGAGTTCCACAGACCACTGTACCCCGGGATTTTACTGAGTGACAGGTGCCTCCAGAGCTGTTACAACACTCTACCACAGGACAACAGGTCCTGCTGGAATTCCCAGGGTAACACTGGGAAATCCACCTCCACATTTCCCTCACAGGCCGGACCTGACAAGCATCACAGCTACCGTTCAACTGACTGAGGAATCTTGGCTGGGTGTGTCAGGAAAGTAATTAGTTACAAGTTAATTCTGGTTGAAAACTGTCTTTTAAGTGCCATATACGTTTGTAGATTTATTATTTTAAACCAAAGAGATCATCTGTTCTGCAGAAATGTACCTCACTGTCTCCAAGAAATTTAAAACCTGTTAATTACATGACAGCATTGACACAATACGGTCTCCACCCCAGGTTTTCTTTGTGCCTGAGGCTACTTGATGCTGAGGACTCGATATATCTCACCCCAGGTCTCCAGTATCCAGAAACCCAGCGGGATCCCACCTTGCCCAGTGTAGCAGTGTGGGGAGAGTCCCAGCACCATTCAGCCCTGTCTGTGTGGACATGGTCCAGTTGGCACTGTGCCCTGTGCTTTCTCTCTTGTGACATTTCACCCACAGCACAGGTCAGCTTGTCCCCCTGTTTCACAGAAGTTGTGTCCCCAGTGGGGAGTCTGACATCAGCATTTCACTGGTTGTTCCAGGCTCAGTCTGAAGGAATGAGAAAGGGACCATTTCTCTGCTCTGCCTGTCCTGTCAACCTGAATCAACTGTGTTTACTCAGGAAGGCAAATGTTCTGAGTTCACAGTCCCCAGAGTCACCTGGAAATGGTTCTAAACAATGCAGCTGTCAGTATTGACCGGTTAAATTATATCGATTCCTATTTGCTTGTTATATTTATTGATTTACATTTATTCTGTTTGAAACCCAAATTTCAATATTTTCTGCCCTTCGTCCCAGAGTGAATACTGTAAAGTGAATATTTCATTATTTTGCCCGATTGAAATTGTGACTTTCCAACCACTCCACTTCTACTCCAAATGTTGGGTTTACTGCCCTTTCGATAGCAGAATCAATCTGAAGCCTGTGTCTGTCTGTTGACCATCTTACTGCTAGACAACAAAGCCCTCATCTACTGCAATTCACACCGGCTGACACATACTCTCCCACTAGTCTCCTACTCCCAGAGTTCCTGCATGTTCCGCTGTGTCCACACTGTCTTCTTGGGTGATTTCAACCTCATCCACCAGCAACAATCTGTCACTGACAGAGTCAGTCATGAGGTCAATGATGTCCCGTCGGTGGGTCAGTACAAAACCCGTCCACAACACTGTCCAAGGTAATTCTGACAACTGGTCAAACCACATCTCCTCAACATATCCACCTGTCAAAGCTGTCAATTGGTCAACTAATTAATCAATCTTCACACTCTTACCCACCTTGGTATGTCAACACTTCTCCTTTTCCAGTGAAATGAATTGAGAGCCAGTGCTTTCAAGTGTATTTTGCACCTGAAGTGGTTGGGAATTGCCACAACCTGCATTTCCTCACTGGACTCTCTGGGCTGGTCGTTCAGTGAGAATATCACCGACATCTAACGGCATTTTGAGATTTTTCCATCTGCCTAGGAATCTTATCTGTTGGCCAACACTTCTCCACAGGGTCTGGGCTAATGTATTTCCACAATTCCTATATCATTTCTGATGCAAGTTACCATTCCCTCCCGGTTACTCGGTAGTTTCCACAGGCTCAGTGGGGTTGAAAAAATTGCTCAGTCACACACGGTAAATATATGAGGCAGTGTCAGCTGTATCATGTAGTCTGGTGAGTTGAATTTCAGAAGCAGAGTCCATTTCCCAACCTCCACTATATTGCACACATGGTGCTGGAGACCAGGTACCACTATATCCACACCAATCACTCCTCTCATCAACAGCAACACTGAACTGATCAGAATTATTCAAATAAGTTACTTCTAAATCTTACTTCTTCTGGAAACTCTGCTGATCAGGGGCTAACAGACTTTTCAGAATCAGGAATTGTATTTGGATGAGAGACAGATTGTCACTTTGGTATTTTGACTGAAATCCGACCAATCGGACATTGGGTCACTGCCTCAGTCCTGCACTGAAGTGTTGGCCTGGACTGTGTGTCCAAGTTGCCACTGTGGGATTGATCCACACCCTCCTACCTCAGCGACACAGACTCACAGCTGAGTGTTAAAGTGATATTGCCTTTGTTTGATGGGGTGAATAATTTTGAGAATTACTGCTTTATATAATGTATCCTTTCTCTGTCGGTAATGCATTTATTCAGGGAACCATCTGTGAATTTCTTTCTATTTCAGAGGTCAAGTCCACACCATCAGTCTACATCATACCTTCCTGCAACAGAGAATCTGACCAAGGCATCAGGCTCCTCTGTCTGGTCAAGGACTATCAGCCTGAGAGCATCAGTCAGACATGGTCCACTAACAGTGGGGACGTCACCACAGGAATCAAGAAATACCCGGCGGTGTTGGGGCAAAATTCAAAGTACACGATGAGCAGCTTGCTCGAAGTCTCTGCGGCGGACTGGAAGAAGAATAAAGTCTACTACTGCAAGGCAGGGTACAAGCCAAACGAGATTGAGACAGCGGAGTGGCGGAAACCTCAACCTCAACGTTCGTATGAGATAAACTTTTCTCTTTAAAGCTGCATTGATCTCAAAGCATAAATCTAGAGTAGGAACCTTTGTCAGATAATGTAGGGGCATGGCAATTAACTCTTTTATTCTATTCATGCAACAGCAATATTACACCAGGCTAAAATGACAGTGAGAAAACGTACGGAACTTGAAATAAGGGGGGGGGGGTGGAAACGTCCTCCTGAAGTGAGTGAAACTCAGTATCAGTGGAGGGTGGAGGAAACTTTTGCTGATCTGAGTCCATGGTATCCACTCCTTTCAGGAGCCTCTCCACCACACCCTCCCACTAAACCCTCCCTACAGATCAGCTCCTGTACACATAGAGAACGCTGGCCCATCACAGACCTGCACACAGAACAATTTAAACTTTACCCCACTCCTCTTGCACTTTCCCCTCCACCCTACAGCTGTCCCTCTTCTGGTAAAAGCATCCCTTGTAAATGTGATGAAGGAACTGCCCTTCTTTAACCATCTTCTCACAGATCTGAACCAGCTTTTGCAGTTACAACAAAATAATTCCCTCCTGTCCATCTGTTCTTCTTTCCCATTGAAAGTAAAATTGTGTTTCCCAAACTCGCCAGTGGAAACAGTACCACACCATGTACTCCTGCTCACAGGAGCTGGTATCAGTCATTCTCCATTAAACAATTAGATCACGGCAGGTCTGCACCTCAACCCCATGACCCACCTCTCTGCATTATCATAGCATAGTGGGACACACTGCTGGGAGGCCCAAGTGATACACCCAGCCCTCCCACTCGCTGGTGTGAGCCATCAGATCATCAGTAAATTGACAACATGAATGAATGAATGATCTTTATTGTCATTATACATAGATACAATAAAACTCTGTTTGGCTTCCTCTCAGGCAATTAAATAAAGTGGTAGATAAAAACAAGACAGGAATAGAAAAACAGTATTAAATAGATAAGTAGCAGAAAATAAGTTGCAGCAGCACCAGAATATCACAGTAATGCACGAAGTATTGTTAGTGCAATTATTTGAGTCCTTGTGCGTGCACGTGTGTGCTCACAGTTTGTCTTTGTTCTGTGGGAGTGGCGTGATGGAAGCCACAGCTCTGGGGTAGAAACTGTTCCTCAGTCTATTTGTTCTGACTTTTAGTGTCCTGGAACTTGCCCGGGATGAGGGGGAATGAAGTCCAAAGCATGGGCAAAGCAATCATGTACTGACAGATATTAAATGTGTTACAGCTCCGAAGCTCAGCTCCCTTGTTCCATCCCGGGAGGTGATCCACAGTCAAGCAAATGCTGTCCTGGGCTGTGTGATATCTGGATTCTCGCCCGACAACGTTCAGGTATCCTGGAAAAAAGCTGGATCTGCCCAAGAAGGCATCGTTCTCCCTTCCACTCGGAGATCTGATGGTACATTTGAAACAATCTCTTACCTGACAGTGCCTGTGCAGGAATGGACCAAGAAACAGAAATATACTTGTGAAGTGAATCACGCACCTTCCCGTTTCAGTGGTCAGGTCAACATGACGTATCAAGAGGGTGAGTGATAGCTGAAGAAAAATTAATTAACTTACAGCACTAAACTACCTAACTGATACTCCCACACAATTCCTGTCCCTACTGTCAATCTGGTTGTGTGATGTAGAGATGATCTTTGCACTTTGAATCAACTCACATCACCAGCAGCTTTAACCCCATCTACTGGGCAGGAAGGGTGTAAGATTAGGGTCACCTGTCCATTCTGTCTCAATAATTTTAGTTGTCTCTGTTTGTAGTTAGAATGAAAATATTTAGTGAGCAAAGCCCACATCCCATGCTTTACTGTCTGGAGAAGATCTCCCTGCTCCCTTTTCACTGTCTTCTCAGTGTTAGTTCCTCAGAAAATATCTCTGCAATTTTGTGTTGCTTCAATCCCCAGTGTTTCCAGTGAGACACTTCTGTCGATTGTCCACTCACTGAAATGTAGGTGCCTGGATTATTTTTGAATGGATGCCCAATCCTCGAGTGAATGTTGTGACCTTGTGTCCTCAGATCCTCAACCAGGTTCAGAGAGCACATGCATTTATCATGGCTGACACAACCTCATCCCGATAGGATGCGATATACAGATCTATGAATCTTGCATTTCCAGATGGAAAATGTCCCAGCTGTTTTTTGAAGCCTTTGCCAATGTTCTTTTACCAGAGTAATCTCAATAAAACATTCTCCGATGATTCTACCCAACAGTATCATTGTTCAGCAGAAAAGTGTGAAATAAGGTGATTGGCTGTGTATACAATTTGTCACTGAATTTTATTACAATCCATTTACTGGATTCCAGACCTGTCTCTCGTATCCATTGGGGTGGAAGTTTAACAGACCGTGATGAAAATATGTTATTTAAAATGACTACCTCTCCCCTCCACATTTCAATTTGACTTTTCAATATCCTTGTGATCACCTATTTCAATTTAACCTCCCATTCCCATTCTGACATGTCTGTCCATGGCCTCCACTACTGACATGGTGAGGCCAAAGTCAAGACCTCATATTCCATCCAGATATCTGCCAACCTGATGGCATGAGTACTGATTTCTTAATGTCCAGTAGTCTCCACCCCACTCCATTATTCTCCCTTTCTTTTTATTCCCCATACTATGTACCCCCTCATTCCGTCACTTCTCCTCACCTCTCCATTTGGTTCCCGTCCTCCAGCATTTTCCTCAATAGTGCACTGTCCTGTCCAATTCCTTCTGCTTCAGCCATTTATCTTTTCCACTTATCCCCCACCAGCTTCTTACTTCATACCCCCTCCCCATCCACACCCTTTCCCCCTCACCTGCTCTCACCTCTCATCTGACAGAATGTATTCCTCTACACTCCACCCACCTCTTATTCTGGCTTCTACCCACTTCCTTTCCAGTACCAGTAAAGCCATTCGGCCCGAAAGATCGACTGTTTATTTCCCTCCATAGATGCTGCCCGACTTCCCATGTTCCTCCAGCATTTTGTGTGTGTTGTTCAAGATTTCCAGCATCTGTAGAAACTCTTGTGTTTCTGGTTGTCCATACTCTCATTCATTTGTGTACATTGTTGCTTCAGTGTGACTCAGATCCCAATTCCAGTCTCCTTCGCCAGATTCCCACCTGTCTGACTCCAGTCAGCAAGAACTGGAACCTGTCTTTCACCCAGTGGCTGTGAGGCACGAGGTGATGAAGGTGAACGGGGCAGAAATTCCAAATTGACTCAGTCAAAGGACGGATGACCCTTTAATAATGTTGGGCACAAGACAAATTGGTGAGATAAGACACAGGGGTCTACCCAGTCTCCTGTCCAATCTGACATGCTTTGTGTGTAATTCCTGGATCAGACAAATTGCTAAAGTTACATTGATCCACGTGCGGGACACTGAATTCAGTCCAAGAGGGAAACTCAGTGATCCCAAGGAATGTCAGAAAGGACAATGTTTTGTTCGAATTACCCAAGCATTGACAGATTTATATGCTTCTTGTGGGATAACACCAGCATTCAGCAATAAGAGGACTGATCCTGACTCTGTCAGGTTTTATGAGAGGATCGCATTTCCCAGGGACTGCTGAACATCAAGACCCGGCTGATATGGGACCTAACTGAGAAACCTGCCAAAATACATTTAACTACAACACAGTGCTGATTAAACTGGGATTCACAATTCCGTGACCCTTCAGTGTACACCGAGGTTTGCAGATTTGTGATATTACACAACAATGATCATCTAGACTACACCCATGGACTTACTGTTTTAAAAGAAAATTGCTCATAATCTAACTGACATGAGAAAGGTTAAGAATTCCACATCATACTTTGTCAGATGACCCGTCCCAGTCAGACTGGACAGTGTGTGTTACATCTGCTCTTTCTTCAGACAAAGACACTGACTCACAGTCTCACTGAAGGACTCAACCGTGACACAAACACGATCAGCCTCCACACTAAATGTCAAAGAGCAAAAGGGGACCGAGTGCGTAAATGGTGTACACAAAGTGCAGAGAGCTGCAATGTCCGTGAACTGATGATCGTGCATTGGGAGACGGCCTCAACAACTTCACACAAAACCGACACCAACCCAGAGGACAGGTGACCCAACACTTGATCAAAGAGCTGTTTTATTCATTTATCATTTCCTATCAATCACTGATCGCTCTGGAACTGAGGGACTTGCTGCCTCATTCCTGATGGTGATTCAGGTTCAGCCGTGTTGCTGCAGGTCTGGAGTCACAGACCAGCCGGATCAGATGGGACTTCTCTCCGGAAGTTATCACAGGGAATGACACTACAAATACCTCCATAGACATGTTTCTATTCCAAAAAGCATTGATGAATTGAATTTAAACTCCCATCCACCAGGTTGGGATTTGAAACTATTTTCCCAGTTCATCAGCCCAGCAACTTAACAACACACTCTGACCATGGCTGCTCGTTTCAAGAGAGACAGAGGCTTCAGTGTTTGTACGCAGGAATGCTAAAACCACAGGCACCAGCAGAAGTAGTGCAGGTGTATGAGGGAGCAGAGTTGAAAGAATACAATGTTTTCCTAAGTTTGTGTTGGCGGTGAAGGTTGCAGAGATGGGGAGAGGCACAGCCACAGTAAGACTCAATGTCCGGATGTGAAGTTATTAAACTGAGTGAATCCCAGGCTCAGCCCAGATGGAGAAAGGGATTCTCATTGATTCACAGTGTTCATTGTTCCTGATCAATGGCACTGAGTCTCCGAGCACAGAATATACTGAGCTGTGTCTCTGCTGAGAAATCTGCAAGCTTCTCTGTCTCACAGTGAACCAATTGGTACAGTTATTAGACAGGGATTCTAAACATAGTTACACATCGTTTGTCCTGATTTACTTTTCTGAATCAAAACTTACAGGAATATGAGACACGTGATTCAGTCCTGGGTGTTTCTGTTATTCGGTTTGCATTAAATGCAGCTGTCATGTACTGATGATCTGTCTTGACCTAACACATCCAATAGAAATATCTCCAGTAAGATTCTGAGCATTTCCATTTCTAATCCACAGAATTGTCTGTCTTTATTCAAAATCCTGACATTGAAGAGATGTGGATCGACAAGACTGCTACCGTGAAGTGCACAGTTATCTGTGCAGATCCCGAAGATATCGACATCTCTTGGCAAGTGGGCGGGAAGGAGAAAACTACAGGAATTGTCGAACAACAACCGCAGGCGGAAGGGTCCCAATACAGAGTGCTCAGCGAACTCCAGATCAGTGTGGAGGAGTGGTTCAGTGGGGTGGAGTACGAGTGCTCTGCTCAGGGATCTCCTTCATCTTCCCGAGTGTCAGCACGGACCAATAGTACCAAAGGTGGGAGAGAGACCAGTGATTAAATGGCCAGCATTAGTTACCTGAGTCAAAATGTTTGACATTTCATTTGTTTTCTTGTCTATTCCAGTCGAGATAAAAAGCCCCAAGGTCAGACTGCTGCCTCCACCTCAGGAAGAGACCAAGAAAAGGAAAATGGCCACACTGGAGTGTGTGGTCTCTGGGTTCTACCCGGACCAAATAAATGTCATCTGGGAGAAACACAACACCGTGATCACCTCCAACACCAGCGCTACACCGACCGCTCTGGAGCAGGGGTGGACTTTCAGTACCAGACACTTCCTGACCTTGAGTTTAGAGGAGTGGAAGACAGAATCAGTCTTCAGCTGTACCGTGATTCATCGACCCTCCAACACCCGTATCAAGAAGCAAGTGAAGAACGTTCAAGGTAGGGTCCTGGGTCTCACTCCATTATTGAAATTGTTTACATTGTGCTATGAATTCAAGGTCAACACTAAATCACGGTGCAGCCCTGGTTTAGTTCTGTGGGTGAACTGATAAAGTTCAAAGTAAAAAGTACATTTATTATCAAAGTCTGTGCACCATATACAACCTTGAGATTCTCTTCTTGCAGACACTCACAAAACAAAGAAACACAATAAAATTCACAGTCAGTCATCCAATATGTGAAACAAGAAGAACAAATTGTTTTCTGTTCTCAACCAACGTAACCAGAAGCTTCACCACAGAAATAATTGCATCGCTGAAAATAGTTCATCACTTCAGGAGAATCCAGACCATTTTACTGGACAGTCTGCCTTTGAGCAATATCCCAGCCTCCGATTAGTGCCTGAGTTGTGACTGAATTTCCAGCAGAGCAGCTCTCCCTCTGCTCCTGTGTGGGAACAGTCAGCCTGGACAATGTGTAGAAGCCTCTGGAGGGCGGCTTGAACACACAACATTCTGACAAAGCAGCAGCAAATGTTAGTTATACCTAATAGAGTAAAAAGTGCATTTTAATATTTGTTAGAAAAGCCAAATATTTCTCATACTTAAAATTTGAAATATTAAGTTTATTTTGTGAAATTTTTTTAGTGAAACTTTGCTCCATTTCCAATTCCACAGACACATTCTGAAATGCTGGGTATTTTCTGTATTTGTTTTAAAAAGTGCCTGGTAACAGTTTAATTGAACATGAAACTGCAAAAACAATGTGACGGCTGATCTTGTTCATTTACTTTCCCTCAGGGTGTTCACCCTGTCTGCTCAATAGGGGAGATTCATTTCTTCTTCAATGTAGATTATTCTCATCTCACCTTGTTGGGACTGGCATATCATAGACCAGAGATGAACAGGAAATGCTGGGCTTGTCAGTGACAAACTCGGCCATTAGGGAATGGTGAAAGAATAATTTCTACCAGATAACTGTTCAGATTCCCGCCCCTCTGTCACTTTAAGGAAACTATCCTTTGAAGAGATCTGGACGAAGAGGACCGCGACCATTGTGTGTGAGGTGGTCCACAGTGATTTACAGGGATTCAGTGTAACCTGGCAGGTGGACGGAAGGAAGAGGGAAGATGGGGTGAGGACTGTGGGTCCAGACAGCAACGGACGTGAAGACATGATCACCAGCAGACTGATATGAGATTCAGCACTGGGTGTTAATGTTACTTAGTATAAAGGGGGTTTCTTCTTTTTTCTTTGTTACTGTGTATGTAATCAAAAGGGCTTCTTTGTTGCGAGAGAGTGCTGGAAGCTTGTTTGGGTTAAAATTTACTGATAACGAGAATTGTATTCCTTTGTAAACCAAATGGGGATTAATGTTCTTTCTTCTGCGTCTGTAAGCTTTTGTTGATGGGCTTTTGGGGAGATCAGCGCGAGGGGGTTGAGAGAGAGGACGCAATGCTGTAAGCTGGGCGAGGAACGGACCCCAAGCGGGGGTCCGAGGCCAGGAGGTACTCCGAGAAGGGGGGATGAAGCTAGATGTGCTTGGTTGACCACTCGGAGGGTCCTGAGCTGCGAGTCGAGGAGTTCGGAGGGGATGGAATGGTGGCCAGAAGACTTCAGAAATTGAGCTCCAATGGTTGTGCACGAAGTGGTTTAGACTTTGATAAGTTTGGCACCTTTTCTTTATTTTTTCTCTTCATATATACTGTATCGTTATTAATCACTTAGTTATAGTAACCTTTATAAATTGTACTCATTTAATCACTAATGGTGTACTGTCTGTTTTTGGGCGAGGCGGGGACATCACCCAGCATCCACACCAGCTGATTACCCAGTTTGGCTGCTCCCCCTAGATGAGAACGAGCAGAGCAAGCCTGAGGTGACTCAGGGGGTTACATCTGTTTGCATTAAATGCAACTGTCATGTACTGATGATCTGTCTTGACCTAACACAACCAATAGAAATATCTCCAAAAAGATTCTGAGTATTTCCATTTCTAATCCACAGAATTGTCTGTCTTTATTCAAAATCCCGACATTGAAGAGATATGGATCGACAAGACTGCTACCGTGAAGTGCACGGTTCTCTGTGCAGATCCCGAAGATATCCACATCTCTTGGCACGTGGGCGGGAAGGAGAAAACTACAGGAATTGTCGAACAACAACCGCAGGCGGACGGGTCCCGATACAGAGTGCTCAGCGAACTCCAGATCAGCGTGGAGGAGTGGTTCAGTGGGGTAGAGTATGAGTGCTCTGCTCAGGGATCTCCTTCATCTTCTCGAGTGTCAGCACGGACCAATAGTACCAAAGGTGGGCAAGAGACCAGCGATTAAATGGCCAGCATTAGTTACCTGAGTCAAAATGTTTGACATTTCATTCGTTTTCTTGTCTATTCCAGTCGAGATAAAAAGTCCCAAGGTCAGAGTGCTGCCTCCACCTCAGGAAGAGACCAAGAAAAGGAAAACGGCCACACTGGAGTGTGTGGTCTCCGGATTCTACCCAGACCAAATAAATGTCATCTGGGAGAAAGACAACACCGTGATCACCTCCAACACCAGCGCTACACCGACCACTCTGGAGCAGGGGTGGACTTTCAGTGCCAGACACTTCCTGACCGTGAGTTTACAGGAGTGGAAGACAGAATCAGTCTTCAGCTGTACCGTGATTCATCGTCCCTCCAACACCCGTATCAAGAAGCAAGTGAAGAACGACCAAGGTAGGGTCCTGGGACTTGGCCCATTATCGAAATTGTTTACATTGTGCGATGAATTCAAGGTCAACACTAAATCACGGTGCAGCCCTGGTTCAGTTCTGTGGGTGAACTGATAAAGTTCAAAGTACAAAGTACATTTATTATCAAAGTCTGTGCGCCCATATACAACTTTGAGATTCTCTTCTTGCAGACACTCACAAAACAAGGAAACACAATAGAATTCACAGTCAGTCATCCAATATGTGAAACAGAAAGAACAAATTGTTTTCTTTTCTCAACTAACATAACCAGAAGCTTCACCACAGAAATAATTGCGTCTCTGAAAATGGTTCATCACTTCAGGAGAATCCAGACCATTTTACTGGACAGTCGGCCTTTGAACATAATCCCAGCCTCCGATTAGTGCCTGAGTTGTGACTGAATTTCCAGCAGAGCAGCTCTCCCTCTGCTCCTGTGTGGGAACAGTCAGCCTGGACAATGTGTAGAAGCCTCTGGAGGGCGGCTTGAACACACAACATTCTGACAAAGCTGCAGCAAATGTTAGTTACACCTAATTGAGTAAAAAGTGCATTTTAATATTTGTTAGAAAAGCCAAATATTTCTCATACTTAAAATTTGAAATATTAAGTTTATTTTGTGAAATTTTTTTAGTGAAACTTTGCTCCATTTCCAATTCCACAGACACATTCTGAAATGCTGGGTATTTTCTGTATTTGTTTAGAAAGTGCCTGGTAACAGTTTAATTGACCATGAAACTGCAAAAACAATGTGACGGCCGATCTTGTTCATTTACTTTCCTTCAGGGTGTTCACCCTGTCTGCTCAATAGGGGAGATTCATTTCTTCACCAATGTAGATTATTCTCATCTCACCTTGTTGGGACTGGCATATCATTGACCAGAGATGAACAGGAAATGCTGGGCTTGTCAGTGACAAACTCGGCCATTGGGGAATGGTGAAAGAATAATTTCTACCAGATAACTGTTAAGATACCCGCCCGTCTGTCACTTTAAGCAAACCTTCCTTGGAAGAGATCTGGACAAAGAGGACAGCGACCATTCTGTGTGAGGTGGTTCACAGTGATTTACTGGGATTCAGTGTAACCTGGCAGGTGGACGGAAGGAAGAGGGAAGATGGTGTGAGGACTGTGGGTCCAGATAGCAACGGAGGTGAAGACATGATCACCAGAAGACTGATATGAGATTCAGTCCTGGGTGTTTCTGTTATTCGGTTTGCATTAAATGCATCTGTCATGTACTGATGATCTGTCTTCACCTTACACAACCAATCGAAATATCTCCAGTGAGATTCTGAGCATTTCCATTTCTAATCCACAGAATTGTCAGTCTTTATTCAAAATCCTGTCATTGAAGAGTTGTGGATCGACAAGACTGCTACCGTGAAGTGCACGGTTCTCTGTACAGATCCGGAATACATCCACATATCTTGGCACGTGGGCGGGAAGGAGAAAACGACAGGAATTGTCGAACAACAACCACAGGCGGATGGGTCCCGATACAGAGTGCTCAGCGAACTCCAGATCAGTGTGGAGGAGTGGTTCAGTGGGGTGGAGTACGAGTGCTCTGCTCAGGGATCTCCTTCATCTTCCCGAGTGTCAGCACGGACCAATAGTACCAAAGGTGGGTAAGAGACCAGTGATTAAATGACCAGCATTAGTTACCTGAGTCAAATGTTTGACAATTCCTGTTTTCTTGTCTATTCCAGTCGAGATAAAAAGTCCCCAGCTCAGACTGCTGCTTCCATCACAGGAAGAGACCAAGAAAAGGAAAACGGCCACACTGGAGTGTGTGGTCTCCGGTTTCTACCCAGACCAAATAAATGTCATCTGGGAGAAAGACAGCACCGTGATCACCTCCAACACCAGAGCTACACCGACCACTCTGGAGCAGGGGTGGACTTTCAGTGCCAGACACTTCCTGACCGTGAGTTTACAGGAGTGGAAGACAGAATCAGTCTTCAGCTGTACCGTGATTCATCCCCCCTCCAACACCCGTATCAAGAAGCAAGTGAAGAACGTCCAAGGTAGGGTCCTGGGTCTCACCCCATTATTGAAATTGTTTACATTGTGCGATGAATTCAAGGTCAACACTAAATCAAGGTGCAGCCCTGGTTCAGTTCTGTGGGTGAACTGATAAAGTTCAAAGTACAAAGTACATTTATTATCAAAGTCTGTGCACCCATATACAACTTTGAGATTCTCTTTTTGCAGACACTCAGAAAACAAACACAATAGCATTCAGAGTCAAGCATCAAATGTGTGAAAAAAAACACATTGTGCAGACAATAACAAAAATTCAAACAATCCACAGAACCTGAACCGCAGAGTCCCCTGAAGTAAATCCACAGCCACGTCACCAGTTCAGCACTGCAACTGGTCCAGTAGACCGATGGCTGCAGGCCACGGCCACGGAGCCAGGCTCAGTGCTGAGGTGAGTGCCGATGGCTGCAGGCCGCAGCTGCAGAGTCAGTTCAGTGCTGAGGTGAGGGAAGCCTCACAGAGTAGTGAGATGAACAGCAGTTCGGCCTTCACTTGTGATGTCGATGTCTTCAGCTTTTTATTCAGGCGAGGTGATAAAATCAGCCAACCTTAGATTAGTTCTCCACTTTCAGCCAACATAATCCAGACTTTCACCATAGAAATAATTATTGAAAATATTTCATAACTTGAGGGGAATCCGAATCATTTCACTGGACAGGCACTGTGGAAATCCCTGATACTTGTCTGCAAAATGATCCCTCCCTCTGCCTTTGAACATAATCCCAGCCTCTGATTAGTGCCTGAGTTGTGACTGAATTTCCAGCAGAGCAGCTCTCCCTCTGCTGCTGTGTGGGAACAGTCAGCCTGGACAATGTGCAGAAGCCTCTGGAGGGCGGCTTGAACACACAACATTCTGACAAAGCAGCAGTAAACATTAGTTATACCTAATTGAGTAAAAAGTGCATTTAAATATTTGTTAGAAAAGCCAAATATTCCTCACACTTAAAATTTAAAATATGAAGTGTATTTTGTTGAATTCTTCTTAGTGAAACTTTGCTCCATTTCCGATTCTCTGAAATGCTGGGTATTTTCTGTAGTGTCTGGTAACAATTCAAGTGACCATGAAACTGCAAAAACAATGTGACGGCCAATCTTGTTTATTTACTTTCCCTCAGGGTGTTCACCCTGTCTGCTCAATAGGGGAGATTCATTTCTTCATCAATGTAGATTATTCTCATCTCACCTTGTTCGGACTGGCATATCATAGACCAGAGATGAACAGGAAATGCTGGGCTTGTCAGTGACAAACTCGGCCATTGGGGAATGGTGAAAGAATAATTTCTACCAGATAACTGTTCAGATACCCGCCCGTCCGTCACTTTCAGCAAACCTTCCTTCGAAGAGATCTGGACAAAGAGGACAGCGACCATTCTGTGTGAGGTGGTTCACAGTGATTTACAGGGATTCAGTGTAACCTGGCAGGTGGACGGAAGGAAGAGGGAAGAGGGGGTCAGGACTCTGGGTCCAGACAGCAACGAAGGTGAAGACATGATCACCAGCAGACTGATACGAGATTCAGTCCTGGGTGTTTCTGTTATTCTGTTTGCATTTAATGCATTTGTCATGTACTGATAATCTGTCTTCACCTAACACAACCAACAGAAATATCTCCAGTAAGATTCTGAGCATTTCCATTTCTAATTCACAGAATTGTCTGTCTTTATTCAAAATCCCGACATTGAAGAGATATGGATTGACAAGACTGCTACCGTGAAGTGCACGGTTCTCTGTACAGATCCCGAAGATATCCACATCTCTTGGCACGTGGGCGGGAAGGAGAAAACTACAGGAATTGTCGAACAACAACCACAGGCGGATGGGTCCCGATACAGAGTGCTCAGCGAACTCCAGATCAGTGTGGAGGAGTGGTTCAGTGGGGTGGAGTACGAGTGCTCTGCTCAGGGATCTCCTTCATCTTCCCGAGTGTCAGCACGGACCAATAGTACCAAAGGTGGGAGAGAGACCAGCGATTAAATGAGCAGCATTAGTTACCTGAGTCAAAATGTTTGACGTTTCCTGTTTTCTTGTCTATTCCAGTCGAGATAAAAAGTCCCAAGGTCAGACTGCTGCCTCCATCACAGGAAGAGACCAAGAATAAGAAAACGGCCACACTGGAGTGTGTGGTCTCCGGATTCTACCCGGACCAAATAAATGTCATCTGGGAGAAACACAACACCGTGATCACCTTCAACACCACTGCTACACCGACTGCTCTGGAGCAGGGGTGGACTTTCAGTGCCAGACACTTCCTGACCGTGAGTTTACAGGAGTGGAAGACAGAATCAGTCTTCAGCTGTACCGTGATTCATCGACCCTCCAACACCCGTATCAAGAAGCAAGTGAAGAACGTCCAAGGTAGGGTCCTGGGACTCACCCCATTATTGAAATTGTTTACATTGTGCGATGAATTCAAGGTCAACACTAAATCACGGTGCAGCCCTGGTTCAGTTCTGTGGGTGAACTGATAAATTTCAAAGTACAAAGTACATTTATTATCAAAGTCTGTACACCATATACAACCTTCAGATTCTCTTCTTGCAGGCAGTCACAAAGCAAAGAAACACAATAGAATTCAGAGTCAAACATCCAATGTGTGAAAAAGAAAGAACAAACTGTGTAAACAATATAATGATTCAAACAAACAATCCACAGAACCTGAACCGCAGAGTCCCCTGAAGTGAATCCACAGCCACGTCACCAGTTCAGCACTGCAACCGGTCCAGGAGACCGATGGCTGCAGGCCACGGCCACGGAGCCAGGTTCAGTGCTGAGGTGAGTGCCGATGGCTGCAGGCCACAGCTGCAGAGTCGGTTTGGTACCGAGGCGAGTGTAACCTCACAGAGTGGTGAGCTGAATACAGGTTCCAACTTCGACTTCAGCCTCAATGCCTTCATCTTTTGAATCTGTCTCGGTAGTAATATCAACCAGTCTTTGGATTGTTTTCTGCTCTCAACCAACATAATCCAGAAGCTTCACCAGAGAAATAATTGCATCTCTGAAAATAGTTCATCACTTGAAGAGAATGCAAACCATTTTACTGAACAGTCTGTCTTTGAACAATATTCCAGCCTCCAATTAGTACCTCAGTTCAGCTTTCATTTTTGGTGTTGACGTCTTTATCTTTTTAATCTGGCTAGGTGATAAAATCAGCCAGTCTTCGGTTTGTTCTGCGTTCTCAGGCAACATTATCCAAAAGCTTCACCATAGAAATAACCTCAGAAAATACCTTCACAGAAACTATCCACAGAACATGACCTGTCCAGATATCTGCCAACCTGATGGTACACTTATTTCTGCAACTGCCAATAATCTCCCTCCTGCTCCTTTATTCATTTTTCTGCTTCCTGTACCAGGTTCCTCCTCACCCCTTCACTTCTCCTCACCTGCCCGTCATCCCCATTTGGTTCCCCTCATTGGTACTAATCAATGTACTGAGTCTCCAAGCAAAGAATATACTGAGCTGTGTCTCTGCTGAGAAATCTGCAAGCTTCTCTGTCTCACAGAGCTCCATCTCACAGTGAGCCAATTTACAGTGTTTATAAAGGGATTCTAAACCAAGAAAACAAAGATAATGTCAAACATTTTCACTCAGGTAACTAATGCTGGCCATTTAATCGCTGGTCTCTTGCCCGCCTTTGGTACTATTGGTCCGTGCTGACACTCGGGAAGATGAAGGAGATCCCTGAGCAGAGCACTCGTACTCCACCCCACTGAACCACTCCTCCACACTGATCTGGAGTTCGCTGAGCACTCTGTATCGGGACCCGTCCCTCTCCGCTTGATGGGTGTGAATTCTTTTAGTTTTCTCCTTCCCACCCACATGCCAAGAGATGTGGATATCTTTGGGATCTGTACACAGAACCATGCACTTCATGATACCAGTCTTATCGATCCACATCTCTTCCACAATTGATATGCCAAGAAGGCATTGCTCTCCCTTGCACTCTCAGACCTGATGGTCGATTTGAAACTATCGCTTACCTGACACTGTCTGTGCAGTAATCGACCAGGAAACAGAAATATACTTGTGAAGTGAATCACACACCCTCCAGTTTCAGTGATGAAGTCAACATGACGTATCAAGAGGGAGAGTGATGTCTGAAGGATAATTCATTTATTTACAGAACTACATAACTAATCCCTGTCCCTACTATCAATCTCATTCAGTGATGTACAGATAATCATTGCACTTTGTATCAACTCTTATCACTAGCAGTTTTAACCCCATCTACTGGGCAGGAAAGGTATAAGATTAGGTCACCTGTACATTCTGTCTCAATAATTTTAGCTGTCTCTGTTTGCAGTTATAATGAAAATAAGGTAGTGAGCAAAGCTCACACCCATATTTACAATCTGGAGAAAATCTTCTTCTTCCCTTTTCACTGTCTCTTCAGTGTTAGTTCCTCAGAAATATCTCTGCCATTTTGTATTTGCTTCAGTCTCCAGACTGTTTCCACTGTTTCCTGAGAGGCTCTTCTGTCGATTGTCCACTCACTGAAATGTAGGTGCCTGGATTACTTTTGAATTGATGCCCAATCCTCGTGAATGTTGTGACCTTGTGTCCTCAGATCCTCGACCAGGTTCAGCGAGCACACACATTTATCATGGCTGACATAACCTTACCCCGACAGGATGCGATATACAGAGGACAGAGAGTGGGAATATGTGGGAATCCCTTTTTTCCAAGCACAGGAAAAGATGTGAAAATATTTAATGCTGACATTACTGAATTTTCTATTTCCAGGTGGAAAATGTCCCCGCAGTTTTTCGAAGCCCATGCCAATGTTCTTTTACCAGAGTAATCTCAATGCAACATTCTCAGATGGTTCTACCCAACAGTATCACTGTTCGGCAGGAAAGTGTGAAATAAAGTGATTGGTTCTGTATAAAATTCGTCAATGAATTTCATTACAATCTACTTACAGGATTCCAGACCTGCCGCTGGAATCCTTTGGAATGGACGTTTGATAGAGAAGAAAACACATGATTTAAACTGCCTCTCCCCTCCACATTTCAATTTGACTTTCCAATATCCTCATGGCCATCTATTTCAATTTGTCCCCCTTCCCCTCCCCCCACTACTTTCAAATCTCTTAGTACCTCTCCTTTCAGTTAGTCCTGACGAAGGGTCTCGGCCCCAAACGTTGACAGTGCTTCTCCTTATAGATGCCGCCTGGCCTGCTGTGTTCCACCAGAATTTTGTGTGTGTTGTTCAAGATTTCCAGCATCTGTCAAATCTCTTGTGTTTCTGGTTGTCCATTCACTCATTCATTTGTGTACATTGTTGCTTCAGTGTGACTCAGATCCCAATTCCACTTTCCTTGGCCAGATTCCCTCCTGTCTGACTCCAGTCAGCAAGAACTGGAACCTGTTTTTCACCCAGTGGCTGTGAGGCACGAGGTGATGAAGGTGAACGGGGCAGAAATTCCAAATTGACTCAGTCGGTGATCCCAAGGAATGTCACAAAGGAGAACGTTTTGTTAGAATTACTCAACCATTTACAGAATTATATGCTTCTTGTGGGATAACACCAGCATTCAGCAATAAGGGGACTGATCCTGACTGACTCTGCCAGGTTTTATGAGGGGGTCGCGTTCCCCAGGGACTGCTGATCCTCAACACCATGCTGATATGGGACATAACTGAGAAACCTGCAGAAAACTTTCATGTTTAACAACATCACAGTGCTGATTAATCTGAGATTCACAATTCCATGACCCTTCGGTGTACACCTAGGTTTGCAGATTTGTGATATTACACAACAGCAATAATCATTTAGACTACATCCATGGACTTTCTGTTTTAAAAGAAAATTGTTCATAATCTTACTGACATGAGAAAGGTTAAGAAATCCACGTCGTACTTTGTCAGATGATCCGTCCCAGTCAGACTGGACAGTGTGTGTTACATCTGCTCTTTCTTCAGACAAAGACACTGACTCATAGTCTCACTGAAGGACTCAACCGTGACACAAACACAATCAGCCTCCACACTAAATGTCAAAGAGCAAAAGGGGACCGAGTGTGTAAATGGTGTACACAAAGTGCAGAGAGCTGCAGTGTACGTGAACTGATGATAGTGATGTTACAAGTATCACTCCTTGTAATAATGATCAGGGAGGCACAGAGAGAATTGGATTTACCGACAAGTACCTTCATTGTCTCAATGTAAGACATGTGATCTTACACGACCAATACCTGTGTGCACACCTGCTGAGTTTCCCTGGCCTTCCATGAACAGTCAAATATTAAAAAGATTATACCAGTTAAAAAGGAGACTTTGCTGCTAGCCACATGTTCCTTGTCACCCCATTTTGAATCTCCACATCCATGAGGCACCTCATATCCACGATAGCGAATCTCCTACGGAGCCATGGCTGCCAGCACACTTGAAGCATCTGCCTTTAAATTCATCCCTTACCAATTCAAATGTTACATTCCAGTGATATTTGCTAAACTCACCTGATTGACCTCTAACACCTTCTTATTGGTTCTGATCGAGAAGTGACAACAGGTAATCTATGGCTCTTTGTCCTCAATCAGCAATCAGCTTGATCACACAGTGCAGAGACAGACCCCAACAATCACAGACCTGCATGTTATATCCAACCAAAGAACATCTCACATATGTCTTCTTCTTTGCAAATGATGCCTGGGCAGTCCAGCACATCATTTTGTCTACTTCAAAACACTGATCAAGCCAAGCAACTTCATTTCACAAAATGGAAGTCATAGAGTCTCGTCATAAAGTGGCAGCCTCCATACCTTCAAACACACGGCAAGAATAAAGACAATAGGTCTGTTTGATTCCGTTGTCCTGATTCATCCAAATTCACTAATCTATAGATGGTAGTTCTTTCTGACCAACAGTGCATTGGGAGATGACCTCAACAACTTCACTTGAGTGTAATTACACAAGAGTGACACTAAGCTGAACAAAGGGTTATTTTATTAATTTATCATTTCCCATCAATCACTGATTGCTCTAGAACTGAGGGACTTGCTGGCTCGTTCCTGATGGTGGTTCAGGTTCAGCTGTATTGCTGCCGGTCTGGAATCACATAGCAACCACGCCAGACGAGATTTCTTTTCAGAAGTTACCTCAGCAAATACTATAAATTCTTCCACAGTCTACATTTTATTCATTTATTATTTGAATTTAAACTCCCATCCACTAGGTTGGGATTTGAACCCATTTTGCCAGTTCATCAGTCCCTAACTTATGGATACACTCTGATCATTGCTGCTCATTTCAAGACGGACAGAGGCTGCAGTGTTTGTAAGCAAGAATGCTAAAACCACAGGCACCAGCAGAAGTAGTGCAAGTGTATGAGTGAGCGGAGTTGAAAGAATACGATGTTTTCTGAAGTTTGTTATGGGTTGTGAAGGTTGCAGAGATGAGGAGAGGCACAGCCACAGTAAGACTGGAATGTCGGGATGTGAAGTTATTAAACTGAGTGAATCCCAGGCTCAGCCCAGATGGAGAAAGGGATTCTCATTGAGTCACAGTGTTCATTGTTACTGATCAATGGCACTGAGTCTCCAAGCAAAGAATATACTGAGCTGTGTCTCTGCTGAGAAATCTGCATGCTTCTCTGTCTCACAGCGAACCAATTGGTACAGTTATTAGAAAGGGATTCAAAACCTACTGAGCACATTCTTTCTTCTGATTTTCTTTTCTGAATCAAAACTTACAGGAATATGAGACACGTGATTCAGTCCTGGGTGCTTCGGTTACTCTGTTTGCATTAAATGCAGCTGTCATGTACTGATGATCTGTCTTGACCTAACACAACCAATAGAAATATCTCCAGTAAGATTCTGAGCATTTCCATTTCTAATCCACAGAATTGTCCGTCTTTATTCAAAATCCCGACATTGAAGAGATGTGGATCGACAAGACTGCTACCGTGAAGTGCACGGTTCTCTGTACAGATCCCGAAGATATCCACATCTCTTGGCACGTGGGTGGGAAGGAGAAAACTAAAGGAATTCACACCCATCAAGCAGAGAGGGACGGATCCCGATACAGAGTGCTCAGTGAACTCCAGATCAGTGTGGAGGAGTGGTTCAGTGGGGTAGAGTACGAGTGCTCTGCTCAGGGATCTCCTTCATCTTCCCGAGTGTCAGCATGGACCAATAGTACCAAAGGTGGGCAAGAGACCAGCGATTAAATGGCCAGCATTCGATACCTGAGTCAAAATGTTTGACAATTCCTGTTTTCTTGTCTATTCCAGTCGAGATAAAAAGTCCCAAGGTCAGACTGCTGCCTCCACCTCAGGAAGAGACCAAGAAAAGGAAAACGGCCACACTGGAGTGTGTGGTCTCTGGGTTCTACCCGGACCAAATAAATGTCATCTGGGAGAAAGGCAGCACCGTGATCATCTCCAACACCACTGCTACACCGATCACTCTGGAGCAGGGGTGGACATTCAGTGCCAGACACTTCCTGACCGTGAGTTTACAGGAGTGGAAGACAGAATCAGTCTTCAGCTGTACCGTGATTCATCCCCCCTCCAACACCCGTATCAAGAAGCAAGTGAAGAACGTCCAAGGTAGGGTCCTGGGACTCAGCCCATTATTGAAATTGTTTACATTGTGCGATGAATTCAAGGTCAACACTAAATCACGGTGCAGCCCTGGTTCAGTTCTGTGGGTGAACTGATAAAGTTCAAAGTACAAAGTACATTTATTATCAAAGTCTTTGCACCCATATACAACTTTGAGGTTCTCTTCAAGCAGACACTCAGAAAACAAACACAATAGCATTCAGAGTCAAGCATCCAATGTGTGAAAAAAAACACATTGTGTAAACAATATAAAGGTTCAAACAAACAATCCACAGAACCTGAACCGCAGAGTCCCCTGAAGTAAATCCACAGCCACGTCACCAGTTCAGCACTGCAACCGGTCCAGGAGACCGATGGCTGCAGGCCACGGCCTCGGAGCCAGGTTCAGTGCTGAGGTGAGTGCCGAAGGCTGCAGGCCGCAGCTGCAGAGTCAGTTCAGTGCTGAGGTGAGGGTAGCCTCACAGAGTAGTGAGTTGAATACCCGAGTCTCAATGCCTTAATCTTTTTAATCTCGCTTAAATCGGACAATTATTGGTTGTTTTCTGCTCTCAACCAACATTGTTCAGAACTTCACCACAGAAATAATTGTATCTAAGAAAATGTTTCCATAACTTGACAGGAATCCAGATCATTTCACTGGACAGGCACTCTGGAGATCCCCGATACCTGTCTTCAGGAAAATGTTCTCTCCCTCTGCCTTTGAGCAATATCCCAGCCTTCAATTAGTGCCTCAGCTGGGACTGAATTTCCAGCAGAGCAGCTCTCCCTCTGCTCCTGTGTGGGAACAGTCAACCTGGACAATGTGTAGAAGCCTCTGGAGGGAGGCTTGAACACACAACATTCTGACAAAGCAGAAGCAAATGTTAGTTACACCTAACAGAGAAAAAGTGCATTTTATATTTGTGACTAAAATTAAATATTTCTCATACTTAAATCTTGAAATATGAAGTGTATTTTCTGCAATATTTTTATGGAAAACTTTTCTCTGTTTCGCGTTCTATGGACACGCTCTGAAATGCTGGGTATTTGTTTTAATAGGTTGCTGGTAACAATTTAAGTGACCATGGAACTACAAAAACAATCTAAGGGCCAATCTTGTTCATTTACATTCACTCAGGGTACTTACCCTGCCTGCTCAAAAAGGGAGATTCCTTTCTTCACCAGTGTTGATGGGTCTCATCTCATCTTGATGGGATTGGAAAATCACTGACCAGAGATGAACAGGAAATGCTGGTCTTGTCAGTGACAAACGTCCATTGGGGAATGATGAAATAATAATTTTCAACGTTTCTCCCAGATGACTGTTCAGATACCCACCCCTCAGTCACTTTAAGCAAACCTTCCTTCGAAGAGATCTGGACGAAGAGGACGGCGACCATTCTGTGTGAGGTGGTTCACAGTGATTTACAGGGATTCAGTGTAACCTGGCAGGTGGATGGAAGGAAGAGGGAAGATGGGGTGAGGACTCTGGGTCCAGACAGCAATGGAGGTGAAGACAAGATCACCAGCAGACTGACAGTCCCTGCTGCAGACTGGAACAATGGGGCTGAGTACTCGTGTGTGATAGAAGACAAGAGTTTGCCAACACCGGTGAAGAAATCCATCAGGAAGGACACAGGTACGTGTGGACAGAATTCAGTGTGACTCTAATCTCAGCAATTGGACTGATTTATCACCATCCAGCACTGTGATAGACTATAGAAAATGAGAACAGGAGCAGGTCACTGGGTCTCTCGATCTGCTCAACCATTCAATCTGGTCTCGGCTGATCATCCAAATTCAATCCCTATCCCTGTTTTCTCCAGATATCCATTGACCCATTCACATGAAGAAGTATATACAACCCATTCTTGAATGTATTAGATGATAATTCTTCAAGTGCTTTCTGTGGGAGAGAGTTCCACAGGTTCTCATTCCCTCTACACGTACACAGCTGAGACTGCCACCCCTGCTCCAGGGGAGATGGAACAAACAGCACAGGATGATACAAGTCCAGGGGCTGAGTTCCACTTTCTGTCGAGTTGCTGTGTTCAGATAAAGTAAAGCCTCTCAGATTTAGAAATTGTTCACGTTGCTACAAGACCAGAATGTGTCGGTTAAGGAGGGAATTACTGGAAGATTCATTCTAACTGAGATTCTCTCTGTTCCAGGTGGTGTTGTGACTCGTCCTCAGGTCTACCTCCTCCCACCTTCATCGGATGAGGTAGACACCGATCAGACTGGGACCTTGATGTGCCTGGTCACCAAGTTCTCTCCCGCAGACATCTATGTGGCCTGGATGGCCAATGACACCCTTCTGAAGACAGGGTTTGTGAACCAGCCGGTGACCAAGGACCCCAGAAAAGGCTGGAACACAATGACCAGTCAGCTGAAGGTTTCTCCTGAGGAGTGGAAGAGCGGCACCACTTTCTCCTGTGTGGTGGGTCATGAGTCGCTCACAACCAACCTGTTCCGAAGCATCAATAAATCTCACAGCAAACCCACCCTGGTCAATGTCTCACTTGTTCTGACTGATAGTTTTAAATCTTGTGTGTAACACTGTGTGATTCAATCCATGAAACCCTAGTTTTGTTAGTTTTATGATTATTAGTTATCAGAGAGGATTATTTAGCTGTTTAAAACATGATAAAAAGCTGGACCTTTTAAAATAATTAAAAATGAAATTAAGATCTAGAACCAAATTAAACAATAAACATGATTCAGCCCAAATCTCTGAATTTGTGTGTACATTCTCAGACCTTCTTCTGCCATGCTTGAATGGATTTCAACCCTGTGTGGGATGGCACAATGTATTAAATCTTTGTATCTGTCAATGTACCGATCCAAGTTCAATAAATATGACATAAGTATGTCTTGGTTGTGATTTTTGGTGATGTAAAATAAGGAACTTTCAACATGAGGTGGGGTGGGTGACACACACTCAGAGAGAAATAGTAATCTTTGTATCTATGGTGTCTAAACCCTCCCTGCATCAGGAATCCCAACAATCAGCTGTCAACAAATGGTCAGAGAAATTTGAACCTACGGCCATCTGACAAAGAGTTGAGAGTGCCCAACCACTGACCAGACAATATATTTGTGTCAAAGATGTCAGATCACTGTTTGAGGACTCCTTGTCCCCACTAATTTGGCTGCTCCTCATCTCGTGCCTGTGTGTCACTAACTGAATGAAACGTATCATTGTTGGGAACTGTTGTGTTGTAATGGCGCAGTAAAACATCTGTCTGTCAGGGCAGACGGTTTACATCTGTACCGGAGGGGGACTAATATCCTGGTGGGAAGGTTTGCTAATGCTGCATCATGAGGGTGGGGACGGGTTCAACTAGAGTTGCAGGGGTTGAGAACCAAGGTGTCAGGACAGATAGTGGAGAGATTGGGGAATCAGATGGCAGGAATTAGAAGGTTGAGCATGTTCTGAGCTGCGTTTATTTCAATGCAAGAAGTATTGTAGGAAAAGTAAATGAGCTCATGTCATAGATCAACACATGGAATTATGATATTCTAGCCATTAGTGAGACTTGGTTGAAGGAGAGGCAGGATTGGCAACTCAATATTCCAGGGTTCTGTTGTTTTAGACACGTCAGTGCAGGAGGGGTTAAAGAGGGAGGGATGGTGTAACTAGTCAGGGAAATTGTCACAACAGTCATCCGTCAGGAGAGACTGGGGAACTCCTCTTGTGAGACTTTATGGGTGGAAATGAGAAATAAGAAAGGTGTGACCACATTAATGGGACAATATTATAGACCACCCAACAGTCTGCAGGATTTACAGGTACAAATTTGTTGGGAGATCACAGACTTTTGCAAGAAACATAAGGTTGTGATAGTAGGAGATTTCAACTTTCCACATTTTGACATGGACTCTCAGACTAAAAAAGGGATAGAATTTGTCAAATGTATTCCAGAAAGTTTCCTTAATCAGTACATAGAAATCCCAGCAGAGTGTGTGCGATACTTGATTTCTTATTCAGGAATGAGACAGGGCAGGTGACAGAAGATTGTGTATGGGAACATTTTGCATCTACTGATCATAATGCCATTACTTTCAAAATAAATATGGAAAGAAGATAGATCTGGTTCCTAGGTTCAGATTCTAAATTGGAGAAAGGCCAATTTTGATGGTATCAGAGAGGATCTGGTAAGTGTGAATTGGGACAGGCTTTTCTCTGGCAAAGGTCTACTTGGTAAGTGGAAATCTTTCAAAAGTGAAACTTTGAGAGAACATTGCTTGTATGTGCCTGTCAGAATTAAAGGCAACAACGACAGGTTTAGGAAGTCTTGGTCTTCAAGAGATGCTGAGGTGCTGATTAAGAAGAAAAGGGGAGTGGACAGCAGGTATAGGCAGGTAGGAACAAATGAGGTACTTATGGAGTGTAAAAAATGTAAGAAAACCCTAAAAAGAAATAAGAAGGGTTAAAAGAATGGACGAGGTTGCCCGAGCAGACAAAGTGAAGGGGAATCCTAAGGGATTCTACAGATATGTTAAGAGCACAATGACTGCAAGGAACAAAGTTGATTCTCTCGAAGATCAGAATGGTAATCTCTGCATGGAGACAAAGGGGATGGGGAAATCTTAAATGGATTTGTTTGCATCTGTATTTACTTGGGAGATGAACAAAGAGTCTATAGAAGTGAGGCAAAGCAGAAGCAAGGACATGGACCCTTTACAGATTACAGAGGAGGAGATGTTTACTGTCTTTAAGCAAATTAAGGTGGATAAATTCCCAGGGCCTGACAAGGTGTTCCCTCTGACCCTGTGGAAGGAAAGTGCAGAAATTGCAGGGGGTTGGTGGCTGGCAGAGATATTTAAAACATCCTCAGCGCCAGGCGAGGTATAGCTGACATTGTTCCACTGTTTAAAAAAGGCTGTAAAAATAAACCAGGTAATTATAGCCCAGTGAGCCTGACATCTGTACTGGGAAAGTTATTGGAAGGTATTCTAAGGGACCAGATATATGAGATTTTGGATTGACTTGGACTGATTAAGGACAGTCAGCATGGTTTTGTGTCTAGCCAATCTTATGGAGGTTATTGAGGAAGTTACTAGGAAAGTTGATGAAGACAAGGCAGTGGCTGTTAGCAACATGAACCTCAGCATGGCATTTGACAAGGTCCCACATGGGAGGGTGGTCAGGAAGGGTCAGTAGCTCGGCATTCAAGATGAGGAAGTAAATTGGATTAGTCATTGGCTTTGTGAGGGAAGCCAGAGACTGATAGTCAATGGTTGCCTCTCTGACTGGAGACCTGTGCCTCAGGGATTGATGCTGAGTCCACTGCTGTTTGTCATCTTTATCAATGATTTGGATGACATTGTGGTTAACTGGATCAGCAAATTTACAGTTGACCACAAGACAGAAGGAAGACTATCAGAGCTTGCAGTGGGATCTGGACCGGCTGGTAAAATGGGCTGAAAAATGGCAGAGGGAATTTATTGCGGACAAGTGTGAGGTGTTGCACTTCGATAGGACCAGCCAGAGTAGGTCTTACACAGTGAACGATAGGACACTGAGGAGTGCAGTAGACAAAGGGATCTGGGAACACAGGTCCATAATTCATTGAAAGTGGAGGCACAGGGAGATAGGATCTCAAAGAAATGTTTTGGCACACTGGCCTTCATAAATCAAGGTATTGAGTACAGGAGACAGGATGTTATGTTTAAGTTGTGACTAGATGGGCCTGTTTTCTATGACTCAATGACTGTCTGACAGTGACCAAGACCAGCCAGTCTGTGTCTGCATTGCTTGGAGTTATTGACAGTCTGCAGAACATTTTCAGCTGACATGGACTGCGTATATCCATCAAATCAGGTAATGGACCTCAATTCACAAGTCCAATTACAGGGAATATTGTGAGAGTAATGGAATCAAACGACTGAGAACAGTGCCCAAAGTGGGCTCAGGCAAATGGTGAAGTGAAGCGCCAAAATACATCACTGATGGAAAGGATGAGGACCTGCCTGATTGGAAATGTGAACTGAGACTGTGGACAGATGTGTGGAACATGCCAACACGGGGAAAAGTCCACCTGAACTTCTCACAACCACAAAGTGAGGGGGAAGTTACCACATCAAGGAGGTACACACAACAGAACTGCAAGTACGGGGTCAGGACCCAGAACGAAAAGGAAAATTCAAGCTGTATGCAGTCAGCCACAGAGGAGCTCAAAAGTCTATTGTCAAAGTTGGCGACACTGTGCTTATCCAGCAAGAAGAAGTGGACAAATTCGCCACACCTTTCAACACAGCACACAGGGTGATGAGGAAAACAGGAAAACCAGTGGTAGTTGAATCTCCAACTGGAGTGAAGTATGCAAGGAACACCACATATGGAAAAAGTTCAACACAAGGACTTTCGGCAAACAGAAGGAAATTCAAGGACTTCACAATGAGATACTGAGAGGGGATGATGGACAGTTACGTATAAGTTCAGTTTCACTGTAAGCAAAATCCATTACCAGACTTTGAAAGCAAAGAGAAACTGGTGGAGAGACCTCAAAGGGTTAGGAAACAACCTCTGAAGTTTCACTGACATACCAAATGTACTCAAACTCCAAATGAGATGCAGCCACTGTCATGTCTTCTTTGTGATTGCATCAATATGCTGGACCAAGGATAGATCATCACAGATATTAACACCCTGGAACTGGAAACTGCTCACCCTTTCCATTGCTGATCCCTCAATGAAGACTGGTGTGTGTTCCCACGACTTCCCCTTCCTGAGACAGGAAGATTTCAGGAAATGTTGTCTTTGGTCAGAAACTGCATTTCTCATTGCAATTCACAGCTCCGACACTGCATTTTATTGGCATTCCAGCAGCTAAATGTCACGTAGCTGGGCAACTGACCTGCAGTCCCTGCTGTGACCTGACTGGCTCCTTGATGTTTGATTTTGTTTTCTCAGTCAAGGGTTGTAAGCAGAGATGAGCAACAGAGATAAACCGACAGTCTGTTCCCAAGCCTCAGGACAATGGCGTGAACACACAACCAGAGGTGACTGTGCACAATTCTGGTTTTAGATTACAAACTGTTTCACTCATGTTCTTTGGTTTCTTCCTACTCTGTTTACCCATATCCATCAATCCCACAGCAAACTCTTCACTGCTCTGTGATCGGCCAGCTGGAGCAGAGCAAGGAATGCCGGCCTTGTCAGAGAGGGAATGATGAAATAAT
This sequence comes from Hypanus sabinus, assembly GCF_030144855.1. Lineage (NCBI taxonomy): Eukaryota > Metazoa > Chordata > Chondrichthyes > Myliobatiformes > Dasyatidae > Hypanus > Hypanus sabinus. Next base: position 29,801,984 of record NC_082731.1, read on the forward strand.
GACTGCAGGATCAATGTTTGCACACCAGCGTCTCAGAGACATGAAGCAAGTCTATCTGTCAGCAGAACTGGAGGAACTGAGTTCCACTGGAGCAGGCATTGTAGAATGTAACTGGACACTAGACAGTTGTTGAGTTCCAGTAAACCAGAGAGATGCACAGTACTCAGCCAGGCACAGAACTAGTGCTTGAAGCAATGGTACACAGTACACTTGTGATGCTGTCGCAATGTTATCTCTTTCTCTGTCCATAAATGTTCTCTAACCTGCTGAATACTTTCCACAATTTCCCTTTCATTTCCAAATGTAAAAACCTTTACATTTTAGATGTGGAGAGATCACAATTGATGTAAGCATTGGCCTGGATGGAGTAGGAGCAGAATATTCCCGGTAAACATTTCAAGAAAAAAAGGCCTTTCCCGATAGGAACCCTCTGAAGTTACCCTTCCCCACCAGATGAGATGGAAAGAAGTTGGGTCACTGGGTTCTCTGCAGCAGAGATTCCCATGGACAGAGTGGCCGACAACTCCAATTGTCAACCTTCAACTGATGGTGTGGTTCACCTCACTGAAACAAGCAAGATTACCTGCAAGTCCTTTCTTATTAGCTCAAAATGGAAGTATACATTTCATGACTAAATACATCAAAATAAATTATCAACATTTCTGAGATCCTGCAGTTATTGTTAAAACTTCTGTGTGTCAGGTCTGATCCTGTTGGAAACTTGTGTAGACAACTTGAGAGGTTAAATGTCAGCCTGTGTTTGTGTAATCAAAATTCAATAAAGAAGATATGGAAAGCATTCGGCTGCCAGTGTTCTGTGCCAGTATCTTTAGGATAAAAGTGTGTGACTTAAACATGAGGGGTGGGAAGTGTTGCCTGGTTGGTTCTGAGCTTCATTGTATAAGCAGTTAGACATTCAAGTAGATATAGGTATATGTGTATTATAGTTTCCACTGTGCAAATGATGGAACATTCTGGATTGGTCCACAGTTTGAAATATGCAAAGTTAATAGACAGGGAAAGGTATTTTATCACCTTTCTGAAGACATTTGGTGAACTCACTCAGAAAGTGGAGAGTTACAGAAAGAAGGGACAATATGTAGCCAGTGATGCCCTGGGACCTGCAGCAATGTGTTCAGTGCTGACACTATTCACTGGACCAAAGAGTCAAAGGTTCATTTATTGTCAATATTGTATAATATATGGATAGATTATCATCTATCCATATACAACTCTGAAATTTGATTCTCCAGATAGCCAAGAAAACAAAGAAAGTATATGAAAATTGTTCGGAGAAACACAGCAAACCCATCAGCCATATAAATAAGAACAGCACCCGACCATCACCCCCCAAAAACACCCTCTCCCACACAAAACGGAACAGAAACATCAAACCCCAAAAGACAAACCTCCCCCCACAAAAAGCTAACAGAACACCAACCCCCAAACACCCTCCCCTCACACAGCACAACAGTCTGATCCATAAATACATAACCACAAAACCATCTCCGATATCACCGACATTCATTGAAAGAGAAGAGAGGGACACCACACGAGGCAGAGGCCGACCCGCCTGTCACAGCGAGCCACACAGCAACGGGCCACTCACAGCATCCATCTCCAGCAGTGATCAAAAAGCAAACAGTCGGTGCTGATATTGGGCAGATACCCACATGACAACTTTGCCACTCACATAACACTGGCAAATCTATCAGCACTCTGTAAGGTTTTAACTACAGAGATAATAATCGATGAAATGAATAGGCAAGAGCCAACTCAAGGTCTTGGGACTACATCTAGGAAGGGACAAACTGTCTTGGAGAGAGTGCTGAGCATACATGCACTCCCCAGTGCAAATTACAAGATGGGATGATGTTAAATGAGAGCGTAGCTTCTGTAATGAAGAACACTAATGGAAGATCTGGTCAATATTTTTGGTGGAGCAAACATAGTCAATGAGGAGAAACTAGTTCATTTAGTTCTCCCCAGGGGCTCCCAAGTTACAAATGACATGCTGTAAGGAAATGTGACTCAAATCATCAAGTTAAGTCGAGTTTATTGTCATGTGCACAAGTACCTTGAGGTGCAGGTAAAATCAGAAATTTGCTGCCAGCATCACAGGCATGTAGCTTCAGACAACACACTAAATCCTAATTTTACATAAATCATCCAAGACATGAAGAGGGAAAAAAGGCAGTGCAGGACAATACATTCATGCAAAGAAAAACAGACATTCAACTTGAAGAGGTTCATGGAAGTTTGGAACAGTCTTCCACAATGTCAGGTCTGTAGGTCAATTTAAACATGAGAGTGAATAGACAATAGACAATAGACAATAGGTGCAGAAGTGGTTTGGATAATCCCAGGGATCAATGGATCTGAGGAAAAATCAGGCCAATGCAGTTGGTCAAAGATCAACTACAATGTCATTGAATGGTGGAACTGACTCAGGCCTCCTGTGTTCCTGTCTTCCGTTTGTCTTGACGTGATGAGGATGTTGTTGATCTTCAGGAAACATCAACTCTCTCACTTTCTCAAATCTTTCAGAAATCTGCACAGACTTGACAGGAGAGGAGGGGAAGGAAGAACAGGGACACGTGGATGGAAATGACAATGTGCCTACAGTTGCTGCCTTTGCCATTCTGTTCATCATCAGTTTCCTCTACAGCACCTTCGTCACCGTTGTCAAGGTAACTAATTGACTAATGGAGGCATCCCATGAAACCCAAACTTTCACCTTCCTTATCTCACCACATTGCATTCTCTGACACTGCAACCCCAACGACAGCACAATCAACAGACAATGCAGTCTGAGGCCTTTCACAACCGCTCGGACTTTACACCTTTCCTCTTCACTCCGAGCCTCTGGGCCTTGATAAGCAGAAGGTGGCAGAATGTGAATGGGTATTTGGGGCAACAATTGTGAACTTAAGGAAATCAAGCAAGAGTTGTATTGAGAGAACAGCAGGGTAAGGGTCAGAGGAGGTTGATTTGGTAGATGAATGTGTGGCTGAGGAACTGGTGTAGGGGGCAGGGTGTCAGATTTCTGGATCACTGTGATCACTGCTGGGGAAGGTGCGACCTGTACAAAAGGGATGAATAACACCTGAACCTGAGGGAGACAAATATCCTTGTGGGCAGGTTGGCTAGAGCTGTTCAGGTGGGTTTAAACTAATTTGGCAGGGGATAGGAAATGGAGTGATAGGGCGGAGGACCGAGTCATTGGTTTACTAACAGAGGCAGTGTGTAGTGAGATTGCTAGCAAGCAGGGACTGATGATCGGGTTAAAATGCAGTCAACAGGATGAGTTGCAATGTAAAAGGAGGACAAGATAGAATTCAATGCATGCTGTATATGGAATAATGTAGATGAACGTGTGGCACAGCTACAGATTGGATTGCATGATGTTGTGGCATCACTGAATCATGGCTGAAAGAAGATTACAGCTGGGAGCTTAGCTGGCAGGTAGGTAGAGGGGGTGGGTTGGTTCTGTTGGTAAAAAATGAAATCAAATCAATAGAAAGAGATGACATAGGATCAGAAGGTATAGAATCATTGTGAGTAGAGTTAAGGAATTGCAAGGATAAAAAGACCCTATAAAGAACAGTGGCAAATATGTGTCTACTAATTACAACAGGAGATAGAAAATGCATGTCAAAAGGGCAATGTTACAATAGTCATGGGGGATCTCAATATTCAGGTAGATTGGGAACATCAAGTTGATGCTGGATCTCAAGAGTGGAAATTTGTAGAATGCCTGAAAGATGGCTTTATAAAGTAGATCATTGTTGAGCACATCAGGGGATTAGCAATCCTGGATTGGGCGTTGTGCAGTGAACTGGAATTGATTAGAGAGCTTAAGGTAAAGGAACCCTTAGGGTCCAGTGATCATAATATGATAGAACTCACTCTGCAAATTGAAAAGGAGAAGCTAGAGTCAGATGTATCAGTATTACAGTGGAATAAAGGGAGTTGCAGAGGCATGAGAGAGGAACTGGCCAAAATTGATTGGAAGGGGACATTGGCAGGGATAACAGCAGGGTAGCAATGCCTGGAATTTCCCTGAGTAATTCAGAAGGCACAGGATAGACACATCCCAAAGAAGAAGAAGTATTCAAAATGCAGGATGACACAACCATGGCTGACAAGAGAAGTCAAAGCCAACATGAAAGTCAAACACAGGCGTATAATAGAGCAAAAATTAGTGGAAAGTTAGAGGATTGGGAAGCTTTTAAAAATCAACAGAAGACAACTAAATAAAGTCAGAAAGAAAAAGACTGAATACAAAGGTAAGACAGACAATAATATTACAGAGGATACCAAAGGTCTCTTCACATACGTAAAGTGTAAAAGAGAGGTGAGAGGAGATATTGGAGCGCTGGAAGATAATGCTGGAGAGGTAGTAATGGGAGATCAGGAAATGGTGGATGAACTGAATAAGCACTTTGCATCAGACTTCACTGGGGAAGGCACTAGCAGTATGATGGAAGCTCAGGAGTGTCGGGGGAAGAAGTGAGTGTATTTACCAGGGAAAAGGTGCTTTGGAAACTGAAAGTCAGCTGGATCAGATGGTCTACACTCCAGGATTCTGAAAGAAGTGGCTGAAGAGATTATGAAGGCGTTAGTAATGATCTTTCGAGAATCACTAGATTCTGGCATCGTTCTGAAGAAATGGAAAATTGTAATTGTCATGCCACTCTTCAAGAAGGGAGAGAGGCACACAATAGCCCAGTTAGTCTGACCTCAGTGGTTGGGAAGATGTTGGAGTGGATTGTTAAAGATGGGGTTTCTGCTCCTATGACTTATGGTCTTACTCAGGACATAAAACTTTAGCCCAACTATGTATCACACTAAAGGTCTGAACTGGTACTCAGATTCATGTTTTGTGGTGACCTCAGAGAATACTGACATACTCCTCTTCATGGGCTTCCATCTCCTGGAATGAGGACAGACCGCCTGTTATTTAGTTCACCTGTCCTCACAGGTTCAGGTCTGTGCTGCACCTTGTCACACACAATATCATACTCTCCTGTCTGTATTTCAGGCTCAGCAGTGACCAGCAGATACACGCCCCACATTCAGACAAGAGATCCCCGTGTGGCTGCGATGTTTGGAAATGGAGTCTCCATCTCACTCACTCGGCAATCCGAGGCTTCTGCACTGCAACTGCTCATTTCAGAAAATAAACCTCTAAATGCACCGGGGATGCCAGATGGAAAATGGAGGCACAGAGCTGGTTAGGTGGGCAGAGGGACAGCAGTGGATGATACATTGGGAAAATGGCAGGATAAGTGACACTGGAGGGGGTATACAGGAGGGGAGAGGAAGGTAGGGTTAAGGCTTGGGAATGGGTGTAGTTTGTGATGGAGAGGAGGGAGGTGAGGAAGAAGGTAAAATGAGAGGGGGAGTGTGGTGGAGAGTGGGTTTGAGATCTTGCTCTGTCAAATTTTGTAAATCAGATGTTGTGGAAACCATTGCCTGTAGCTTTTCCTTCAGTTTTCTGCTGGAGTTTATGTCATGATTTGAAATTGTACTAATTAAAAAAACAAAAAGGAGACAATGAAGTGTCTGGAGTTGATAAAATTGAGGAAAGCCATTCATCCCATCTTAGTTCCGTCATCACTGCAGTGACTTCACCTGCCTCCAAGTACAAGTGGGTAATGCATCCCGAGACAAATATCGGAGAGATTTCCAGCCTGTAATATATGAATGTAGCACTACACATACTACTCCCATTTATGAGGGATTTCTCACAGTGGGAATACTGGGGTGCTGCACCCGAAAAAGATATTCAGGACAACAGAGGCTCATTTGGAAGAGTTTCTCAGAACCCTGTTACACATCCCAGAGCCAGATATTGATGGAATGTTTCATAACGAGTGTCTCAATCCAATATTTCAACACATTATCCTAAATCTCCATACTCCACGTCCCATAAAACTGTGGGTACAGGAGCTTCTCCATTGCATACACAATCTCCCTTCAATGTCTCAGCTGAAAGGCAGCAGCTCTGTCCCTCTGTACTACAGTGAACAGCCAAGTCAGCCTGAATTTCCGTTCTCACATCACTGAAAATCGACTGAACATCATCAGTGCCCTGGAACAGAACTCACTGCAGGGACCAAAGCTTTTGGTCTTCCCAGTGTTTAGCTGAAGGAAACTTTGTGCATCCTGCAGCATCCCCCATCACAGAGTGTGGAGGTGTTGGTACAAGTACAGGTGACACAGAACTGGATATCAACCATGTACATGTTTTAATGTGATGTTGGCAAGAGAGAGTATTTGAAAAAATATGCCAATGCAGGAAAATACACCAGATACTGGGGTAAGCACATTAGGAGTAGAAAACAGAACCGATTACTAATTAATGCAAACCAAGAATAGAACAGAATACAACAACTATTTGGGTAATGGACACCAGCACCTGATTGGAGCAGAGTAACTCCAAGGAACACACATTGGAGGAAGGCAAACAGGACCAGATATTGAAGGAATATACCCTAGGAATAGACATTGGGGAAAACTATGAAAGACCAGACAACCGGAAAAATACCCCTCCACAGGACCAAAAATTGTAGTTAATTCTCAACTTTGCTCCTGAGGGAATACGACAGAGCTTGGGAATGCACGATTGATCTTCGGGAAGGTTGGGATTCCCGTATATGAGAAACAATTTATTCAAGAAACTCTCTTATTTGTAAGAATTTGAAGATCAGATTCCCAACCCCATATGCTCCACCTTCAGTCAATTTGGAAAATATATATGGAACTGTGTTTAGAGACTGGAACCAAAATCAGGTACTGGAAGAGACTCCTGCACCCAGAATGTAGAGCACATTGTGAGGGGTCTGGTACTGAGTCAGGTACTGGAGGATGTAATTGCAGGAACTAGTGATAACTGCGACCAGGTTCTGTGGAGATTACCTGTCACATGTAATGGCAAGTCTGACCAACAGAATTTTGGCAGAGTCATTCCCAGTGCCGTCTCTGAGGGAATTCTATCACACACAGTTTTATAAAAAGAAACTTATCCATGGAATTTCCATGGAAACAATTCACTACATTATCATGATGTAACAATCCAAAATAATAAAAAGTAATCAGTCATGAAATATTATTAATAATGAATTAATTACATTGCAAAGTAATTAAAAATCAATCCTAATCCTGTAGATAAATATAAAAACAATACAATGATGGATGCATCGTGATATAACATAACCGTGGATGACTTTTAGTCATTCATTCACAGGATATAAGTAGAACAACATTTCTTTCCCATCCCAAATGCTCTTGAACCGGGTGGATTACTGAGCCATTTCACAGTGCAGTTACAGGTCAGTTACATTACTGTGGGCCTGGAGACATATACAGGCCAGACCAGGTAGTCAGCAGATTCCCCTCCCTGAAACACCTCAGTCATGCATTTAAACACTAATCTATTCCTCTAAGTCATGGTCACTGGTCACTGACACAGAAGTTTCATTACACATCCCAGCTGCCATGATGTAATCTGAACTCACGTATCTACGTCACAAACCCAGTTTCTCAATTAAATTCTCAGTAACATGAACAGCGTCTGTGTGTGCCCATACTGATTCATCTTCGAGAGATCAACAACTAGTCCAGTGTTTATTTCCAGCCATAATACCCATCTCACGCACACACTCTGCTATTCTCCAACACATTCATCCAATCTACTTCTTTGTGAAACCCCTTTTCCCAGCTTGTACACACAACTTCCATCTGATTCCTCTGCCCTTGACATTTTAACACCATTCCTCCTTCAGTAGCTTTATTCCTTCTTTCCATTCGTCAATGCAGCTTCCCTCCCTCTCCTCTCTGCCCCCCACCCCACTCCCCCTCCCTCCACCCCACCTTGGCAACTTCCTTTGTGCCAATAAACAATATCTGTTGCTCAGCAACTAGACTAACTCTCACTCTTGCATTTCAGCCAACTAGAAATCCAGGATTTGTAACAACCTTACCTTGCCACTGGCCTCTGCTCCCCTCCATAAACGTCGGCTCTCGACACTGGCCTGCTCCCTCCTTCTTTCCCTCCATGAGTACATGCTGCCAGTCCTCGAGTATATTTTACACTCTTCACTGCTCACAGGAACAGCTTTGCCTTCTGCTTCCTGTTTGTCTGTCTGTCTGTCTGTCTCTCTCTCTCTCTCTCTCGCTCCCTCCGTCCCTCCCTCTCCTGATGGCTCCAACAGTCTGTTTGTACAAAGGCAGCTTGTCAGAGCCAGCTTCTGACCCCGTGCTCTGAGAAAGAATTAAGGCAGCAAATTGGAGATTTGAAGAAGTCTGAAATTAGCTTACAGAAGGTGGAAGAAGAGAGAGAGAGAGAGAGAGAGAGAGAGAGGACAGATTGAGAGAAAGAGAGAAGCAAAGAAGGGCCATGAAGAAGAGATAAGAACACAAGAAATAGGAGCAGGAGTGGGCCATCTGGCCCATTGAGCCTGCTCCACCATTCAATAAGATGATGGCTGATCTGGCCATGGACTCATCTCCACCTTTCCCCATAACCCTTAATTACCCTACTATGCAAAAATCTATCCAACCTTGGCTTAAATATACTTACTGAGGTAGCCTCCACTGCTTCATTGGGCAGAGAATTCGACAGATTCACCACTCTCTTGCAAAAGCAGTTCCTCCTCATCTCCATTGTCAATCTACTCCCTCAAATCTTGAGGCTATGTCCCCTAGTTCTAGTCCTACCTACCAGTGGAAACAACTTTCCTGCCTCTATCTATCCCTTTCATAATTTTAAATGTTTCTATAACATCTCCTCTCATTCTTATCAGTTCCAGTGAGTATGGTCCCAGGCGATTCAATCTCTCTTCATTTCTGGAATTAACCTGGTGAACCTCCTCTGCACCAAAGCCAGTACATCCCTCCTCAAGTAAAGAGACTAGAACTGCACGCAGTGCAGGTGTCCCCGCTTTATAAATGTTCGCTTTACGTCACTTCGCTTTTACGAAAGACCTACATCAGTAACCTGTTTTTGCATTACAAAGAGGAGTTTTGCCTTTACAAAAATTTTTCCCATATAAATTAATGGTTCTTCGCTTGACATCATTTCAGCTTAAGAAAGGTTTCATAGGAACACTCTACCTTTGTAAAGGGGGGTGGGAACACCTGTACTCCAGGTGTGGCCTCACCAGTACCCCGTAGAGTTGCAGCATAACTACCCTGTTCTTAAATTCAATCCCTCTAGCAAAGAAGGCCAACATTCCCTTTGCCTTCTTGATAGCCTGCTGCACCTGCAAACCAATCTTTTGTGATTCACACACAAGCACTCACAAGTCCCTCTGCACTTTTTGCCACTTTAGTAATAATATGCTTTCATTTTACCTTCCAAAGTGGATGACCTCGCATTTACCAACATTGTACTCCAGCCAGACTCTTGCCCACTCTCTTAACCTACCTATATCTCTCTGCAGACTCTCTGTATCTTCAACACAATTTGCTTCTACACTCAATTTAGTGTCATCAGCAAACTTAGATCCACTACACTCAGTCCCTTCTTCCAGATCATAATGTATATCGTGAACAGTTGTCAGCCGAGCACCGACCCATATGGCACTCCGCTCACCACTGATTGCCAACCAGAGTAACACCCATGTATCCCAACTCTCTGCTTTCTGTTGGGTAACCAATTCTCTATCCATGCAAGTACATCACATGGAGTAAGAGGGAGAGAAGGAGAAAGGAAGGAGTCTCTGTCACCTCTAAGGCCAGGTTACTGGACTAATATCCAAATCCGGGCCATGCTCCTCACTTCCTGCTCTGCACCCTGTGTTATCTCCCCCACTATGAGTCTCCAAAACCTGTTCCAAGTACATTGTCACACAACACTGAATTAGGGAGCATTCCCCTGGAGACAGACTGAGAATTCTTCCTTTGAATCTTATCCTGGTCCAAATGATTGCTGATACCTGGATGATGGATTCCTCTCATTGATGGGAATCGATCCCATATTCCCGAGTATTAGATGACAGGTGACACTAAAATAGATGGTATTGTAGGTGTGAAGTACAGTGGGATCTTGATCAGCTGGGTAGGTGGGCTGAGGAATTACAAGGAGAGTATAATTCAAATGAGGATGTCTCTGAGCGAATGCAGAACATTCTCAGTGGGGAGGGTGAGCAGACAGAAGTGGTTGCACACATCGGCTCAAATGACAATAGGCAGAAAAATGGATGTGCTGCTGTGGAGTGAATAAAGGGAGTTAGAAACGAGTTAAAATGTAAGACCCCAACTGTGGTGACCGCTGGTTTATTCCCAGTGCCATGTCCTGGTGAGGTTAAAAATTGGAGGATGTTGTAGATTAATGCATTGCTGAAACCTTGGCACCAGGAACAGGAATTCAGTTCTGTGGACATTTCAGATATGTTCTGGGAGATTTGTGATCTGTACGGCTAATGTTGTGCCTTTATTTGTGAAGCGCTACAAATAAAATGCTGGGAACTATGGACATAGTAAACCCAATATCTATGGAAGGAAGTTACGAGGGTTAAGAACTTGGTGTGCCCTGACAGATGACTGCACCCAGTGCAGAGAACCGACTGAATCCCATGCAAAGACAGAAATAAGAGTTTAGTCCCAGGAATTCCAACAGATCATCAGTGGTTTGACCAAGTGACGACGTGAGATGAATCAATCTTGAAGCACAAGGACCCCATGATAACCAGCAATCGGGAGTCCGCTTTAAATAATTACAGTATGAGGAGAACTAGTGCCAGTCAAAGTACACTTGACAAGATTAAACAGAATGCACAATCCCTTTACAATTAATACGTTGCACAGGCCCAAGGGGACATGACAGTATATCCATCCCGAAGGCTGCGGGGAACCCGAGACAGGGCTGGTAAACTCAGGAACATAGAATCAAACTCAGAAACCTGGAGGGCCATGGGAGACCTTGAACATAGACCAGAGAAGCTCAGAACGTACACTAGAGAAACTCAATATTGCAGTGAGAAACTTGGAATGTATCCTCTGGACAACCAATGAGAATAGCCGGCACCCTTGCCTCTGACCGATCAATGTCCAAGCTGCTGCTGAACCTCTGCCGGGTCCGTTTATGTTTGTGTCCTACTATCACAGTGTGCACCGACAGACGACTGAACCAGGAGCAGAAGAACCATATAACAATTACAGCACAGAAACAGGCCATCTCGGCCCTTCTAGTCTGTGCCGAACGCTTACTCTCCCCTAGTCCTACCGACCTGCACTCAGCCCATAATCCTCCATTCCTTTCCTGTCCATGTATCTATCCAATTTTTTATAAATGATAATATCGAACCTGCCTCTACACAGTTCCACACAGTTACCACTCTCTGAGTAAAGAAGTTCCACCTTGTGTACCCCTAAACTGTTGCCCCTTAACTCTCAACTCATGTCCTCTTGTTTGAATCTCCCCTACTCTCAATGGAAAAAGCCTATCCACGTCAACTCTATCTATCCCCCTCATAATTTTAAATACCTCTATCAAGTCCCCCCTCAACCTTCTACGCTCCAAAGAATAAAGACCTCACTTGTTCAACCTTTCTCTGTAACTTAGGTGCTGAAACCCAGGTGACATTCTAGTAAATCTCCTCTGTACTCTCTCTATTTTGTTGACATCTTTCCTATCATTCGGTGACCAGAACTGTACACAATACTCCAAATTTGGCCTCACCAATGCCTTGGACAATTTTAACATTACATCCCAACTCCTATACTCAATGCTCTGATTTATAAAGGCCAGCATATCAAAAGCTTTCTTCACCACCCTATCCACATGAGATTCCACCTTCAGGGAACTATGTACCATTATTCCAAGATCACTCTGTTCTACTGCATTCCTCAATGCCCTACCATTTACCATGTATGTCCTATTTTGATTAGTCCTACCAAATTGCAGCATTTCGCTATTAATATGACTGTCGAAACCCTTTGGATTTATTTTCACCTTACTCGCCAAAGCAAACTCATATCTTCTTTTAGCTTTTCTAATTTCTTTCTTAAGATTCTTTTTACATTCTTTATATTCCTCAGCACCTCATTTACTCCATGCTGCCTATATTTATTGTAGATCTCTCTCTTTTTCCAAACCAAGTTTCCAATATACCTTGAAAACCATGGCTCTCTCAAACTTTTAACCTTTTCTTTCAACCTAACAGGAACATAAAAATTCTGTAGCCTCAAAATTTCACCTTTAAATAACCTCCATTTCTCTATTACATCCTTCCCATAAAACAAATTGTCCCAATCCACTCCTTCTAAATCCTTATGTATCTCCTCAAAGTTAGCCTTCCTCCAACCAAAAATCTCAACCCTGGGTCCAGTCATAATTAGTTCAAAACTAATGGCATTGTGATCACTGGACCTGAAGTGCTCCTCAACACATACCTCCGCCACCTGGCCTATCTCATTCCCTAACATGAGATCCAACACTGCCCCTTCTCTAGTTTATACCTCTATGTATTGCTGCAAAAAAACTACCCTGCACACATTTTACAAACTCCAAACCATCCAGTCCTTTTACAGAATGGGCTTCCCAGTCTATGTGTGGAAAATTAAAATCTCCCACAATCACAACCTTGTGCTTACTACAAATATCTGCTATCTCCTTACAAATTTGCTCCTCCAATTCTCGCTCCCCATTAGGTTGTCTATAATACACCCCTATAAGTGTTACTACACCTTTCCCATTCCTCAATTCCACCCAAATAGTCTCCCTAGACAAGCCCTCTAATCTATCCTGCCAGAGCACCACTGTAATATTTTCTCTGTCAAACAATGTAACACCCCCGCTTCTTGCCCCTCTGATTCTATCACACCTGAAGCAACGAAATCCAGGAATAACTAGTTGCCAATCACACCCCCCTGCAACCATGTTTCACTAATAGCTACAACAGCATATTTCCAGATATCAATCCATGCTCTAAGCTCATCCACCTTTCTTGCAATGCTCTTAGCATTAAAATAAATGCATTTAAGAAATTCTCCACCTCTTACTCTGTTTATCCCTAACGATGCAAACAACTTTACTATCTTCTTTTTCTTCCTTCTCCCCTACATCTTCAGTCTGAGCGCTCCCCATCTCTATCACCTGCCTATCCTCCCTCACACACTGTCTACAAGCTTTCTCTATTAGTGAAATAACCTCCTTTCTCCTAGACTCTTCAATTTGATTCCCACCCCTCAACTATTCTAGTTTAAAGATTCCCCAGTAGCCTTAGCAAATCTCCCTGCCAGGATATTGGTCCCCCTAGGATTCAAGTGCAACCCGTCTTTTTTGTACAGGTCACACCTATCCCAAAAGAGGTCCCAATGATCCAGAAAATTGAATCCCTGCCCCCTGCTCCAATCCCTCAGCCACGCATTTATCGTCCACCTCATTCCATTCTTACTCTCACTGTCGCGTAGCACAGGCAGTAATCCCGAGATTACTACCTTTGCGGTCCTTCTTCCCAACTCCCTTTCTAACTCCCTATATCCTCCTTTTTGGACCTCTTCCCTTTTCCTACCTATGTCATTGGTACCTACATGTACCACGACCTCTGGCTCCTCACCCTCGCACTTCAGGATATCTTGGACATGATCAGAAACATCCCGGACCCTGGCACCAGGGAGGCAAACTACCATCCATGTCTCCTGACTGTGTCCACAGAATCATCTATCTGACCCCCTAAATATCAAGTCCCCTATCACTACTGCCTTCCTCTTCCTTTCCCTACCCTTCTGAGCTACAGGACTGGACTCTGTGCCAGAGGCACGGCCACTCTTGCTTCCCGCAGGTAGGCTGCCCGCCTCCCCCCCACCCCCGCCACCAACAGTACTCAAACAGGAGTACTGGCGAGGGGTACAGCCACTGGGATACTCTCTAGTACCTGACTCTTCCCCTTCCCTCTCTTAACCGTAACTCACTTGTCTGCCTCCCGTGGCCCTGGTGTGGCCACCTGCCTGTATCTCCCCTCTATCAACTCCTCACTCTCCTTGATCAGACGAAAGACATCGAGCTGCAGCTCCAGTTCCCTAACACGGTCCCTCAGGAGCTGCAGATCAGCGCATCTGGCGCAGACATGGACGCCCGGGAGGCTAGGAGACTCCAGGACATCCCACATCTGATACCGAGAACAACAAGCAGCCCTCACACTCATAATTCCCCCTTTCCTCAAATAACAGGAAAAATTGAAAACTAAACCTACCTTGCCTCGCCCGTTTCCGCCTCAGCCCGTTGAGCCAAAGCCCTTAAACCTTCACTCTGCTTCGAGTGAACCTCATGCAGAGACAGAAACAAGAGTTTATTCATAGGAATTCTAACAGAACATCAGTGTCTTGGCTGAGTGACACCACGAGACGAATCATTATCGAAACACAAGGACCCCACAATAAGTGCTAATTAGGAGTCTGCTATTGTGAACAGCAACACCAGCCAGAATTTTTGTTCTCAAATCAGTGAAAAGGGTCAACAGCATCAGTGCCCTGGAACAGAACTCACTGCAGGGACCAAAGCTTTTGGTCTTCCCAGCGTTCAGCTGAAGGAAACTTTCTGCATCCTGCAGCATCCCCTATCAGAGAGTGTGGAGGCGTTGGTACAAGTACAGGTGACTCAGAACTGGATATCGACCGTTACAGTTTTAATGAGAACATTTTGAGAAAATATGCCAGTGCAGGAAAATACAACAGATACTGAGGTAAAACACACCAGGAGTAGAAAAAATAAGCAGGTACTAGATTAGTGCAAACCAAGAAGAGAATAGAATACAACAGCCAGCACCTAATCTGAGCAGAGTAAGTCCAAGGAGCAGAGATTGGAGGTTGGGACAGGACAGGACAGGTATATTGAAGGAATATACCCTAGGAACAGACATTGGGGAACACGATGGAAGCCCAGACGATAGAAAAAATACCACTCCACGGGACCAGAAATTGCAGTTAATTCTCAACATCATTCATGAGGGACTTCGACAGAGCTTGGGAATGCACGGATTGATCTTAGGGAAACAATTTAAAACAATTCACCCCGTCCGCCCGCCACCGCACTTGGGATAGGGTTCCCCTTCTCCTCACTTACCACCCCACCAGCCTCCAGGTCCAACGTATAATTCTCCGTAACTTCCGCCACCTCCAACGGGATCCCACTACCAAGCACATCTTTCCCTCCCCCCCTTTCTGCTTTCCGCAGGGATTGCTCTCTACGTGACTCCCTTGTCCACTCACCCCCCCATCCCTTCCCACCGATCTCCCTCCTGGCACTTATCCTTGTAAGCGGAACAAGTGCTACACCTGCCCTTACACTTCCTCCCTCACCACCATTCAGGGCCGCAGACAGTCCTTGAGGACTTAGCCAAGACTTGAGGACATGAGTTATAGGGAAAGGTTGCACTGGGTAGGATATTATCCCCTGGAGCACAGGAGATGTAAGAGGGGTATAGAAAGGGTAAATACAAGCATGCATTTCTCTCCCTCCCCCTCCCAGTTTGGATGAGACTAGAACTAGAGGGCCTAGGTTTCAGATGAAAAGTGAAATATTTAAGGGAAACAGGAGGGAACCTTCTTCACTCAGATGAAGGTGCAAGTGTGGATTGAGCTGCCAGCATAAGAGAAGTTTGGATATGTGCATGGGAGGGTTGGGTCTTCAGGCCAATGTTCTGTTTGTGGGTAGACAGGTCTAACCAGAAAAACAGGTTGGCATGGATTCTATGAATCTTCAAATTACCTGATAATCTATCCAAACTCAGAAAAACAAAGCTACAGGAGATTTACATCCCTCCTCGAAAGGAGCAAGCTGGCCTGGGGAATCAGACTAGCAAACCCTCGGAGCACGACCCTTCAGAGCAGCAGACTATCACCTCACTTGGACAATTCAGGCAGTTAATGTATCTGACAGACGGGACTCACAGTCAATTAATTGCTGGGTTGTGATTCCTGAAAGGTGATGGAGAGCTACTCAGCCAGACATCTCACTGAAAAATGAATGTTATCCTTGATCTTTGATGGTTTCATGTATGCCCAGAGTACTGTGAATGTCTTTATAAGTTCTATCCCCTCACCCAACACCACCTTCATTCAATGCCATTACCTGCACTGAATTCCTCTCTATCTCTGTTTAGATACAACACTGAATCACGTCATCTGCAGAAATTCTCCGATGACTCAGCAGTAGTTGGGTGTATAAAGGGAGGATGAATATAGGCCCTGGTGTCAAATGGTGCAAGCTGAATCAACTGCAGCTCAACGTTGTTAAGACAGACGGTGATGGACTTCAGAAGGACTAAGCCTGCATTGCTGACCTGTTACTGTTGATTATGAGGACATGGATGTGGTGAGGACCTACAAGTACTTGGGGGTGCACCTGGATGACAGACTTGAATGGAGTGCCAACACAGAGGTTCTACACAAGAAGGGTTGGAGTTGCCTCTGCTTCCTGAGGAAACTGAGGTCCTTTGGAGTATGAAGGCCTCTCCTTCACATGTTCTACCAGTCTGTGTCACCAGTACAGTCTTCTATGCAGTGCTGTGCTGGGGCTGTGGCCTCAACATGGGTGATGCCAACAGGCTCAATAAACTGATTAGAAAGAATGACTCTGTTATAGGAGTCAAACTGGATATACCGGAGGCTGTGGTAGAACAAAGGACCCTACGGAGAATCCTGGCAATTCTGGACAGTGTTTCTGACCCTCCGCATGCCACCTTGACTGAACAGAGGGGCATTTTTAGTAACAAACTAAGACAAGTGTGATATGAGGTCATTCTTACTCTCAGCCATGAGGCTCTATAATGAGTCAATTTACAATGTCTGCAACTCTGTTTTAAATGAATGCCCCTCTATCCTGAGGCTGTGCCCTCTTGTCCTAGACTCCCCCACCATAGGAAACATCCTTTCCACATCTACTCTGTCTAGGCCTTTCAATATTCGAAAGGTTTCGATGAGATACCCCCTCATCCTGCTAAATTCCAGCGAGTACAGACCCGAAGCCATCAAACGTTCCTTTCCTTCCCAGAATCATCCTTGTGAAACTCATCTGAACTTTCTCCAATGCCTGCACATCTTTTCCTAGATTAGGAGCCCAAAACTGTTCACAATACTCAAGGTGAGGCATCACTGGTGCCTTATAAAGCCTCAGCATCACATCCCTGCTCTTATATTCCAGGCCTCTTGAAATAAATGCGACCACTGCATTTGCCTTCCTCACCACCGACTCAACCTGCAAGTTAACCTTCAGGTTGTTCTGCACAAAAACTCCCAAGTCCTTTTGCATCTCAGGTTTTTGGAATTTCTCCCTATTTAGAAAATAATCTGCACATTTATTTCTATTACCAAAGTACATGACCATGCACTTTCTTGCCCATTCTCCTAATCTGCCCAAGTCTTTCTGGAGCCTTCTTGTTCCTCAACAATAAACTTCATATCATCTGCAAATTTGGCCACAAAGCCATCTATTCCACCATCTAAATCATTGATATACAGCATAAGAAGAAGTGGTCCCAACTCCGACCTCTGCAGAACACCACCAGTCACTGGCAACTAACCAGAAAAGGATCTTTTTATTCTCACTCGCTGCCTCCTACCAATCAGCCAATGCTCTAATCATGCTAATAACTTTCCTGGAATACCATGGGCTCTTAACTTGATAAGCAACCTTGTGTGTGGCACCTTGTCATAGGCATCCCCTTATCTATCCTCACATACAAACAAGCTGGATGAATTCAGCAGGTTGGGCAGCATCCGTTAAAATGTGCAGTCAACGTTTCGGGCCGAGACCCTTCGTCAGGACTGAATGTAGATTCATCAGGTCTCGGCCAGAGTCCAATGATTCGTGAAGGATCATTACTAATGCTTCCACAATCTCTACCGTTGCCTCTTTCAGAACTCTAGGATGCAGTTCATCTGGTCTGGGTGACTTATGTACCTTTAAGCCTTTCATTTTTGAGCACCTTCTCCTTTCTCTTCTCTCACACCCTTCAACACCTGACACATTGCTACTGTCTTCCACAATGAACACTGATGCAAAATACTCACTTCGTTCACCTGCCATCCCCATGTCTATTCCCATTATTAATAATCCCCATTATTAATTCTCCAGCCTTATTTTCTAGTGGTCCTATATACACTCTCATCTTTTATTTTTTATATAATTGAGAAAGCTTTTTCTATCCACCTTGATATTGCTTGCTAGCTTGCTTTCATATTTCATCTTTTCCCTCCTA
This sequence comes from Hypanus sabinus, assembly GCF_030144855.1. Taxonomy (NCBI): domain Eukaryota; kingdom Metazoa; phylum Chordata; class Chondrichthyes; order Myliobatiformes; family Dasyatidae; genus Hypanus; species Hypanus sabinus. The sequence goes on from NC_082731.1 coordinate 29,820,193, forward strand.
ATGATTCCTTTGGTTGCTTTCAGTAGGTTTTTAAAAGTTTCTCAAACCTCTATCTAACAGTAAATTTTTTTGCTTTGTTGTATGCCCTCGCGTTTGCTTTTACGTTTGTCAACCACGGTTGTATTATTTTGCCATTTGAGTATTTTGTTATTTCTGGTATACATCTATCCTGCACCTTTTCCCAAAAACTCAAGCCACTGCTGCTCTATCATCTCCGCTAGCATCTCCTTCCAATTTACTTTGACCAATTCCTCTCTCACACCACTGTGATTTCCTTTACTCCACTGAAATACTGCTACGTCAAATTTCAAGTTGAACTCAATAATATTGTGATCACTGTTTCCAAACGGTTCCTTTACCTTAAACTCCCTAATCTCCTCCAGTTCATTACATAATACCCAATCCAGTATAACTGATCCCCTAGTAGGCTCAATGACAACCTGCTGTAAACAGCCATCTCACAAACATTCAAATTTACTCTCTGGAGATCCATTAGCAACCTGATTTTCCCAACCTACCTGCATGTTAAAATCTCCCATGACTATCATAACACTGCCCTTTTGACACACCATTTTTATTTCCATTGTAATCCGTCGTCCACATCCCAGCGACTGTTTGGAGGCCTGACTATAACTGCCATCAGGGTCCTTTTACCCTTGCAGTTTCTTAACTCAACCCACAAGGATTCAACATCTTCCGATCCTAAGGATCCTGTCTTTTCTAATGATTTGATGCCATTTTTTACCAGCAGAGTCACGTCACCCCCTCTGCCTACCTTCCTATCCCTCTGATTCCACGTGTATCCATAGACATTCAGCTCCCAACGACAACCATCCTTCAAGCACGATTCAGTGATGGCCACAACATCATACCTGACAACCTGTAAAAGTGCACCAAGATCATCCACCTTATTTCTTATACTCCATACACTGAGATATAAAACGTCGAGTACTGAATTTGCTACCCTTCTTGATTCAGCAACCCTAATGCATTGATACTCATCCGGCTGGCTGCAATTTTGTCCTGTCATCTGCGGGCCCTTCCAGACAGTCTGCACGCTAACTTTGCTTTTTTACCATCCATCCTATCCTGAGTCCCTTCACTCGGTTAAACACGTGCCTGCTGAACCCTGGCACTTCATGTAACTTGACCCCCCGACTTCAACCCACCATGTGAAATCTGAATATCAGGAGCGCAGGTCACCCGGGATCACTGCGTCAACTGAAAGATGGAATAGGTTAGGACTTTATTCCCTCAAGCTTTGCAGAATGAGGTGAATTGATAGAAACAGGCAAAATTATGAAGGGAATAGATAGGGAAATGCAAGCAGGCTTTTTCCACTGAGCTTGGGTGAGACGAGCACGAGAGGTCATAGGTTAAGTGTGAAAGGTGAAAGGGGAGCCTCTTCACCCTCAGGGTGGTGCGAGTGTGGGAAAAGCTGCCAGCAGCAGTGGTGGATGTGGGGTCAATCGCAACATTTAAGAGCAGTTTGGATAGTATATGCATAGGAGGGGCATGCAGGGCTATGGCTCAGGTGTAACGCAATGGAACTGGGCAGAATAATTCAGAACGGACTAGGTGGGCTGAAGTGCTCTCCGACTCTATGACCAGGTCACCTAGGGCAGCTCAGGAGAAGCGGAAGCAGGAGCCACTCTTCAGCACCCTCTGGGAACCAACCCTACCCCTCCAGTGGCAAACCGAGCGCTCAGCACCCAGGAGGACACAAAGAGCCTCGGGCATGGGCTGGATGGACAGTTGCCCTGGATACCTCCAGGCTTGTAGTGGGCACTACTGAGGGGAGGACATCCTGTCCAGGACACCATTCACCCAGTCACCCTTTCACCCTGTAGCAGGATCCCAGTTAACCTCATCATCCCGGATTCTCTGGCTGTTCCTTGCCCTATATCCACGACCTTCCCATTAACAATCTATGCTACCATTCCCTGGTCTTCCCATGTCATTCCTTCTCTGGACTCTGACAGGATCACCACATTCGCTGGGCTTTTCCAGGTTTCTTTTGCCTCCCAAAAGCTGCTGTTCTACAGAGATTGACCAAGAGCAGCGATTCCCACGCTGGGGGGTGAGTGGGGGGTGATACACATTTTAGGGGTTTGAGAATGTTCTTAAACCACTTCCTCTGTACCCCTTATAACCACTTGCAAATACTCACTCTGAGCTCCCTCGTAGTGAGTCAGGTGTAAGCAAATAGAACGGACGGCCACTGCAGCCCTTAGAATCTCATTGCTCTTATTGGATTCGGCTGTGGGCCTGGGGAGAGGACGCTGAGCTGGTTCACTTACCCAATTTAAATGCCGGCCCAGATCGGGGGCGAGAGCCGATTTCACTCGCTCCCTGCGATCTTCTTGCCTCTCTCTGAGACACCGGAGCCTTTCACTGTTCCACTGTTAAACGCTGGGCCAGATAAAGAGTGTGGAGACGAGAGCTGATTTCCCCCGTTCTCCGCGATGGCCATCTCCATGGCACTGAGGCTATGAAGACTGCCCTGGCTGCAGTGCTCTGTGCTGCTAATATGATGAACTGAGAAGTGAGGCTTTGGGCATACTCTGGGCCGCTGCAGGGTTTGCATCTGAGGCCTCAGTTTTGATTCGGAATGCTGTTACAAGATTTGTGCTTTTCTTCTGCCTCTTGCATGTCAGGTGTTGGTCTTTTCTTTTTACTCTTGTTCTTGAATTGGGCTCTTCCAGGTTTCTTGCTCTGTGGCTACCTGTGAGCAAGTAAGCCTCAAGGTTGTATAATGTAAGCATTCTTCGATAATGTGAGCTGAGGTCAGTTTGATGGAAAGTATTTGGTTCCTTGTACTAATAACCTGCAGCCACTGGGTGTCAGAGGCGTTCTGCTAAATACAGTGGATTCCAGTTAATTGAGACGCATCAGGACCGGTATGTTTTGGCCCAGTTAAGCAACTGCCTCAATTAGTTTAAGTTTCATGGAAATGGTTAAAAAGTTATCAATAAAACTACCATTTAACTGATTAAGAACTTATGTATGAAAATGAAATACTGAACAAATTAGAAGATTATCAACACTGCTATAAAACTGTGTATCGACAAATTCTTTCACTGCTGTGTTGGAGGAGCAACATCTCATAATCCAGGCAGCACACTGAAAGTGCTGGAGGGACTCAGCAGGCCAGGCAGCATCTATGGAAAAGAGTAAACAGTTGATGTTTCAGGTTGAGACTCTTCAACAGCAGTCCTGAGAAAGGGTCTCGGCCCAAAACATTGACTGCACTCTTTTCCATATGTGCTGCCTGGCTTGCTGAGTTCCTCCAGCATTTTGAGTGTGTAGCTTGAATTTCCAGCATCTGCATCTGTGACCTCGTAGTCCATCTGGGTAGTCCCCAACCTGACAACATGGACACAATTTCTCCAACTTCTGGAAATTGGAACTGGAAGAAGATAGCGCCAGCAAACGCTACCAAAGATGACGTCCTCAAGATGGGTCATAAAGCAATTCTTTTCACTTCTTTTACATCTGCTTTTTATATCAGATGTGGATCTGCTACTGTTAGAGCCTGTTACCTCCATTCTGGTGGCTTGCTTTCGGGTCAATCTGGTGCTTTGCTAGAGGG